>NC_062575.1:37995863-38303918 GCF_022837055.1 Prionailurus viverrinus | reverse complement strand
TCTGCTCAGATCCAAAGTTTAATATATATTTTTCTCAAGACACAATGGGAAATCCGGATGTTATGTGAAACCCAAACTGTAAATGTTGCCAGCTAATCCAAAATGCTCTAAACAGTGTGTGAGCCAAACCAAGCCAAGCTCAAGTGGGGCTACTCTGGGAGTCACAATTTTATCACCATCACCAGTAGTTGAAAGTCTGGTTCCAGGGCATTTTCTAGAAGGTCTCCTATGACTCTCCATATCCCTGGATGCATACATTCACGGGAAGTCCCAAGCACTGATGCGGCCCTAAGGGGCGTCCTTCTTACATGGCTCTATGCCTGTCACCCAGTGCCTGGTATACAGTACATGTTTTGGAGAATGAAAAAAAGGAGAAAAATGAGCTCAGTGCCATTAGTGCCATAGCTTAAGGAAACTTGATATTAGGAATTCAAGTAAGTAAACAAATAGAATCAGCACTGTGAAGATAACAGCTGTGGTCTGAGTGTATGGAGATGTGAGCCTCTCAATCCCTGACACAAATATGAGTGTTACCTTAAGCATACCCTCAAGGTCCTTTCCCATCCCATCTGTGGGCTTGTGTGACCCAGAGCAGATGCATTCACATGTGTGTGATGAAAAGGATTTTTATCTTTCCAAAGGACTCACCATGGGTTCCCTTGAGTTACATAGCGAGTTTGCCCATGTTTTCTTCCCAGCTGGGGTGATGAGACTGGGGAACTTCAGCCCCGAGTATTCACAGGACCTCAGCATTAATCATGTTAGTGAGGAGAGTGAAATCATGCCAACTCCTCAGGAGTCGCTATGGCAGAAAAGGCTGTGCTGAGAGAGGAAGGGCAAGTCCACTGGGCCAAAAATGCTCACGGAGTGTAATGAGAGAGCTCAGCCACCATGACCACTTCTTTATGAGACAGCCACTGTGTGATATCACCTCAGGTTCAATATATTTTAAGCAAATGCCAAGGGAGTACTCCACCATGCTGGTCCATAATGACCTCCTTTCTCCAGACACCCATGGCACCCAGGATCCACAATGCAGAGTTCAAAACTCTCTTGTCTTCAGCTAAATCCTGCTTACCGAACCTTTGCCTAGACAGCAGCCACAACAAACAAAGTGTGTGAACCTGAGAGAGCAGGCGAGTAGCCCCTCTACTCATGTCCCCCTTTGACCCTCTCTGAGGTCAGGGTCCCCAAAAGTCAGATATGTGACTAAGACTTTATAATGCTCCAGGAGAATCAGGAAGGGAATGGGAAAAGGACAGAGGAAGGGAAACTGAGAACATGATTTCAGGGTAAGTGCCACTCTCCACCTGATCCTATAGTGCAACCCTGGCATGTAACATACATCTTAGAATTTATCCTGATTTGAATTAAAACATGTGAAGTTTCATACCCCAGCACCCTTGCTACAGGCCAGGTTGGAGAAACATGAATTCCCTAGAACATCACTTCAAACACTTGTACCTGTGAGCAAAGCCCAAAGGTGGGTCACTAAAGACAGAGATATGGGTGTGGCTATTAGACATGGAAGAACACAGATGTGTAAAATTCATCAAAGGTACCAAAATGACACCAGAAAGAGCGCCCATGTACTGTAGAACCACGTTCACACTGCCAACACACTAGATACTCCAAGTAGTCAGAAACCAGGTCTTTTATCATCTTTGTGACTCCACAGGCACAACAGAACCAGGAATATAGAGGCCCTTTGTTGTAATTTTTAAGTTAACTCTTATGTAACTCTTATTTTATTCCAGGCATTGTTCTAAACATTTTATAAACGTTAATTCACTTAACCTCTCAATACCTTAATTTCTCCATAAGTAAAATCAAGCTAATAATAGTGACTTCATAGGTTTGGTAGGAAGCTAAATTGCCCATGTAAGGTTACAGTACTAATCTGCCAAAATTTGAACCCAGGCAATTTGGCTCCTGAATCCACACCCTTAAATGTGCCACCATTAAAATGAGTGAGGGTTTATGGAACCATACAGATCCAGACTTGAGTCCCAGTTTACATCACTAAAACTGTATGTCATCTCTGAGCCTTTGCTTTCTAACTTTAAAATGGATGGGGCACCTGGGTGGCTCAGTAGGTTAAGAGTCCAATTCTTGATTTTGGCTCAGGTCATGATCTCACAGTTCATGAGTTCGAGCCCCACATTAGGCTCCATGCTGACAGTGTGGAGCCTGCTTGGGAGTCTCTCTCTCCTTCTCCCCTATTCACGTGCACTCTTTCTCTCTCAAAATAAATAATCTTTAATTAATTAATTAATTAAATCATTTAATTAGTTAAGTATTGAATTAATTAATTAATCAAATCATTTAATTAAGTATTGAATTTAATTAATTAATTAATTAAATGGAGACTAAACAACAACTAATATCCACATCTATATAAGACATGCCCAGCAGGTGCCAAGGACATGATAGATACTTGATAAATGTCAGATATCCTTATAAAAATGGTCAGTAAAATTGGCCTCAAGATTATCTTTGATACAGCACATCGTTCCCAGAACTCTCAGTGGCAGATACGTAGAAAAATACAAATATAGGTCACCCAGTGCATTAACATGGAAGTATCTAGACCAGAGATTACTCCCTAGGGGGCATTTGGCATTTGTCACTATTGGGGGAGGGGGTGCTACTGGCCTCTAGTGCATATAGGGCAGGGATGCTGCTGAACATCCTACAGTGCATAGTATGGCACCTCAACAAAGAGTTTTCCTGCCTGGAAGTGTCAATAGTCCAGACCTTTGCAGATGGGGAAACTAAGGTACATAATAGTAAGTTACTCACTGTGGTTGCACAGTCCAATTGCAAATCCAGTACTCCACACAGAACCCTCTTGATGTTCACTGAATTGGGAAGCAATGCCTGCTTGGAGGCCTCATAAATTTGTGTGAGAATCATTAAGGCACCAAAAATAAAAGTCCTTTCCTAAATGTAGCAGGCCACACAATGGTGAGTTGTATGGCACGGAGAGTTTATTATCCACACTCTTTTAAAATATGTAAATAGATCCTGCATGAGGTCAGTTAATTTTCCAGCAACTGCATCCAAAACTTCAGGCAGTGGCACCTCTGTACAGCCTGAAAAAGCTCTCCCGCAAGGTTTGACAGCATTGGAAAACTCCAGGCCTGGTTTATCTACCACTTGGCTAATCCCTGTGTGATTAATAAGGTGCCTATGTTCCCCTCCCAGCTGACAGATGCTAGCCTGTATATTCATCCACATCACATCTGTTACACCTGTGGAGTAATTGAGTTTAGCGCACAGGAACAGGCACACCTGTCTCACTCTTGCCATTGCACAGCAAACAAGATTCCCCAGTCTGATTTTTGCCACTTCTTGCCATTCTGAGGGTACATGGGGTTATACTGAATTTGGCCTCAAGTCTTTGCAAATTTCATTCCAACATTGCAATACAGCATGAGATTTCAGGCTCTAGAGAGACACCCCTGTCTTACCATGGTTCCAGTGCAGGTCTAGACAGATCCTCCCCACTGAGACAATCAACCCATACTTCTCACACCATGAAAAGGACTAGAAATGAGACTTGAGGAGTTTCTTCTCAAGTGTAGATCTTGTCTTACCTGCCTCCCCAGAGTGACAAGGCATATGCAGCTGACAAGGAAGAAGCCCCATTCCTGTTCCCCAGTATTTACTCTGTCTGGCATTAGCCAAAGGCCTTTCCCCCTTGTGATAATTACTGATATGCTTGCTGTTCCACCACCCACCCCAACCACCTCATCTAAATACAAGGGGGATAACCACATTTTATTTGCTGATCCCTCTCCCTTCAGCCCAGAAACTACTGAACAGGTAATCAATCGCTGCTCATTACACCTGCAGCAGCCTTCAGACCTACTGAAAAAAACAGACACATTCCCCTGCCCCTTCCATGCTCTGGAGAGCACCCTTTTGTGCATATGTGTACATATGCACATACACACATACAAACAACACACACACACAGTGGGGGGCTTCTGCACATTTTTGCCTTCATTATTGCAATTAGAGTGGGAAGAAATAAGGAAAGATGAATGGGGGTGGGGACCTCTTACTCCCTCATTTTCCCATGACAACCAATCATAAACTATTCTATACTCTTTTTTACTTTCTTTCCAAAATAATAATAATGATAAAAGCAGCTGTCAGTGTTTCCATATTCAAGGATCCACTTCTAATTACATTACAAAGACAATGTCTAAATGACATCACCCAGAGGAAGGCTTTCTGATTAGCCCCTTTTACAGGTAGAGAGAAGAAAAGAGGTTAAGTAACATGGCCAAGATCATACAGTAAATGGGGAAACTAGATTTGAACCCAGGTTATTCAGACTCTGGGGCTCATACTCTTCATCATCACACTTAAAATTTTCCTGCCCTGTTGTTGCAAGTTTGGTTAGTAATAACAGGGAAGAAAAATTTTAAAGTGTGTAACTTGTAGTTTTAGTATTGGTTTACTTCTAAGAGAAATCATGTGGTTCTAGAAAGCTCTATATCTATATTAAGGATGGCAATAAATTAAATTGTGAGCTAAGCCTGGCATAAAATTTTAAAATAACTTATGAAATCAAAACTAATTTTTCTCATAGTTACTAACAGCTAAATTCAGACTCCCTTAGAAGCCTCTCAATTGGAAGGAAAGTTGACAAGAACACATATTTACATAGAACCTGAACCAACCCCATTTGAATTCAAAGGGAAGGCAGATACACTATCTCCTGCTCACTAGGAGTGAAATTAAACAGGTTCTCTGTTCCTCACTGGAGAAGATATTGAATAAAATTATTTAGACATAGAAACAAAGTTGATTCTGGTAAAGAATTTTGCATAAAGGGCTTTTGGTTGAACATGTGCACTTGTAGCCCCTCCAAGATGGCAGGTCACCTGAGTGCCCTGGAAACTCATCATGGGTCTCTAGCTTCTGAACCTAATAGCCTTGTGAGCAGTGGTAGGGGAGGCAATTACCAAGAGACCACGACCTCTTGTTGCAAATCCACTTATGTCTCCTAAAGGGTGGTCTCCAGGACCAAAGGGGATCCACACTATGGGCTGCAGAGCACCCCTCAGTAAAATGAATCAGACTACCTAGTCAAGGCAGGTGAGAACATGAAAGTCTGCCATAAAGAGAAACATAAGGTGGGCTGGTTCTCCTTGAATTAACCATTTGAACTCTCCACAGAAATCAAATGGATATTTTGCCTGGCAGTGCAGGTTCGGAGATCCTTCAGTAAAAGCAATTCTTTCTTTACAAGAAAACTACCAAACACTATGGAAAGAGGACTTTAGGCTCCATTAGCTCCTCTCAACAACCCTGCAATAACCCTGAGATTATCAGTCAGGATATCCCAGGTTATTCCACAGTAACAGATTAACTCTAAAATCTTGGTGGTTTAAAAATCTAAAAGTTGAATCTTTGGTAATGCAAATAATGAGGCCAACCAGACAGACCTGCATGCAGGAGAGCAATCCTGCATGCAGTAACTCAGTGATTCAGTTTCCAGCACACTTGGGGCACCACTGTCTCAAAAGTTGGCCCATAGCAAGAAAGTAGAGAACTGGAGGGTGTGGATCAGTTGTTACTTAAATGCGTTCGTATTTCTGCTTATAGCCCTTTGATCAGAACTAATCATATATCCCACACACACAATTGCAAGGAGGCTGGAAAAGGTAAAGAGCACGTAGAAAATACCTTCACCATGTATGGTCTACACCAAAGATTCCTTCCTACCAACTCCAAACTTAAATTCAGAAACTAGTGCTGATTTTTGGAAAATTTTAGAAGATACTTAATTTGGTATGTTATACATTAGTAAAACTATACTTCTAATCACATGCCATTTTGTATAATCTTGTTACACCAGCATCAAAGTTAAGATAAGAAATATATTTAAGCACCATATCCATAAGCAGTAAGATCATTAAAGCTCTTTGGGCACTATTACTTAAAAAAAGAGAAAAAATATCTGTCCAATTATTTTCAGCAGTAAAAATCTGTTGGAGGTTATAGCCTAGCATTTAATTGCCTTTTTTTTTAATTGGTGAATAATGTAGAGCTTGTGATAATTTCAAAATAAATATTTTTCAAAGCCTCAGGGTATTCATTGTATAATGATCATTTGAAAGATTTCTTGGTTATTGGATTCTCAAAAAAATAAAAGACTATCCACAGCACCAGTTATTTCTATATTAAAAAGATGAAATTGCTCATTAAATGGTACAAGTCAATTTCTTTCATCAGCCTAACTGTCCTTTTAGCAAAGATTCAATCTTTGAATTAAGCATATGGCTATACATTTCAAAGGCAATAACTATACTCTATTTTCTTTAACATGAACATCTTAACATCTAAAAAATAGTGTCAGCCTCTTTGCTGTGCCTTTTCCTGAGCAGACTGAAGGCATAGTTTTATTGTTGCTGTGTAGTTTGTGTGTGTGTGTGTGTGTGTGTGTGTGTGTGTTTTAAGCAATATATTTGTGTGTTTTAGTCAAGGTTCTGCTGGTCATGACATGCACATTTTTAAAAGTGCCAGAGATTTTTGAAAGTATGGTGAGACTGAATATTTTATTTAACAATAAAATATAAAATACTCATTTTTCTATTTGTGTATTTGTAATTTCCCTAAGGAGAATTGTTTCTTTGTATAGTAAAATCAAGTCCAATGTAATGAACAATGTTCGGTCTATGAGGGTTAGATGCCAATCCGAGGATAGACGAGCCTAAGGACTTTCTTATCTTTTATCCAACCAAACTCTTGGAACTAGAGGCTGGAAAGAAGGGGTAGAGTTGAGGGAGTCAGGAGTGGGTAGAAAAAGGTGACCTTGCAGATCATTTCAAATTCTATAATGAATGCAAAAAGTAATCAGAATGAGATAGCTGGAGATTCAATTCTTTAGAGAGAGATTCAAATTCATTTGTCCCTTACAGGAACCAAAGAAAAAATCCATTATTAATTTAGGCAATTAGAGAACTTTGAAAGCAATATCCAGTACATTTAAAAAAAAAAAAAAACTATCCCAAGAGTGCAGCCCACAGCCTAGGAAAACTTAATTTTTATAGCATTTAGAATGAAGAAAGGTCATTTCTTAGATGTTCTCAACAGAACATTGTAATTTTAAACTGGTAATTTTAATGAGAAGTGGAGTTTTCATAAAAAGGGAGTAAATGCTTGAGTGAGTTTGAAATGAAATTAGAGGTGCATGTTCTGCCCATCATGGAATTTCCAAATGAATTGGTGAATCTGATACTGCTTCCTGCTCTGCCACACTCCCACTGGAAAATTCCAAAGCTTCAGTGCCTACACCTGCTTTTTCTGCTTTCTCAATGACATTTAAAAAGACGTTTTAGGGGCGCCTGGGTGGCGCAGTCGGTTAAGCGTCCGACTTCAGCCAGGTCACGATCTCGCGGTCCGTGAGTTCGAGCCCCGCGTCAGGCTCTGGGCTGATGGCTCAGAGCCTGGAGCCTGTTTCCGATTCTGTGTCTCCCTCTCTCTCTCTGCCCCTCCCCCGTTCATGCTCTGTCTCTCTCTGTCCCAAAAATAAATAAACGTTGAAAAAAAATTAAAAAAAAAATAAAAATAAATAAATAAAAAGACGTTTTACCTTTTCCTTACATGGGAGGCCTCCACTGCCTGAGATGTCTGATCCATGGGCTGTTTCTCTTCTGTGACTGATAAACAGAGGGAGTATCACATGGGGACATTTCCCAGAATCGGGGCAGAGACAGGGCAGCAAACTGAGAAGGGGTTCTCATGGAGCAAGTCCAGAGTGTGGAGTCATGGAGGACTTTTGATGAATCTTGCCCCTTCCGCAGTCCACATGGACAGGTCCAAGAGGTCACAAGAGGAGTTTTGGGTCACCTGTATCATGATATCCAGAGGATGGTTCTCAGTCTTATCTAAACATTGGAATCACCAGAGAGCTTTTAAAAAGGTATCTGGGACTCTTAAATACAGAGAACAAACTGAGGGTTGATGGGGGGCAGTGGAGAAGGGAAAATGGGTGATGGGCATTGAGAAGGGAGCTTGTTTGTTGAGATGAGCACTGGGTGTTTTATGTAAGCGATGAATCATGGGAATCTGCCCCCAAAACCAAGAGCACACTGTATACACTGCATGTTAGCTAACTTGACAATAAATTATATTCTAGAACATAAAAATAAAAAAATAAAAAGGCATCTGAGTCCTATCTCCATGAAGTCTAATTTCACTGGCCTGGGCTGCAACTTGAGTGTTTACATTTTTGAAGCTCCCAAGATTATTTGACTGCTTGGCCAGGGCTGAGAACCATGGTGTGACTTTCTGAGAAGGAATATCAACACAGAGCTACAGGAAAGGTCCTGGTGAGCAAGGGGTGAAGTAGTACAAGGGGATGTTAGAGGATGGGCACAGGGAGGCCTGTGAACTGTGTTAGGATAAAAACCAAACACTTGGGAACCATAGGAAGCCAAAGAAGGGTGTAGCAGAGAGCAATGTGGCCAGCTCTTTGTTGCCATATTTCTGGTGCTAAAATAAAAGTTTACTTAACACCTGCATTCAGATGGGAACATCAGAGGCTCAGGAGAAATTCTAATGCTACCTGAAAACTAAGACTTCTCTGCCCAAACTTATCAAGTCTCCCTTCAGGTAGCAGAGGGGTCAGTTGTCATTCATCTCTATTTGGGGAACAAGCATGTGCTTTCATTTGTAGCCTTCTACTACAACCATGCCTCATTCCCCTCCATGTCCTCCTTCCACATCACAATAAGCCATTCCAGAGTGCCGTGCTTCACTTGAAAAAAAATGCTTTCTGTCCCCATTCTGGCACAGTTTCAGCTTGTTTAGCATTATCACATATGTCATCTGTTTCCTAAGCAATCTAACATGGTCATGGCATGATAAGATTGGTAATTTGGGCAAATGAGAAACAGCCTGCCATCAGGACAACCATAATGACATTTGATTTGCTGTCAATAGATACTACTGTGTGTTATTTCTCTTCTTGTTCCTGGAAAATAAATACAGAAAAATACCGCAAGATTTCCAGCCACAAGCCCTTCCAAAAAGCCAAAATGATTGAAATATTGCTCACCTTTAAACACATTATTCATTTGGCAAACACCAAGTAGATGCCAACCATGTGAGAGGCACTTTGGGTCTAGTTGGAAAATGTAGAAATGGCCCCTGCCAGCAAGGGACTTCCAGCCTCATGTGAGAGACCAGATTATGAAGCATGGCAAATTAGAGAACAGTTCCAGAAAGAGCAAGAATAAAACTCACAAGGAAAGATGTGGCCAAGCACCACTTCATCCATCCACCCACACATGACCTTTGCCAGCATTAACTGCAAAAAGTTACTGCCACTATCAATCAACAATTCCTATGTCATCCCGTACAGAACAAGGAGTTTCACAAAGAGCCTTCTGAGTTCTTAGGTATTTTCATTATGGGGTGACATTCTCTTTGGTTGAAAGGGGAGACATCAAAGGGACTCCTGAATTTTGTACAACTTGCTGTCCAAGAACACCACCCATTTGTCCCAAGAAGGACTCAGCTAAAGCCTTTCAGCTTACAACACAACACAATATGGCCACTGTGTATACCACAGAATCCAGAAATACTCAGACTCCCAACACCACCTGGAGTTCAGACCTGTTTCCTCCACTCACTTATTTGTTCACTAGGCCATTCCTTCAACAAATATTTACACAGCTATCATTGCTTTCCAGGACAGAATAGACCAACACATTGAACCAGATTTTGAGCTTAAGAACTGCCAATCTAATAGGAGAGGTTTGTACAAGGCATATGTGAGTATAAGAGGTGTCGAAAGGGGTCTAGGTGTTGCTTCATAGAGATAAGAGCAGGAATTTTGGAGCTGGACACACGTTTGTCTTTTCTAGAGAGCTCCTGAGACATCCTGGCCCTTGAGCCAGGGTTACATCTTCAGACCTTCCCTGAAGTAAGCAAGCAAAGCTGTCCAACCTTGCATGTCCTACCTCTGAACCCCTATGGGAGGATCTAGCCTTAGTCTTTACCCTAAGTCTGAGAATCACTAGGGGAGAACTCAAGGATAGCAGGGCACCCATCCTGCTTATTCTGCCTAATGCTTCTTCCCTTTTCTGGGTCCACTCATTCATTCATTCATTCATTCATTCCCATGAACACTATCCACTACAGTGCCTCCAATTCCTTAATGGACCTGAAGTTCCCTCAATGCTCACTGCACACCTACTGACTTTTCCACTGTTTTGGGAAGAAAGATAGGCACAAAGATTATCACTTTTACTTATTGTCTTCAAGTGAGTCCCACATTCTCAGAAAGATAAATTTCATACTACTACCAGAAACAGAATGTGTAATGCTTACAAAGTTCCAATGAGAAGTCTGTTCTAAAATGATGCCAGCTCTGTGTTCCATGTTATACTAAGGAATGAAAGGGAGCTGGAAAACATGAAGGAACAGAATACCAACACTCCAGGTTGATCTGAGTGGGAGGGAGGGGTCTAAAGTGAAAAATAAAAACTCGCTTTTTACTCCTCATTCTTCTCCCTTCTTCCTTAATATTTAGTGTCCTTAAGGAGCAGTAAGAGGCTTAGAGGAATAAAATGAGAACAATTAATGTGGACCACAAAGAGATAGTCTTTAGCCCCCAAACTGGAAAGAGTTAATAATATAAGTCCATGATCTTCTTGTCCCTAGAGGCATGCAGGCAGATAATAGATAATAAACAAGTGATAAAAATATAGAAGGAATGTAAGAAAGAGAACTTTAAGGGAGAGAAGAAAAATTATATTACCAAGGTATCCATAATGTTTCAGGCACTCTTTCTGGCCTTTACACAATGTCCCAAGACAATGGTGAGAAAGATATTGTTACCTGCATTTTGCGTATGAAGCAACTATAGCTCAGAGAGGTTGAATAACATAACCAAAGCAGCAAACTGGCAAGTGGTGTGACTCGAAAGCCTATTCTCTTTCCTTCACAACATATTGCCTCCTTAGAGAGTCAGAAGAGTGGGCTAGGTTCATTTGTTCATTCAAAAGATATTTTTTGAGTGTCAACCTACTGTGCTGGTGCTGGAGATACAAGGATGAATAACAACCTGGATCAGTGTGTGGGATTCTAAGATTCTGTAAGGGCCCTCACTGCCTACCCAACTAACTGTGTGGATATGGAGCCCACAGACCAACACTTCCCTTCCTTCTTCTCCCTCCCTCCTCCAGCCTACTGCCTCCCTAGCTTGCTTCCATCAGCACAGAGTCAACTTAAGGGCAGGCCCTGGATTTCCTCTCTGATTCACCTCTCCCAGAACAGTATTTTCCAAAGTGCAGCCCTCAGAACAGTAGGGCCATAGTATGCTCTTTGGATTCAGAAGGTTCTCTGGTCCCAGGCATTTGGGAAATTCATCATTGGAGGGTCACAGTAAATGAAGAGTACAAGAGCAGGGTCCACTCCTGCTAAGGCTGGAGGGGAATCACCAAGAGGTCTTGAGAGGGCTTTGCTGCTCTGCTTAGAACAAGGGCTTTCTAATTTACTGTGGCCCACAGTTAGAAATACATTTTACATTGCTACTCTATACAAATATCACACATAGACCACACACACACACACACACACAGACACACACACAAACACACACACACACACAATTGAAGCCAAGGTTTAATAAAACAATACTTACCTCCACTATGTGGGATGCACTCCGTTTCTAGCCTATTTTCTTTTAACGCTGGTTCATGATCCTCTGAACCAATTTCATGACTCCACAGTTTGAAAAACACCAATCCAGAGCACGAGAAGACACTTGGGCTGATTTCTAAATAAAATAGCCCCAATGTGAATCAGAGGGTCAAGGAAGAGGTCATGAATTAGGAATCAGGAGGCTGAAGCTCCAATCCCATCTTCACTGCTTTCTCACTGTGTGACGCAGGCCATCAGTTTCTCCTATAGGCTAATGTGAAGACCTAATTGTATCAGTCCTTGCTGATACAGACTAGAAACATGGGAAATGGGTGGCGCTTAAATGAAGATCTCAAGGAAAATTTAACAAAGAGGTTGTTTACAGGGATGTGTGCAGGGCCAAAGCAAAATCAAAGAAAGGGAATGCTCACTAAACCCATGAGAGAGCCATTGGAGGGGCCACCCACAAGACACTTTCACTGCCAAATTTGGCCAGACTAGGAGAAAATCATGGCAATAAATTCCCAATCCTTTCTCGTTCTTCCCTCCAGTCTCCTGCTGGTACTTCTTATTGGCCAAAACCAACCTACAGCCAGAGGACAGGAGACCCCATTGATTAAATCCTTCCAGGTCAGCTTCCTGGGACCCTAGCAGAGTGAAGAGCAAGAAGTGGATCAGGAGGAGCAAACAGAGATTATCCATCAACCCTATTCATGTCAAGATGGAGAGGAGCAGGGCACCTGGGTGGCTCACTCCATTAAGCGTCTGATTTCAGCTCAGGTCATGATCTCACAGTTCACAAGTTCGAGCCCTGCATCAGGCTCTGTGGTGACAGCTCAGAGCCTCGAGCCTGCTTCGGATTCTGTGTCTCCCTCTCCCTCTGCCCCTCCCCCACTCACGGTCTGTCTCTCTCTCTCTCTCATAAATGAATAAACGTTTAAAAAGTTAGAGAAAAAAAAAAGATGGAGAGGAGCAATAATGGTTTACTATACCACCCCTCCCAGTTGCCATTCAAGGGTTGGTGAGGCTCTCACCCCTTTAACCCTTATAGTTTTCCCACCCATTTTCTGAGATGCTTAATTGTGCCTGCTTTTGCAGAGTAAAAGCCTCAGGCTTGACACTGCAAGGGATAGAAATGGATCAGACTGACCCCCTACCCTCAGGGAGCTCATAGAATCAGGGGAAGAAAAAAGTCATGGCATAAGGACTGTTGCATAAAATATGAGGTGGAGGGTGCCAAAAGAAAGTGTTCATTGAGTGCTCTGTGGGAAATGAGAAAGAACCAAAGCAGATCATGGCTTCTGGGAACTGGTATGGCATTCACAGTTAGATCATGGCTTTCTCCTATTAGATGTAAACAATCTCACAGAATAACATCATCAGACAAGGTCATTCTGAGATTATAAAATTAAACAAAAATAAGGTTACTATACAATCCACATGACAATATCACCTTCTTTTGCCTAACTTGATTGAGTACTACTTTTTCACCAAGCATAACTTTGTTCTACCTCCAGTGTGCCCTCCTATTGATTACAATTATTAAGATGCCCAATCATAAAATTGTTCCTACTTTCTGACAACACCCAATCCAGAAAACCCACTTCCTTATATCCTCCCCCAAATTGCTCAACCAAAAGCCAAACTTTAATATAGTTCTACCTATATGCTCTTATTGTGACACCCCACCATTGCCTTTGGTGAGCACTGAATCAAGTAAGAGACCTAACCTGTCATCTATGGGTGTGTTCCTGGTAGCCTTTGACTGGAGGACATTGCCACTAAGAAGGAATGAATTCCATAGCAAAGATCCAGGGAAGACCCATGGAGGGTTTGAGTTGAGAGCTGGGCAGAGGTGATGGCCCTCCACTTCTAGGCAGTGGAAGATCCAAGCAAAGCCACAGAGGTGAAGGTCCTGGGCCTGTTTCTACATAGGAAGCAGAAGCTTGGCAAGAGTACCATAAAGAAAAGGATGAGGATCTTGAAAAGTCGAATTTTACTCCTGCATGGAACATGATGAAAGCTGCACTTCGGGGAAAAAATCCATCTAGAAAGTCTGTCCAGGAGGAACTGAGAAGAGAGAAACAGTGGATACAGAAAATCCAGTGTGAAGGCTAGAGAAAGGAGTGAACCGGAGGTCCCAGGGACCACTCTGTGCCCTGTGGAGACTTTGGAAGGCCCTCTCCCTCATTCTCTGCAAACTCAGAACGTTCCTTTGAAGCAAAAGTGAGAGCATCTGAGAAGCTCCAGGTCTCAGATTTGTTTGCTGGTCCCAAAATAGGAACTGTAAATCTCCTTGCCCATTGCCAAAAAGCACTTAGAGGAAAGCATTTGAGAGCAGATGAGATTGCTACTTTAAGAAACATTATACACAGATGTCTGAAGAAGAAAAGTATTACAGAGTTTGTAGATTAAATTCTCCTTCAGTCATACAAGATGTATTTTTAATTAATGGGAAAGATTTTGGTAGAATACATTTGATTTCACCCTTGTGAAATCAAATATTTGGAGTGGGGGGATATGTTCAAATGCATTTTCTCAGTGCTTCTTCCAAAAGATCTTGAATATGAAGGAAAAACTAAATGTAAGCTAAGAGTGAGTGATAATCGATTTCTGTTTCATAATGTTTTATTTAACAATATCTGGTTCATTTGCCATTTGGGAGAAAAGCTTTCATTTCCAATAGGTACCTAATCAGCCCTCGGCAGGCATTATGAATACCCTAATTAGCACCTCTGAAAAGTGGCTCAAACTTGAACTACAAAAAGCTAAATAATAATTTGGGAATTTGCCATGCTTCAAAGTAAAGCCCTTCCCTATCCCAAGTTGACAAGGATGTCTGCTGGGTTTCATGAATGTTGCATGTCATGTGTAATTATGTTAGATAATCACAACTCACCCAAACCCTGCACCCAATGATGAATAGGCTGTGGCAAGCTCTGTTTTACATCTTCATGTGGAATTATTCAGCAACTAGACTTTATTTCACTTCTGTTTGGACCCATAAACATACATATTTATCAAAACTCTTTGCAATTCTGACACCATATACTTTAAGATACTATCCAATTTGTGGGTAATCAGAACTTCATGAATATTAGATTTCTGCCTTAATTTCACTGGTGTGACTTTTTTTTTCTGCAAAGAAAGGTCAGGACTCAATCATGTGAATGCTGCTTAAGAGAAGCATGACAAACTCATGCCCAGGCCAGGAAGACATCGTGATGGAGGTAAGGACTTGACCTTGATACCCACTTCTCTCCTTTGCTCTTTTTCTGCCACCACCCCCACCCAACATCCCTGTCTCATTGTACAGGGATGGCTAAAGGGCTCACTCATTGAATAGCAATAAAGAAGTGTCCAAGGCACAACTACTTGTGAATCAAAAGAACTCATAAATCAACTATTGTCAAGTTTCCT
The DNA here is from genome assembly GCF_022837055.1 of Prionailurus viverrinus. NCBI lineage: Eukaryota > Metazoa > Chordata > Mammalia > Carnivora > Felidae > Prionailurus > Prionailurus viverrinus. Next base: position 38,288,828 of record NC_062575.1, on the reverse strand, counting down.
GGAGAAGGGGTGAGTCCTGCACTAAGATTCCCAGAGTAGAAACAGATTTTACTGCTCTAGTAGACTCAGCCTCATAACACAGTCCATCCTCAGCTCCTCAAGACACCAAGCACCCCAGGTTGTGGCTCTGATGGTGAGGCAGCCTGAGGATGGCAGAGCACTCAAAACTCTTCCCTGAAATCAGCCACTTTCAAACAAGAAAGAGGGAAATAGAATAAAAATAAATAAATAAAGGGAATGTGTCAGGGAATTAAATAGAGCCTGAGAGGCAGAGTCTTGGCAAAGTTCAGGGCTAGGCTGGGCCCTGACACATCTGTCAAGCCTCAATCCCCAATACTCCAATCTTCTATCCATCCAGTTAGCCTTTAATTCACTCCAGCTATCATTAAATGAGCACCTGCTATGTGCTAGGTATAGGGCTAAGCACTAAAGGTACAAAGACAAATTAGACAGCATCCCAACCCTTCATTCATTCACTCATACTTTCATCCATTCTACAGTCATTTACTGGTCTTCTACTAGGTACCGGATACTACCAGCTTTGGGTTTATAACAAAGAGCAAAGTAGATGTGGTCATTATGCCCATGGAGCTTAGAGCATTCATGAATACATATATATTTATTTGTATGTCTATTTATTTGATGATCAACTGTAAATTGTGATAAGTACTACAAAAGCAAGGCACTAAGTTCTGTAGAAAGAAAACTTGCAAACAGCCACAGGCAGGCCCAGTGGAGAGAAGTACACCAGACCAGGCCCTGTGACAACTTCTGCAGTGGGGCTACTTCCTTCTAGGAAAAGCAAAGGCAACCATCTCCCTCCCTCCTCTCACTGAATCCCATCACCATAGAAACCAGCAGCTAGGGAAGAATCCAAACAAATGGAAGAAAATCCTGCCTCCTTGTCATTCATTATATTTTTCCTCTATTGTTCATTCATCCTCTCTCTCTCTCCCTCTTTCCCTCTCTGTCCCCACTGTCTCTCTCTTTGGTTTTTCTTCTCTGACCTCCCCTTTTGTTTCTCTGTCTTCTGCCCTCCATCTTCTTCTCATCTCAGTTCACTTCTGCATTATACCTCTGCATTTATTCCATCACCTTTTACTTCAGATCTGTCACAGAGCCCCGGAATGTTAGGAAATAAATGGGAGCAAACAAAGTTGCTTAAATAAGCTGTCTCTCTTCCCTCTTTTAAAGTTCAAAAACATGGACTCAGCCCAGGGTCTCAAGATGCACCAAGCACATCCCTATTGCCAGCCCAGTGCTTCCTCCTCTGTTAGGTGTCAGAAACTGAAGAGAGGATCATGCAGCATGACTAAGGCCTCAGAGGCAGAGTTTGAAGGGCCTTCCCCATGCCTTCCACTGGCAGCCCTGCCTTTCACAATACCCATGGGAGGAGTTGGTCACCCTCTTCCTCATTCAGACTTTCTGCCTTAACCACAGAGGAACTGTTTCCCAAGCAGAAAAGCAGCCAAGTGGGTCCAAAAGCAGTTGACTTCCCAAAGGATGGGATACATTCTCTCTCCAAACAATGAAAACTGGCATTTTTCTCTGCTCCACTTACCTCTTACTAGCCCCAGGAAATGGAACCTCAACATCAGAGGAAGGACTAAACAGGAATAAAGGAGCCCAAAGTCAGCCTACTGAGCATAGCAAAGACCTCACAGTTCCTCTTCTTCCAGAAAAGACAGTGATTAGGGGTGGGGAAGGAGGAGATGAAGTGATACCAATTCTTGTTGAGCCTTCTGGGGATGGGAAAGGTCAAGGCACTGGGGCAACTCCAGGATGCAGCTAAAACCTCCCCAGCCCCCACCCCTGCCTCCATCCCTCCTCAGTGCTTCCTAAGCAACTTGTACACATCATAGTCATTAGCATTATGGCTCTGTCTGGAAAATTCCAGTTTACTTCATTGTGACTTGCTTGAGCATGAAGCCTGGTAAAGAATAGGCACTTGGTGAATTTTAGTTAGGGTTAAATGAAATTGACTGAATTTTAATACAAATACCCCCAGTGGAAAATTTTCTAAGATTTGAAAGTGAAGGAAGAGTGACATAATTCATATCACATAGAAAATCAAATCTCTAAATGTTTTTTTTTTCTCTCTCCAAGACTGATGAGGAGAAAAAAAAGTGAAGGATTTGAAATGTCTAATTGTCTCCTCATTTTTGGCAGCCAAAGTTGAGCTGAGAAGGATGGGCCATTTTAGATCATATAAATAATATGATAACATAATGATTTAAAATTAAATGACCATATCAATGAGTCTTTAGGTGGACAGAGTGGGGGGGCACAGAGCTCTTTTGCATAAAATGAGATAAAGACCTGGAGGGAAGCCCAAAGGGAAGAGTTCCTGAAAATGGAGAATAGGGGAGTAGTGGGGGAGTGAGGGGTAATGAGTGGGGTCACTGGACAGCTGCAAAATTCTGTCAGCGACCCCAACAATAGAACCCCATCTTCCAAAGCCTTCAGAAAAAGATCACGTGTTTGAGGTGAGGTGTTTTCCCTGCAAAGTAAGTAGAGGCCCACAGAAGTGCCTGCCTGAGCTATGGGTGGAGGCAGGTGAAGCTGAGAGGATGTGAGGCATATACAAAAGGTAAACAACAACTGCAGAATACATGAAGGACAAGTCAAAGCAACTAGAATATTCCCCTGTTTCTCTGTACCACCTCCTCCTCCCTGCTCATGGACTGAATGAGATAGTCCCCTGAGAGAAGCCAGCATCTACAGGACCCAGGTGTGACTGAGGAGAAAGGGACACAGAGCAGGTTGCTCTGACCAGCTGTCCATCTAGATCTGGGTTTCTGCTTGCAGGGGTGCCTTCAGCCCAGGTCAAGGGTGGATGAGAATTTGGCCGTCAGGACTCTTGGCCACTTCTTTCCACCAGGGGGTTCCCTCTTGCATCCGCAAACCACTCAGAGCTTCCTCCCCCAGACATATTCCAGAAACAACTCCCAAGGATGCCAACACCAAGGTCATTTTGCTGCAGACTTGACAAATACCTTGTTTCATTTGCAAATGAGTCTCACTATCTCTCAGAGGCTGCACCTCACCATTATGCACAGTTTCTTAGAAGTGTCAATGTCAGGGAGCAAGATTTCCTGACCATGTCCCAGGTTCTCAGGGCCCCCACACCATAGAGCAATCTGTTAGAGCTCTCAGTAACTGCCTGAAGCTTTTCAAGCCTCCCCTCTCCACCTTGGGAAGAGCAAGGGAGGAGGTAGTGCTTCAGTGAGCTGCTGAACTGGGAGAGGTAGGCATCCTGGATTGGGCCCTGAAAATCCCCTAGGTCTCAGTTTTCTCATCTGAAGAAATGGACATTAACCCACCACTAGTCTCACATGTTTATTTAGTGAATATTCTGACAACATGTATGTCAAACAGCTTGGGAAAGACTGAAAGGCTAAATACAGGTTAGGAAGTGATGATAGGATGACAACAAGCACAACAATGATGAGGGCTTGTTACTCACACTCCCACTTCTTAGAAGAATGTGCCATTAGGAAGAGCCCTCATTTTGCTGAGCACAGTGATGAGTGGGTATGTCAGTTTACTATGGCTACCATTACATAGCACAGATTGGGTGGCTTAAAGAACAGAAATTTTTTCCCTCACATTTATGGATGTTAGAAGTCTAAGATGAAGGTATTGGCAGAGTTGGTTTCTTCTCAGCCCTCTCATCTTGGCTTGCAGGTGACCGCTTTCTCCCTCTGTCTTCACTTTGTCTTCCCTCTGTGTGTGTCTGTGTCTTACTCTCTTCTTATAAGGACATCAGTCATGTTGGATTAGGCCCATACATATGACCTCATTTTACCTAATTAACTCTTCAAAACTCTATCTCTAAATACATTCTCAGGCACTGCAGTTAGGACTTCAACATGTGAATTTTGGAAGGGACACAATTCAGCCATAATAGTGGGGACTTAGGGGTAAAAGCTGGTGTGGATAGAGTAATGATCCCAAGTTCAAATGACTATAGAGGCCAGAAAGATTTAAAAAAAAAAATAAGTAGAGAAGTTAGGATGTGGAAGGTGCTCTTTTCAGAGCTCATCCCCATTTAGAAAAGAGACAGTCACCCACAGCCTTAGCAGACTGTCATAGCAGAATCAGACCTAATATAGCCAATTTTCTAATTTTCTTTTTTTTTTAATTTTTTTTAACGTTTATTTATTTTTGAGACAGAGAGAGACAGAGCATGAACAGGGGAGGGGCAGAGAGAGAGGGAGGCACAGAATCAGAAGCAGGCTCCAGGCTCTGAGCCATCAGCCCAGAGCCCGACGCAGGGCTCGAACTCACGGACTGTGAGATCGTGACCTGAGCCGAAGTCGGACACTTAACCGACTGAGCCACCCAGGCGCCCCCCAATTTTCTAATTTTCAAAAGAGAAACCATAAGTGTGTTTTCTCATGTGGAATCTCTTGATTTTTAAATATTGGCAATGAATTCAAAAAAATCTTAAACAGTGTGCATAGTGTGTGTTTACACCTGAGGACTGGAGCTGGTACAGAGACCCCCACTATGCCATGTCTGAGATGTCAAGAAGGCTCTGCATCGGCCCGGTGGTCAGTTCTAAGGGCTCAGGCACACAGATGCAGTCCCTTCTTGAGAAACAGCCACCCAGGTCTAGCCATGTTTTTTTTAAAGCTGATTGTTAATGATGTGGAAAAGAAAGGAATAAAAACCATTATGATCACTCCAAGAAAGCATTTCTAATTCATGGATCATTTACTATTGATTATTGAAACAAATGCTATTGTGCATGCCTTATGGCTGGTTTTAAAACCTCTATAACTTTGGAGTTTTCAATTTATTTGGAAGAACTATAATAAGCAGCACATGACAATTACTTCCCTCAGTACTCCCTGTAATCAAGATAAATTATCTTGCTATTGATGTAAATGGGATATGAAAATCTATAGAGTTCTCTTGAGGAGTATAAACTCTGCATTATACTCACTACATTTGAATTTTGCAGCAAAATCATTTTGGGGTCAATCAAAAATACATTCCCTCAAAATTTTATTGCCATCTATCCTGAGTCACCTCCAGAAATGATTAGAAAATAATACCAATGAGGAACTATTTAGCTCAGTGTTGGGCTGCATCGCTATTACTTACACCTTACTGAACACTTTACACTCTCAGACCTATGTGTTATTATAAATGTATTTACATATTATACATATTTATTTACAATTCTTTTTCCCCATTGCCAAACAACCTCTTATGAAAATTCAAAGACAATTAATCATATATGAGATTTTTATAAACACAATAAACTCAATTTACATTGTTTCTCCTTCTCTTGTTTCTCCCTCTTCTTTTCCATCAAGTGCTTGTCTTCTGAGCCAGTTTTTCTCTAGCTAGTTTGTCTTCTGCCAGAGAAGATGCTGCCCTGAGCACCTTCATGCCATGGTTTTTGTTATTCTCCCCCCATAGCCCCATGCATACTTCAGTCATTGGGGATCACACAGGCTTCCTTCCTAGAAATTCCTTCCAATGCAGAATGCTTCTGGCAATCTTGGCATTCTTTTATGCATCTAATCTCTCTTTCTGATTTTGCTATTTAATTTATTATCCTTTTATTCAGCATCTTCATTTTAAAATCTCTTTCCTTGCAGCAAGACAAGTAGGAAGTCTTCTCTCAGTCCTACCTTTTCAGACCATTTCTTCCAGCCTCAGTTTCCTGTCCCATCTCTTTAAATGACAGAAGAGAGAGGGAAGGAGTGGAGAGAGAGAGAGGAGAAGCAGCAACCTCAAATACACCAATATATTCACAGTGGTTAATAATGGATGGAAAGATTATGGGTGAGTTATTTTTATTGTCTTCTTTATGTTTTTCAGGATTTTACAAGTCGCCTAAGATGAGCATATACACTTTATTCTAGTTTTTCTGGAAAGCAGAGCCTGTGGCAAGCTTACATGCTAAAGCTTTATTGGAGGTTCATTCCCAGATAAGCAAGAATAAGGAAGACAGACTGAGGCAGGGAAAAGGGTAAAACAAATACCAGGTGATGCAATTTCAAGCTGTCACAGCTCCATAGCAAAATACATCTGACTGCTCACTCAGGGCCTCTTCAGAGAGGCCACATAGATTTGCATCTCAGTACAGCCAGCCAGAGAGAGGAGAGGCACCTCACTATCTGCTGACTTTCTCTGCCTCTACTGGTCAAAAAGCCAAGTTGGCTCTGACTATCCACATGTTCAGGTCACGTTACTCACCTCTTTCTGTGAGCAAAAAGCCAAGACCTCCATGGACCTATTCCAGCCAGGACACAGGTGCTGTCCTCTCTCCTGTTACTTGGCTCCATGCATTAGGACTCCTGGTCTGCAAAGCCAGTGACAGCAGTAGAAACAGCAGCAGGACATTGTGACACACAACAGCCTGAACTGTTACTTAGGCTGCTCTCACTGGGAAGCAAGACAAGTGGCCATGACCCAGTGATCAAATTTTATTGATAAAGAAGAAAAGTTTATTTTAAAATATTCAATTAAATTTAAATCCTTTTAGACTTCTCTTGCTCAAGTCTCCTTCCAACATCTTCACATTCCAGATCCAAACTGGACACAGTATTTTAAGACAGAAGTCATAAGCCATAAAGCCAACAGAGGCCAGGCTAGTAACATCAACAGGAAAGCCCAGTAGAGGCTATGAAAAGTGCTTGGGCCTGTGGTGAGCAGAGAAGACACACACAGAAGTCACTAAGTGCTTAGCTCCAGCCAAGGGTTGTCACACCTGCTGATTTAAAAAAAAAATAAGTTCAAAATCAGGACTTCTCTGTGAATCTCATTTTTTATTGTTGACAACAAATGTTCTTTTTTTTTTTTTTTTCAAATTCTTTGGGGCAAACAAAAAGTGTCAACAGGCCACAGACATCACCTACTTGTCTACCAGCTTGTGACATCTGATCTTAAAGACTGTCAAACATGGAAAAACTTCATTTTCCCAATCTTGCATTGCCTCAAGATGATAATGGCTCACACTTATTGAGCATGTTCTATGTGCAAGACACTGTTAGGCATTGTATATGGGCTTCCTCATTTAGTTCACAGAACTTCAGAGGGGTCCCAGGATGTAGAAGACCAGATGGATTTGGACCTCACTGCCCACCTTAGAGAAAGTCCCCTGGATACAACTCAGCCTTTCTGCTCTGATTTTCCTGGGGTTTTACCAAAAAGGAAAGTGGTCTGATGGAGCACAAAGCTGGCTCCCTCTGTCCAGGTGGATGTCCCCGGTGGCCTTCTCTTCTCAGCTCGCACCTCACAGCCCACAGTTCTCTGCAAACTGGACTCACTGAAGCAAGGACTGTGTTTTAAGTAGCAGTGTATCCCCAGGGCAAATTTCACTTAATAAATTAAGAGATCATTAAACCCACCAGTTAGTAACTTTCCATTGCTCTTGAAGCCCTCTGAAAGGCTAATGAAAGCTATTGGTCTTCTCCTCCAAAATACATACATATTAAACCAAATGCTCCATCCGATTTCAGAGAGTTCTCCCATCTATGAGTCTGAGTTTAAAATTCCTGATCCAAAAACAAACAAAAAAACCTCCTGATTCAATCACATATTCCTTCTTTATAGATTAGTCCTTTTTTAAAAAACTTTTTAATGTTCACTTTTTTTCTTGATAGAGAAAGTGTGAGTGGGGAAGGGCAGAGAAAGAGAGGCAGACACAGAATCCGAAGTAGGCTTCAGGCTCTGAGCTGTCTGCACAGAACCCAACATGGGCTCAAACTAATGAATGTTGAGATCATGGCCTGAGCTGAAGTAGGATGTTTAACTAACTGAGCCACCAAGGCACCCCTAGACTAGTCATTTCTATCTCACAGACTTGTCTCAGATCATATTATGAGAAAAACTACTGATTTTTAGTGTTTTTTTTTTACTTTTATGGTCTGTGGTTTACATGGAATAAAAACAAACTCAAATTTCAAAAAAGAGGAAGTACAAAATTTTAATTACAGATTATGAAAAAGTTCTGGAGGTGGATGACAGTGATGGCTGTACAACAATGTGAATGTAATATCACTGAATTGTAGACTTACAAATGATCAAAACAGCTTTATGTGTGTGTGTGTGTGTATATATATATATATATATATATGGCAAATTTTTCAAATAATGAAACAGGGAAGAGTGCATTTTAAGGGCATGAAAGTACCTCAAGGAGCCCACTGGCCGCTAGGCCTTGGGAAGGAACTGGAACCTTCCATTTGTCTCTCATCTCTGTTTTGTGGTTTCTCCCTTGCTCTGTTCTTCCAGCATATGCCCATTCTACAGCTGTCAAGTTTCTATTTCTTCAATCAATCCAGGCTGAATTGTTATATCTCAGACACAGGTGCAAACTCCCTGGAGGAAGAATCTGATTGTCCCAATGTGAAACAAATAATAACATCTGGCCAGAAGGGTAGGGTCACTTAATACAATTATGGGAACCAGAGAAGGTGTCCACCACTGGAAGAATGGAGAAGAAAACAATGTAGATGAATATCACAGAAATGAAGCAATTAGAAGCAACAAACTGGGTGTACAGAGGGCAACACAACTTATTAAGTAGAAAGAGGAAGAAACAGACTATAAATGAGATCAGAACTTCTCCAACTTAACTGGGTGTTGTATGGAAACCAATTTGACAATGAATTATATTTAAAAAAAAAAGAACTTCTCGGGGCGCCTGGGTGGCTCAGTCGATTAAGCGTCCTACTTCGGCTCAGGTCATGATCTCACGGTCCATGAGTTCGAGCCCCGCGTCGGGCTCTGTGCTGACAGCTCAGAGCCTGGAGCCTGCTTCAGATTCTGTGTCTCCCTCTTTCTCTGATCCTCCCCCGTTCATGCTCTGTCTCTCTCTGTCTCAAAAATAAATAAACATTTAAAAAATTTAAAAAAGAACTTCTCCAACTTAAATGTACAGGCAAAACACTAGTATCTCATTAAAATGAAGGGTCTATTTCAGTAAGTGTGGGGCAGGGCCTGAAATTCTGTGTTTCTGGAAATCTCCAGGTGATGCTGCTGGTCTGAAGGCCACAAGTTGAGTAGTCAGGGTCTAGAACACAAGCTCAATCATGAAATTAAAAACTCATGCCAAAAGAGGGGCACCTGGGTGGCTCAGTTGGTTAAGCATCCACCTCTGGATTTCGGCTCAGGTCATGATCTTATGATTCATGAGCTTGAGCCCCACATGGGGCTCTATGCTGAGAGGGATCCTGCTTGGAATTCTCCACCTCTCCCCTGTTCCTGCTCCCATTATCTCTCTCTCAAAATAAATTAAAAAAAACATTTTTTTAAAGTTAAATAAAACTTATGCCAAGAATTCTCCCTATTTTACAATGAAACATACATTCTTCAGAACATATATCAAAACACAAGATGAGTACCTAGAGGGGTTGGAGAGGCAAGGGTGTGGAAGTGAGATGAGAACACAGGGAATGACAAATGTACAGAACAAAAGAGGGCTTTGCTCCAGCTGATGGTGAGAGAGCATGCTGAGAACCGAGAATGATTAACTCAGCTGTCTGTGCCTATAGTCCAAAAGAGGAGGAGGAGGAAGAGGAGGAGGAGGATGAGGAGGAGGAGGAGGAGAAAGGAAATGTGAAGTGGGAGCAGCAGGGCTATTGGGCACTTCCCCTTATGGATGGTTCTCAGTGAAAGGAACTGCCAAGGACTGAACAAGTCCCCAAACAGGGTTTCTGACAATTCACCTTGTAGCTTCCCTGCCCATGTGGCTTGGCAGGCTTGCCTGGACAATCCATATAAGCTTTCTGTTCTATATCCCTTCAGGGTCATTTGAAGTGAGAGCCTAGTTTTCACATGTAAGAAGATGGCTTCATGAGAGTGGTGAGATTTAAAATCCACTGCACTATATTCCATGCTCATGGACCGGAAGAACAAATATTGTTAGAATGTCGATACTACCCAAAGCATTCTACATATTCAGTGCAATCTCTATCAAAATAACACCAGAACTCTTCACAAAGATAGAACAAACAATCCTAAAATTTGTATGGAACCAGAAAAAATACTGAATAGCCAAAGCAATACTGAAAAAGAAAACCAAAACAGGAGGCATCACAATCCCAGACTTCAAGGTCTATTACAAAGCTGTAATCATCAAGACAGTATGGTACTGGCACTAAAACAGACACTCAGATCAATGGAACAGAATAGAGAAACCAGAAATGGACCCACAAACATATGGCCAATGGAATATCCAGTGGAATAAAGACATTGTCTTCAGCAAGTGGTGCTGGGAAAACTGGACAGTGACATGCAGAAGAATGAACCTGGACCACTTTCTCACACCATACACCAAAATAAACTCAAAATGGATGAAAGACCTCAATGTAAGACAGGAAGTCATCAAAATCCTCAAGGAGAAAGCAGGCAAAAACCTCTTTGACCTCAGCTGCAGCAACTTCTTCCTCAACACGTCTCCGCAGGCAGGAAAACAAAGCAAAAATGAACTATTGGGACCTCATCAAGATAAAAAGCTTCTATACAGCAAAGGAAACAATCAGCAAAACTAAAAGGCAACTGATGAAATGGGAGAAGATATTTGCAAATGACATAACAGATAAACGGTTAGTATCCAAAATCTATAAAGAACTTATCAAACTCACCCAAAAAGCAAATAATCCAGTGAAGAAATGAGCAAAAGACATGAATAGACACTTCTCAAAAGAAGACATCCAGATGGCCAACAGACACATGAAAAAATGCTCAACGTCACTCATCATCAGGGAAATACAAATCAAAACCACAATGAGATACCACCTTACACCTGTCAGAATGGCTAACATCAACAACTCAGGCAACAACAGATGTTGGCAAGGATGCAGAGAAAGAGGATCTCTTTTGCACTGCTGGTGAGAATGCAAACTGGTGCAGCCACTCTGGAAAACATTATGGGAGATTTTGCAAAAAATTAAAAATAGAAGTACCCTACGATCCAGCAATTGCACTACTAGGTATATATCCAAGGGATACAAGTGTGCTATTTCAAAGGGGTACATGCACCTCAATGTTTATAGCAGCACTATTGGCAATAGCCAAAGTATGGAAAGAGCCCAAATATCCATCGACATATAAATGGATAAAGAAGATGTGGTATATATATATATAATGGAGTATTATTCAGCAATCAAAGAGAATGAAATCTTGCTATTTGCCACAACATGGATGGAACTAGAGGGTATTAGGCTAAGTGAAATAAGTCAGTCAGAGAAAGATATATATCATAGGACTTCACTCATATGTGGAATTTAAGATACAAAACAGATGAACATAAGGGAAGAGAAGCAAAAATAATGTAAAAACAGGGAAGAGATGGGGCGTCTGGGTGGCTCAGTCAGTTAAGCATCTGGCCTCAGCTCAGGTCATGATCTCGCGGTCCCTGAGTTTGAGCCCCGCGTCGGGATCTGTGCTGACAGCTCGGAGCCTGGAGCCTGTTTTGGATTTTGTGTCTCCCTCTCTCTCTGCCCCTCCCCTGCTCACTTTCTGTCTCTCTCTGTCTCAAAAATAAATAAAAACATTAATTTTTTTTTTAAAAAAACGGGGAAGGGAACAAAACATAAGAGACTCTTAAATATGGAGAACAAACTGAGGGTTGATGGAGGGGTTTAGGTGGGGAGATGGGCTGAATGGATAAGGGGCATTAAGGAAGACACTTGTTGGGATGAGCACTGGGTTTTATACATAGGGGATGAATCACTGGAATCCACTCCTGAAATCGTTATTGCACTATCTGCTAACTAACTTGAATATAAATTCTAAATAAATAAATAAATAAATAATAAAATCCACTGCTCTGAACTTCCCACACAACAGCATTCAATGTCTTTCCTGGATATAGGAGAACCATCTGCTTAGATGTATTCTAGCAATTTGATTTGCATGCACAATGCAAAAAAAAAAAAATCAACATCAGTAATCTAGGATGTTAGTAAGCAAATACAACAACGTTCTTCCCCAGTCTGTGTTGTCCCAGGGCCAACAGCCAGTGACACTGAAAGAGCTACAACTGGAGCAAAGCCAGGGGAGACGATGCCACAGCACATCTCAGGAGGCCATGGAGCATGTCACTGAACAGTACCAGTGTAATCAACTCCTCCTGTCCCCCAAAATACATTCTGTCCAGTATGCTAGACAGACTGAAATGCAAATGTGTCTCCAAGACAAGAAGAATTGGAAATATAAAATACCCTACATGTAGCATGATGCCAAATGGGAATCCTACACTTTGTTTTCCTCAAAACCTACATTGTATCCCTGTGCTTTCTTCACTTTCACCTTATTACTTGAAGAATGGGAAAAATAGTATTACAAACAAATCCTTCAACCCAAGGAGCAATTTTTCAGCTCATGGAGTCTCTCTGAAGTTGAAACATGAACCTATATTTTGAAATGCTCATTACTCACTGATTAATTCAGGAGTAAAATGATCCAACATATTGTTACCAAACTTTGTGATGTAACTTCTTTGTTAGTCATCAGATAGTCACCAGATAGTTTGACCAACTGATGTATGTTAACTAGTACACTGGGCACTATTAATAACAACAACAACAAAAAATATTGGGCTTGGAAGTTGTCTCTTAGGTACCTACTATCTGTCTAGAGAGATAAGACCAACATACAAAAAATAAACTAAAACAATGAATTGTATTCCTATACATCCACTGGTCCTATTTCATGCTTCATTCTTAGGCACAACTGGATCTGGAGATGCAAACAATGGCTCCAAAACACTGCTGCCCCATAGAAAGAAACTTCTTAAGCATGAAGCTCTCACAGAAGGAAGCAGAGCCAAGAAACAGAAAGAGAATCAAAGAGAACACCAGGCAGATCCTGGCTGGGATCTGCTTTTCTGTAATATTAATAATACTAAAGAAGAGAAAGAGCCCTTCTCTTCCCCACATCTATGTCAATTCCTTAAATTCTGATCTGCTGTCTCTGGGTCACCTTCCCTTTCTCCCCCACAGGACTCACTGAGCCAGACTACAGGACACTTTGTTTGGTCAGTCTGAATGCTATACCCACTCCCCAAAAGAGCAAAGGGATCTACCTGATTGACAGGCCCACCAAAATCAAATGGAGGTGTGGAGTATGAGGATCACTTAAGAAAAATCTGCAGACACATAAATAACAGGATGTGATGGACACTACAATGACATTGCAAATTGGAGACATCACTGTAGGTGGAAATAAATTACGGGTGAGTGGAGTGTTTCTAAAAGTGGCAAAATTAAACACAACAATAAATCTCATTTTGGATCTACTATATGACAGATATGTACTAGGCCCTTTGTTATACATTATGGGAACTCAAAATTCAAGACTTGCAAGGGCTGCAGGACCCATTCCTGCCCATGTCCACACCCTGATCTTTTGCCATCTGACAGCCTCCTCCCACCACTGGGTTTACTTTTATTTCTATTATTTCTTATACTTACCTCAGGGCCCTTACATTTGCTTTTCCTCCTGCTAGGAATTCCCTTCCCAGTTTGTCTTATGGCTAACTCTACTCACCCTTCAGTTTATATAAAAAATGCCACTTCCTTAAGGAAGCTTTTCCTCTTCTTGATGAAGTAGCTTGCCCACCATGTCCTTCTGACATAATATTGAGCACCCCAGGGCAGGGAATGATCAACACTGTGCCCTTACTGCACAGCCCAAATGCACAGCAGGAACTGGATAAATATTTTATTCCTTCATTTAACAAATGTTTGCTGACTATGTGCCAGACACTATGACAAGTGTTTAAAATATTTCAGTGACCAAAACAGACAAGATTCTCTGCTCTCAAGAAGCTTAAATAATTTTCAAATCATTGAATGAGCAAACTGAACAGAGACTCAGAATAACTAAACAGAAAGAAGTTGAGAGACCATCTTAGGTGAAGGGATGAACAAAGGTGATAGTCCCAAAGGCATGATGAGAGTTAGAAAGATCATCTCCTGATCACCCTGTCATGAGCCCAACCTTAGTTTCCAAAAACCCACAAGGTTGTAAAGAGCACCTCAATGCCCTCATGGTAACAGCACTCCAGTCTTAAGAGTCAACTTTCTTTAAGTTAACACTCTCTTTACTTGCCGACCTAAGTTCCTTGATCCATAGCAGACAGACCACTGGCCTTGAGGAGTGAAGGACCAAAACATTTCCAGGCTGCAGAGGCCAGCAAATCTGTTTGGAGCCACCTCAGCTTTATGATGAGCTGAGAAATTTTTTTACAAAAATGTTTTTCTTTTTTTAGGTCATGCAAATAATTTTACTAAATTTTACTAATTTAGGTCATACAAATAATTTTAGGTCATGCAAATAATTTATCTCTCTGTGTATCTGTATACCTTGCTCTCCTTTGCAGAAAGAACAGAGTACTCCTGCACATCACAGAATAAGCACCAGACACACTTGCACTCCAAGCACTGAGATAACATTTGTACATGGCACCATCAAGTATGCCCATAATCAAGAAATGTTGCAGACCACTGCATTCTCTTTCCTGATTAACTGTGGTAAACCCCTTGAAAAACTCTTGAGCAAAGCAAAAACCTCGGAGTTGGCTTTTGGGCAAGAGTCTGCTTCTTCCCCAAGTTGCTGGCCTTCTGAATAAAGCTGAAATTCATTTCCAATCAAAACCAAGGTTGGGGTTCAGTAACAGTGGCACAATTGGGCCTACAGGTGTGTGATATGCCATGGCTCCCCACCTATCCTTCTGAGAACCCAAAGCATAAACCAAGAACCCCTGTGAACAGCACTCTAGAAAAGTCAAGTGTCATCTGTCTGCTGAATCATACTTGACTTTTTGCTAAAATCAAGATAATTATTAGATTGTTCCTGATCCTCTTAAGTATGGCTTGATGGCTCTTGAGCCAAATTAAATGTAAGATGGGTCTAGGAAAGGGGAAAGTGAAATGGGCTCTACTGAGTTCACATAAAGATTTCATTTCTCAAGAGGTAGTGTCATAGTCCTTACAGGTTGCACTGAATAAAAGACCAGTTTGGCTTAATAGGTGTTCATTTGTTTTTCAAGGGAACTATTTTATTTAGATTACTAAAACATTAATTTTTCAAATAATATCAAACATTCAGCTAAAGTACCCTGTAACCACACATCCCTAAAACTAGTCTCCTCTCTCCATTTCAGAAGTAACTACCATTACCAATGTGTTGTATATTCCTTCCAGACTCTTTTCATGCATTCACATATATGTTATTTTATTTCTTTTTCATTTTGTTTTAAGTAAATGATTTCATATTGTACTTTCATTTCTACAACTTTCTTTTTTTCTCTACACTATGTCTTAGAAGTCATTGCACTTAGTATACATAAATCTTATTGTTATTATTGTTTATTGTTACTAAATCTTATTATTGCAATACTTGTACATAGTATTTACATAGTCTCTCACAGTAATTTTATGCCATCATTTATTTAATATTAAGTGAGTAACCTACTTCATTTTATGCCATTATTTATTTAACATTCCACAATAATGAACCCTTGTTTCAAAATTTTCACTATTACAAACAATGCTGTGATGAACAGCCTTGTCCACACTTCCAGCCCAAGGCACCAGTGAGTATTTTTCTATAGTAGATATCCACAAGTGAAATTGTTCAGTCATAGGAATTACACATTTATTTTAATAGATACTACCAAATTCCCCTCCAAAGTGGTTGAATTTACTCTCCCAGAGCAGTGCATAAGCATGCTTATCTCTCCTATAGATGTTGAGAAGGCCATCTTCTTTCAAACTTATTTTACATCTTTTCCTAAACCTCACCAGGCCTACTATGACCAATAGTACAAGTGTGCCATTGAGACAGCCCTGCAAGAACTCATGGCCACATAAATGAAATTCCTGCACTGAACACCAGAATTATCTATAGTAATTCTCCCCAGGATCTATAGCATGCTCATAGCCTGCCAGAGGAGACACTCCATGTAAGGGAGAGCACTGTTATAAGGAAGGAAAACCTGGGAACTAGTCTTGGTTTGGAGCCTATTAACAGTGTCCATGACCTTAAGCACAGATCTCTAATATTATGCATCCTTTTTCCATCTCTAAAATGATACCTACCTCACACAATTACTTAAATACTCAAAGTAAAATAAGGAAATGGAAAACAAAACAAAACAGGGGCGCCTGGGTGGCTTAGTTGGTGGAGCATCTGACTTCAGCTCAGGTCATGATCTCGCGGTCTGTGAGTTCAAGCCCCGCGTCGGGCTCTGTGCTGGCTCAGAGCCTGGAGCCTGCTTCGGATTCTGTGTTTCCTTCTCTCTCTGTCCCTCCCCTGCCCATGCTCTGTCTCTCTTTGTCTCAAAAATAAATAAAAACATTAAAAAAATTTTTAAATGAAACAAAAACAAACAAACAAACAAAACAAACAAACCGCCCCCCCCCCCAAACTTAGCACTAAACTGCTGGAGAGGCTGTTAACTGCTCTAATTAAGAACACTCTTTATGCCTGTGTTTCAGTCTAACATAGCCCAGACCTAATTTGGAAGTGGCAGTTCCCAACAAAATAAACTGAACAAATCCTTCTCCCTACCATTACATCAACATAGTATCCAGAGACCTCTAAGTAAAAGGTATTTAGTCATACCTTTAGTAAAAGGTATTTACTTATTTATTTTAATTTTTTTTTAGCATTTATTTATTTTTGAGACAGAGAGAGACAGAGCACGAATGGGGGAGGGTCAGAGAGAGGGAGACACAGAATCCGAAACAGGCTCCAGGCTCCGAGCTTTCAGCACAGAGCCCGACGCAGGGCTCGAACTCACGGACCACGAGATCATGACCTGAGCCGAAGCCGGCCGCTTAACCGACTGAGCCACCCAGGCACCCCAGTAAAAGGTATTTAGAGCACAGCTGAGCAACTGCCTCCCACAGACACAGCCAGACTTGGCCGCTCTTCCTCAGTGACCAGTGAACAGCTCTCTGCACACCCTATTGGAAGGCAGCAAGACCTCCCTGGGGATGGTCTTCATAAAATTACCTTAGAGCAGTGGTTTCCACATTTTTTTTGCACACTGGGATCACTTGGTGAGCTTTATAAAGTAAGGATGCCAGGGTCCCACGACCAGAGATCCAAGATCCAGAGATCAAGATTTTATTGATCTTGAATGTGGCCTGGGGATAGGTGTTTTAAAAGTTTTCC
The DNA here is from genome assembly GCF_022837055.1 of Prionailurus viverrinus. Taxonomy (NCBI): domain Eukaryota; kingdom Metazoa; phylum Chordata; class Mammalia; order Carnivora; family Felidae; genus Prionailurus; species Prionailurus viverrinus. The sequence continues at coordinate 38,271,674 of NC_062575.1, read as the reverse complement.
CAGTGATTCTAACATGCAGCCAATGTTACCAACTATTGCCTTAGAGGAATTGCAGACATAAAATCAGACAATACTCTGCAATTAGAATCAAGAGCCTTTGACCGTTGGTAAATGTTGAAGATGAGTGATAAAATTGGGGGAGTAGTTATGCTCTCTGCTTTTCTTTGTGTTTTCTTTCAGCGTTTTATGATGAACATTTTTAAAGAAAAGAAGGAAGATCTCTAAGTAGAGACTCAGAATTTAGAGCATATAAGATCAGAAAAATGAGAGACACATGAATAGCAGCAGAACCTGAACAAAACAGCATAAGACAAAGGTGAACCATACCAGGCCAAGTGTTTTCACTATAATCCTGGTAAAAAGAAACTGTACAGTGATAGCAGACCCCCACTGAATAATTTCTTTAGTTTTCTATACATAATTGCATACAATAATTTTGAAATAGGGTTTAATAATTCTCAGTTAATTCCTTCTGCTCTCTTCAGAGATTAAATTCAATGAAGCTAAGGTTTCTGGAATTTGCAGAGCAGAGAACCAGAAAAGAAGAAACTACACAAAGAAAGAATTCCAAAATTCTACATAGGGGTGCCCTCTAGTCTGCTGTTAACCACTAACTCTCACTTGTGCAGGGAGAAACCCTACCAGGCTGGGCATAGAATGTCAAGGGAGCTCACCCCAATCTAGGGGGTGTTCCGGCTCCCCCGGAGAAAAGGAGAGCTTTGCTAACATCCAGGGCATTCAGTTTGGAGCACAGAGGGGCATGCACTAGTAGTAGCTATAAACTAACCCAGAAAGGTCTTTTACACCCAACCTAACAAAGCTTCACCAGTCTCTAAGTGTCAAGGTAAACTTCAAGTAACTTAAGGACAGTAATTCAACTGCCAGGACTACATCAAACATCCCTGGAAGGAACACAACAAAATCCAGCAATCAGCGATGTAAAATCCACAATATTCACCATTTAATTTATGTAATGACTACACAGATAAATATGAGATAAAGCAAATACAATGAAATGTGAGCTGTAGAATCTAGGTGGTAGGTTAAATTTTTTATAATAAGATGCTGGAGAAAAAACTACTAGACAGACAGAAAAAAGAAATATGACTAGAACGACTAGAATAAAAATCATTCAGTTAAATTAAATTCAGAAATGACAGCCAGTGGAGACATGGATTTTAAAACAGCTTCTCTCTCTCATATATATATATATATAAATGTTGATACACAATGTTAGAGTAAAAAAAATACCTTCTTAAGAGTCACTACAAAAAAAAAAAATACAGGAACACTCCCAATGGCAGGCGGGGGATGGGGGAGCAAAGGACAAAAATAATTCACCAAAGAGATGAAAGTGACAAACATGGGAAAAAAAGATCAACCACTCTAGTATAAATAAACAAAAATTAAAATAATACCAAATTAGAAAAGACTTTTAAAACTATGTTCAGTGTTGAAGATCACACAGGAACAAGCACACTTGTCTACTGCTGATGGGAGGATAAATTTTGGATCCATACTTTCTGGAAAGTGAACCTGAGACAGATAGGCCACTTACCCAAATGACATAGCTGCTAAGTGCTGTTGATTGACTGGCTGTATTTCATGCCTAAAGTTACAGAGGCTGAAACAGGATGAAATAATGGTTTCCTAACCCCAGTCGAACCTGCCTCTCTCAATACAACTGTGTTACTCGTGGAAGAAACATGAATTGCTCTCATAGACAAAAACAGAAAACACAGCCATGCACCAAGGTGGAGCACCAGGATGGGAAGCCATGTCCCAAATGTTAGGACATGGATGTGTAGCAGCCATAGCACTAACTCCTTCCTGTATCTCAGAAGCTATTTCCGAAGGGGGTGGCACAGGGAGGCACAATGGCAGTGCAGCACTGCAGGCCAAGGACATGTCCACATCACTGCCTCCTGCTCCAGTTCCCCAGTCGAAGCTGAAAGGGCAACCCCCTAATAGACCAGGTTGTAAACACATTAAGACACTCTCTGGGGATCCCCAAACACAACAGGGCCTGCTACTTGGCAGGAAATCAATATCATATAGCATTTAGTGTTTCCAAAAGTGGCAACTGAGACAGAGAAGTTAAATAATTTGCCCAAGGTCACACAGCTAAATGAGTAACACAAGTCAGACTTGTCAAAATCCAAAGCCCAGGGCCTTTCTACCACTCTAGTCTAGGGTTTACCAAACTACAGCCACTGGCAAACCACCTTCATGATTTTGTCCATATCTCTGTATACCTTCTGCTCTTATTTACCTAGAAAAAAAATTTAACCAACTTTATTTTTTTTTTTAATTTTTTTTTCAACGTTTATTTATTTTTGGGACAGAGAGAGACAGAGCATGAACGGGGGAGGGGCAGAGAGAGAGGGAGACACAGATCGGAAACAGGCTCCAGGCTCCGAGCCATCAGCCCAGAGCCTGACGCGGGGCTCGAACTCACGGACCGCGAGATCGTGACCTGACTGAAGTCGGACGCTTAACCGACTGCGCCACCCAGGCGCCCCTAACCAACTTTAAATCAAACCACTTTTTAAATATTTGGCTTAATTCAAAAAGTGATAGGTTTTCTATAAAAAGGAAAAAGAAAAAAGTCAAAGGTTTCAGATCTTTTTATTTTTTTTTATGAAAATTATTCACAAATTGGTTTCCATACAACACCCAGTGCTCATCCCAAAAGGTGCCCTCCTCAAGACCCATCACCCACCCTCTCCTCCCTCCCACCCCCCATCAACCCTCAGTTTGTTCTCAGTTTTGTTTTTTGTTTTTTTTTTTTAATTTTTTTTTTCAACGTTTACTTATTTTTGGGACAGAGGGAGACAGAGCATGAACGGGGGAGGGGCAGAGAGAGAGGAGGACACAGAATCGGAAACAGGCTCCAGGCTCTGAGCCATCAGCCCAGAGCCTGATGCGGGGCTCGAACTCCTGGACCGCGAGATCGTGACCTGGCTGAAGTCGGACGATTAACCGACTGCGCCACCCAGGCGCCCCTGTTCTCAGTTTTTAACAGTCTCTTATGCTTTGGCTTTCTCCCATTCTAACCTCTTTTTTTTTTTTTCCTTCCCCTCCCCCATGGGTTCCTGTTAAGTTTCTCAGGATCCACATAAGAGTGAAACCATATGGTATCTGTCTTTCTCTGTATGGCTTATTTCACTTAGCATCACACTCTCCAGTTCCATCCACGTTGCTACAAAAGGCCATATTTCATTTTTTCTCATTGCCACATAATATTCCATTGTGTATATAAACCACAATTTCTTTATCCATTCATCAGTGGATGGACATTTAGGCTTGTTCCACAATTTGGCTATTGTTGAGAGTGCTGCTATGAACATTGGGGTACAAGTGCCCCTATGCATCAGTACTCCTGTATCCCTTGGATAAATTCCTAGCAGTGCTATTGCTGGATCATAGGGTAGGTCTATTTTTAATTTTCTGAGGAACCTCCACACTGCTTTCCAGAGCGGCTGCACCAATTTGCATTCCCACCAACAGTGCAAGAGGGTTCCCGTTTCTCCACATCCTCTCCAGCATCTATAGTCTCCTGATTTGTTCATTTTGGCCACTCTGACTGGCGTGAGGTGATACCTGAGTGTGGTTTTGATTTGTATTTCCCTGATAAGGAGCGACGCTGAACATCTTTTCATGTGCCTGTTGGCCATCCGGATGTCTTCTTTAGAGAAGTGTCTATTCATGTTTTCTGCCCATTTCTTCACTGGGTTATTTGTTTTTCGGGTGTGGAGTTTGGTGAGCTCTTTATAGATTTTGGATACTAGCCCTTTGTCCGATATGTCATTTGCGAATATCTTTTCCCATTCCGTTGGTTGCCTTTTAGTTTTGTTGGTTGTTTCCTTTGCTGTGCAGAAGCTTTTTATCTTCATAAGATCCCAGTAATTCACTTTTGCTTTTAATTCCCTTGTCTTTGGGGACGTGTCGAGTAACAGATTGCTACGGCTGAGGTCAGAGAGGTCTTTTCCTGCTTTCTCCTCTAAGGTTTTGATGGTTTCCTGTCTCACATTTAGGTCCTTTATCCATTTTGAGTTTATTTTTGTGAATGGTGTGAGAAAGTGGTCTAGTTTCAACCTTCTGCATGTTGCTGTCCAGTTCTCCCAGCACCATTTGTTAAAGAGGCTGTCTTTTTTCCATTGGATGTTCTTTCCTGCTTTGTCAAAGATGAGTTGGCCATACGTTTGTGGGTCTAGTTCTGGGGTTTCTATTCTATTCCATTGGTCTATGTGTCTGTTTTTTTGCCAATACCATGCTGTCTTGATGATGACAGCTTTGTAGTAGAGGCTAAAGTCTGGGATTGTGATGCCTCCTGCTTTGGTCTTCTTCTTCAAAATTCCTTTGGCTATTCGGGGCCTTTTGTGGTTCCATATGAATTTTAGGATTGCTTGCTCTAGTTTCAAGAAGAATGCTGGTGCAATTTTGATTGGGATTGCATTGAATGTGTAGATAGCTTTGGGTAGTATTGACATTTTGACAATATTTATTTTTCCAATCCATAAGCAGGGAATGTCTTTCCATTTCTTTAAATCTTCTTCAATTTCCTTCATAAGCTTTCTATAGTTTTCAGCATACAGATCCTTTACATCTTTGGTTAGATTTATTCCTAGGTATTTTATGCTTCTTGGTGCAATTGTGAATGGGATCAGTTTCTTTATTTGTCTTTCTGTTGCTTCATTGTTAGTGTATAAGAATGCAACTGATTTCTGTACATTGATTTTGTATCCTGCAACTTTGCTGAATTCCTGTATCAGTTCTAGCAGACTTTTGGTGGAGTCTATCGGATTTTCCATGTATAATATCATGTCATCTGTAAAAAGCGAAAGCTTGACTTCATCTTTGCCAATTTTGATGCCTTTGATTTCCTTTTGTTGTCTGATTGCTGATGCTAGAACTTCCAGCACTATGTTAAACAGCAGCGGTGAGAGTGGGCATCCTTGTCGTGTTCCTGATCTCAGGGAAAAAGCTCTCAGTTTTTCCCCGTTGAGGATGATGTTAGCTGTGGGCTTTTCATAAATGGCTTTTATGATCTTTAAGTATGTTCCTTCTATCCCGACTTCCTCAAGGGTTTTTATTAAGAAAGGGTGCTGGATTTTGTCGAAGGCCTTTTCTGCATCGATTGACAGGATCATATGGTTCTTCTCTTTTTTTTTGTTAATGTGATGTATCACGTTGATTGATTTGCGAATGTTGAACCAGCCCTGCATCCCAGGAATGAATCCCACTTGATCATGGTGAATAATTCTTTTTATATCCTGTTGAATTCGATTTGCTAGTATCTTATTGAGAATTTTTGCATCCATATTCATCAGGGATATTGGCCTGTAGTTCTTTTTTTTTACTGGGTCTCTGTCTGGTTTAGGAATCAAAGTAATACTGGCTTCATAGAATGAGTCTGGAAGTTTTCCTTCCCTTTCTATATCTTGGAATAGCTTGAGAAGGATAGGTATTATCTCTGCTTTAAACGTCTGGTAGAACTCCCCTGGGAAGCCATCTGGTCCTGGACTCTTATTTGTTGGGAGATTTTTGATAACCGATTCAATTTCTTCACTGGTTATGGGTCTGTTCAAGCTTTCTATTTCCTCCTGATTGAGTTTTGGAAGTGTGTGGGTGTTCAGGAATTTGTCCATTTCTTCCAGGTTGTCCAATTTGTTGGCATATAATTTTTCATAGTATTCCCTGATAATTTCTTGTATCTCTGAGGGATTGGTTGTAATAATTCCACTTTCATTCATGATTTTATCTATTTGGGTCATCTCCCTTTTCTTTTTGAGAAGCCTGGCTAGAGGTTTGTCAGTTTTGTTTATTTTTTCAAAAAACCAACTCTTGGTTTTGTTGATCTGCTCTACAGTTTTTTAAGATTCTATATTGTTTATTTCTGCTCTGATCTTTATTATTTCTCTTCTTCTGCTGGGCTTAGGCTGCCTTTGCTGTTCTGCTTCTAGTTCCTTTAGGTGTGCTGTTAGATTTTGTATTTGGGATTTTTCTTGTTTCTTGAGATAGGCCTGGATTGCAATGTATTTTCCTCTCAGGACTGCCTTTGCTGTGTCCCAAAGCGTTTGGATTGTTGTATTTTCATTTTCGTTTGTTTCCATATATTTTTAAATTTCTTCTCTAATTGCCTGGTTGACCCACTCATTCGTTAGTAGGGTGTTCTTTAACCTCCATGCTTTTGGAGGTTTTCCAGACTTTTTTCTGTGGTTGATTTCAAGCTTCATAGCATTGTGGTCTGAAAGTAAGCATGGTATAATTTCAATTCTTGTAAACTTATGAAGGGCTGTTTTGTGACCCAGTATATGATCTATCTTGGAGAATGTTCCATGTGCACTCGAGAAGAAAGTATATTCTGTTGCTTTGGGATGCAGAGTTCTAAATATATCTGTCAAGTCCCTCTGATCCAATGTCTCATTCAGGGCCCTTGTTTCTTTATTGACCGTGTGTCTAGATGATCTATCCATTTTTGTAAGTGGGGTGTTAAAGTCCCCTGCCATTACCACATTCTTATCAATAAGGTTGCTTATGTTTATGAGTAATTGTTTTATATATTTGGGGCTCCGGTATTCGGCGCATAGACATTTATAATTGTTAGCTCTTCCTGATGGATAGACCCTGTAACTATTATATAATGTCCTTCTTCATCTCTTGTTACAGCCTTTAATTTAAAGTCTAGTTTGTCTGATATAAGTATGGCTACTCCAGCTTTCTTTTGGCTTCCAGTCGCATGATAAATAGTTCTCCATCCCCTCACTCTCAATCTAAAGGTGTCCTCAGGTCTAAAATGAGTCTCTTGTAGACAGCAAAGAGATGGGTCTTGTTTTTTTATCCATTCTGATACCCTATGTCTTTTGGTTGGCGCATTTAATCCATTTACATTCAGTGTTATTATAGAAAGATACGGGTTTAGAGTCATTGTGATGTCTGTATGTTTTATGCTTGTAGTGATGTCTCTGGTACTTTGTCTCACAGGGTCCCCCTTAGGATCTCTTGTAGGGCTGGTTTAGTGGTGACAAATTCCTTCAGTTTTTGTTTGTTTGGGAAGACCTTTATCTCTCCTTCTATTCTAAATGACAGACTTGCTGGATAAAGGATTCTTGGCTGCATATTTTTTCTGTCTAGCACCCTGAAAATCTCGTGCCAATTCTTTCTGGCCTGCCAAGTTTCAAAAGAGAGATCAGTCACGAGTCTTATAGGTCTCCCTTTATATGTGAGGGCACGTTTACCCCTTGCTGCTTTCAGAATTTTCTCTTTATCCTTGTATTTTGCCAGTTTCACTATGATATGTCGTGCAGAAGATCGATTCAAGTTACGTCTGAAGGGAGTTCTCTGTGCCTCTTGGATTTCAATGCCTTTTTCCTTCCCCAGTTCAGGGAAGTTCTCAGCTATTATTTCTTCAAGTACCCCTTCAGCACCTTTCCCTCTCTCTTCCTCCTCTGGGATACCAATTATGTGTATATTATTTCTTTTTAGTGTATCACTTAGTTCTCTAATTTTCCCCTCATACTCCTGGATTTTTTTATCTCTCTTTTTCTCAGCTTCCTCTTTTTCCATAACTTTATCTTCTAGTTCACCTATTCTCTCCTCTGCCTCTTCAAGCCGAGCTGTGGTGGTTTCCATTTTGTTATGCATTTCGTTTAAAGCGTTTTTCAGCTCCTCGTGACTGTTCCTTAGTCCCTTGATCTCTGTAGCAAGAGATTCTCTGCTGTCCTGTATACTATTTTCAAGCCCAGCGATTAATTTTATGACTATTATTCTAAATTCACTTTCTGTTATATTATTTAAATCCTTTTTGATCAGCTCATTAGCTGTTGTTATTTCCTGGAGATTCTTCTGAGGGGAATTCTTCCGCTTGGTCATTTTGGATAGTCCCTGGCGTGGTGAGGACCTGCAGGGCACTTCCCCTGTGCTGTGGTGTATAGCTGGAGTTGGTGGGCGGGGCCGCAGTCAGACCTGATGTCTGCCCCCAGCCCACTGCTGGGGCCACAGTCAGACTGGTGTGTGCCTTCTCTTCCCCTCTCCTAGGGGCGGGATTCACTGTGGGGTGGTGTGGCTCATCTGGGCTACTTGCACCCTGCCAGGCTTGTGATGCTGGGGATCTGGCGTATTAGCTGGGGTGGGTAGGCAAGGTGCACGGGGGCAGGAGGGGCAGGCTTAGCTCGCTTATCCTTAGGTGATCCACTTCAGGAGGGGCCCTGTGGCAGCGGGAGGGAGTTAGATCCGCTGCCGGAGGTTTGGCTCCGCAGAAGCGCAGAGTTGGGTGTTTGCTTGGAGCGAGCAAGTTCCCTGGCAGGAACCAGTTCTCTTTGGGATTTTGGCTGGGGGATGGGCGGGGGAGATGGCGCTGGTGAGCGCCTTTGTTCCCACCAAACTGAGCTCTGTCGTCAGGGGGCTCAGCAGCTCTCCCTCCCTTTGTCCTCCAGCCTTCCCGCTTTCCGAGCAGAGCTGTTAACTTATGACCTCCCAGACGCTAAGTCGCGCTTGATGTGGAAACACAGTCCGTCAGGCCCCTCCGCTTTTGCAAGCCAGACTCGGGGGCTCTGCTTGGCCGGCGAGCCGCCCCTCCGCCCCGCCTCCCTCCCGCCGGTCCGTGGAGCGCGCACCGCCTCGCCGCCCTTCCTACCCTCTTCCGTGGGCCTCTCGTCTGCGTTTGGCTCCGGCGACTCCGTTCTGCTAATCCTCTGGCGGTTTTCTGGGTTATTTAGGCAGGTGTAGATGGAATCTAAGTGATCAGCAGGACGTGCGGTGAGCCCAGCGTCCTCCTAAGCCGCCATCTTCGTCTTTCTCTCCAGATCTTTTTAATTCACAGTAAAATATATGGCAACTATTAAATTTTGTACAATTGTCTATCTGTCCTAAAAATCACCTCACAAATCACAAGCAGTCATTTGCAACACACATTGTAGGCTGGGGCCCCTCTCCATCCAGTCCTGTGAATAAAATTGCACTGTTATAGAAGAGACTCATAAATATGGAGAACAAACTGAGCATTACTGGAGGGGTTGTGGGAGGTGATGGGCTACATGGGTAGGAGGCATTAAGGAATCTACTCCTGAAATCATTGTTTCACTATATGCTAATTTGGATGTAAACTTTAAAAATGAAAAATAAAATTATTTTTTTTAATTCACCGTTATGTGTTTAAATGTGTGGTGTATGGTTTCTGCTTGTTGTTCTTCAGAATCCACAGTGAGAGCCAAACAAGTTACTCACAGTCAACTTCAGAAGGAAAAGAGTTTATTGATGGATGCTCCTTGTGTGGAAATACCTCTCTGCCCAGATGGATGGGGCAAGGGTGTTCACAGGCCTCCTTCTTAGATGTTCCCTTGGACCAGGGCCTCTGATCTCCCTTCATTGGGGCCAACTAGTTTATGATGACTTTCCTCCAGCACCCTGTCTTCCAAGCCTGACCCAGAAACTCAGCCCTCACTGGTTTGTTTATACTTTTCAAAGTAATAATTATTCTGCCTCTGGCTGTGAAGTCTGATTACCATCCAGAGGTAGCTTCCTTCATCGCCACTGGGCTCCCAAATACCCCTTCAGTCATGATCTCTTTCTCTTCCAAGTTGAAAAGCTAAAAAATGTAGGAAGTCTCTTTCTTTGCCCCCCCCTCCTTATCCCTCCCTCCCTCTCCCTTCTTCCCTCCCTTTTGCCCTCTCTCCAGTGTGTCTCAGACCCTTCCCAGATGAGGCACCTGTGGGATGGTTCTTTATACATCAGGTCATTCCTCTCAGGGCTTTCTACATAGTTCTTTGTTCTACCCCCACCCCTCTTTTTGTAAGGAAGCCTGCTGACCTTGGGAAGGATGAGAGCTATCCTATTAGCTGCTTTCTCCATCTGTCCAGACTATTATTTTGAACATCCACAAAACAAGGTTCTTAGAAGAGCACTGCTCCCTTTCCCTTTAGAATTCAGGTACCTCTAACTCTGCCACCTCTGATCATCAGAACTCAAGAGCCAAAAGTACCAGATACATTCCTCCCTATATGAACTCCCTGCTCCCACTCTCTGAAAATTCAGGAACCAAACAGACTCAGATCAGGTGCTAGCCTTTTCTATCTGAACTTGCCCTCCAAATCCTCACTCTAAGAACTTGGGAACTAAAGAGATTTGTGGTGCAAGGGATGCTGTGTCTTAAATTAGTCCTGCTGCAGTCAACACAGTTCCACAGTAACTTCTCAGCAGTTCAATAGAACCACTCTTACAGAGTGCTTCTTAAAGAGAATTCTGGGCAGCAGTCAGGTCAGCAAAATGCTACAGACACCATCCTTGTGATAGCTTCACTAGCCACACTGGCCAAACTGAGTTTCACAAATTCTGTCAGTGTCCTTACTGCAAGACTCTTCAGAGATAAACATATTTGACTACACACACTTTGTTCACAAACCTATTGACATCCTATACAACTTGTGTTCTTCAAAACAAACACATTCTTAGAAATGCAGGTTTGGAGGTTTTCACCAGCACTTCGTCCTAAGACATAAGCCTGCGGTAACCATCAATCCATAAGGTAACTTAGTGCAAGTTAGAAAAAAAGGTGCCCCTTCCTTGAGACACATTTTGACTTTGTCTGTTGTAAAATTGCAGTAATAGTTTAAGGGTCCTTTCAACACGTTAAATAGAATTTTACTGCCATCTAGTGGAGAATTGATCAAATAAATATACCAATCTACAGTCTTTTTTTTTTTTTTTTTTTGGTATTTATTTATTTATTTATATTTCAATATATGAAGTTTATTGTCAAATTGGTTTCCATACAACACCCAGTGCTCATCCCAAAAAGTGCCCTCCTCAACACCCATTACCCACCCTCCTCCCCCCCCCCCCCCCCATCAACCCTCAGTTTGTTCTCAGTTTTTAACAGTCTTTTCTGCTTTGGCTCTCTCCCACTCTAACCTCCTTTTTTTTTTTTTTTTCCTTCCCTTCTCCTATGGGTTTCTGTTAAGTTTCTCAGGATCCACATAAGAGTGAAAACATATGGTATCTGTCTTTCTCTGTATGTCTTATTTCACTTACCATCACACTCTCCAGTTCCATCCACGTTCCTACAAAGGGCCATATTTCATTCTTTCTCATTGCCACGCAGTACTCCATTGTGTATATAAACCACAATTTCTTTATCCATTCATCAGGTGATGGACATTTAGGCTCTTTCCATCATTTGGCTATTGTTGAGAGTGCTGCTATAAACATTGGGGTAGAAGTGCCCCTATACATCAGTACTCCTGTATCCCCTGGGTAAATTCCTAGCAGTGCTACTGCTGGGTCATAGGGTAGGTCTATTTTTAATTTTCTGAGGAACCTCCCAACTGTTTTCCAGAGTGGCTGCACCAGTTTGCATTCCCACCAACAGTGCAAGAGGGTTCCCATTTCTCCACATCCTCTCCAGCATCTATAGTCTCCTGATTTGTTCATTTTGGCCACTCTGACTGGCGTGAGGTGATATCTGAGTGTGGTTTGGATTTGTGTTTCCCTGATGAGGAGCGACGTTGAGCATCTTTTCATGTGCCTGTTGGCCATCCGCATGTCTTCTTTTGAGAAGTGTCTATTCATGTTTTCTGCCCATTTCTTCACTGGGTTATTTGTTTTTCGGGTGTGGAGTTTGGTGAGCTCTTTATAGACTTTGGATACTAGCCCTTTGATATGTCATTTGCGAATATCTTTTCCCATTCCGTTGGTTGCCTTTTAGTTTTGTTGGTTGTTTCCTTTGTTGTGCAGAAGCTTTTTATCTTCATAAGGTCCCAGTAGTTCATTTTTGTTTTTAATTCCCTTGCCTTTGGGGATGTGTCAAGTAAGAAATTGCTGCGGCTGAGGTCAGAGAGGTCTTTTCCTGCTTTATCCCCTAGGGTTTTGATGGTTTCCTGTCTCACATTCAGGTCCTTTATTCATTTTGAGTTTATTTTTGTGAATGATGTGAGAAAGTGTTCTAGTTTCAACCTTCTGCATGTTGCTGTCCAGTTCTCCCAGCACCATTTGTTAAAGAGACTTTTTGTCCATTGGATATTCTTTCCTGCTTTGTCAAAGATTAGTTGGCCATACGTTTGTGGGTCTAGTTCTGGGGTTTCTATTCTATTCCATTGGTCTATGTGTCTGTTTTTTTGCCAATACCATGCTGTCTTGATGATGACAGCTTTGTAGTAGAGGCTAAAGTCTGGGATTGTGATGCCTCCTGCTTTGGTCTTCTTCTTCAAAATTCCTTTGGCTATTCGGGGCCTTTTGTGGTTCCATATGAATTTTAGGATTGCTTGCTCTAGTTTCGAGAAGAATGCTGGTGCAATTTTGATTGGGATTGCATTGAATGTGTAGATAGCTTTGGGTAGTATTGACATTTTGACAATATTTATTCTTCCAATCCATGAGCAGGGAATGTCTTTCCATTTCTTTCATAAGCTTTCTATACTTTTCAGCATACAGATCTTTTACATCTTTGGTTAGATTTATTCCTAGGTATTTTATGCTTCTTGGTGCAATTGTGAATGGCATCAGTTTCTTTATTTGTTTTTCTGTTGCTTCATTATTAGTGTATAAGAATGCAACTGATTTCTGTACATTGATTTTGTATCCTGCAACTTTGCTAAATTCATGTATCAGTTCTAGCAGACTTCTGGTGGAGTCTGTCGGATTTTCCATGTATAATATCATGTCATCCGCAAAAAGTGAAAACTTAACTTCATCTTTGCCAATTTTGATGCCTTTGATTTCCTTTTGTTGTCTGATTGTTGATGCTAGAACTTCCAACACTGTGTTAAACAACAGCGGTGAGAGTGGGCATCCCTGTCGTGTTCCTGATCTCAAGGAAAAAGCTCTCAGTTTTTCCCCATTGAGGATGATGTTAGCTCTGAGCTTTTCATAAATGGCTTTTATGATCTTTAAGTATGTTCCTTCTATCCCGACTTTCTCGAGGGTTTTTATTAAGAAATGTTGCTGAATTTTGCCAAAGGCCTTTTCTGCATCGATTGACAGGATCATATGGTTCTTATCTTTTCTTTTATTAATGTGATGTATCACGTTGATTGATTTGTGAATGTTGAACCAGCCCTGCATCCCAGGAATGAATCCCACTTGATCATGGTGAATAGTTCTTTTTATATGCTGTTGAATTCGATTTGCTAGTATCTTATTAAGAATTTTGCACCCATATCCATCAGGGATATTGGCCTGTAGTTCTCTTTTTTTCCTGGGTCTCTGTCTTGTTTAGGAGTCAAAGTAATACTGGCTTCATAGAATGAGTCTGGAAGTTTTCCTTCCCTTTCTATTTTTTGGAATAGCTTGAGAAGGATAGGTATTATCTCTGCTTTAAATTTCTGGTAGGACTCCCCTGGGAAGCCATCTGGTCCTGGACTCTTATTTGTTGGGAGATTTTTGATGACTGATTCAATTTCTTCGCTGGTTATGGGTCTGTTCAAGCTTTCTATTTCCTCCTGATTGAGTTTTGGAAGAGTGTGGGTGTTTAGGAATTTGTCCATTTCTTCCAGGTTGTCCAGTTTGTTGGCATATAATTTTTCATAGTATTCCCTGATAATTGCTTGTATCTCTGAGGGATTGGTTGTAATAATTCCATTTTCATTCATGATTTTATCCATTTGGGTCATCTCCCTTTTCTTTTTGAGAAGCCTGGCTAGAGGTTTATCAATTTTGTTTATTTTTTCAAAAAACCAACTTTTTGTTTTGTTGATCTGCTCTACAGTTTTTTTAGATTCTATATTGTTTATTTCTGCTCTGGTCTTTATTATTTCTCTTCTTCTGGGTTTAGGCTGTCTTTGCTGTTCTGTTTCTATTTCCTTTAGGTGTGCTGTTAGATTTTGCATTTGGGATTTTTCTTGTTTCTTGAGATAAGCCTGGATTGCAATGTATTTTCCTCTCAGGATTGCCTTTGCTGCATCCCAAAGCATTTGGATTCTTGTATTTTCATTTTCATTTGTTTCCATATATTTTTAAATTTCTTCTCTAGTTGCCTGGTTGACCCACTCATTCTTTAGTAGGGTGTTCTTTAACCTCCATGCTTTTGGAGGTTTTCCAGACTTTTTTCTGTGGTTGATTTCAAGTTTCATAGCATTGTGGTCTGAAAGTATGCATGGTATTATTTCAATTCTTGTATACTTATGAAGGGCTGTTTTGTGACCCAGTATGTGATCTATCTTGGAGAATGTTCCATGTGCACTCAAGAAGAAAGTATATTCTGTTGCTTTGGCATGCAGAGTTCTAAATATATCTGTCAGGTCCATCTGATCCAATGTATCATTCAGGGCCCTTGTTTCTTTATTGACCGTGTATCTAGATGATCTATCCATTTCTGTAAGTGGGGTGTTAAATTCCCCTGCAATTACCACATTCTTATCAATAAGGTTGCTTATGTTTGTAATTGTTTTATATATTTTGGGGCTCCTGTATTCGGCGTATAGACATTATAATTGTTAGCTCTTCCTGATGGATAGACCCTGTGATTATTATATAATGCCCTTCTTCATCTCTTGTTACAGCCTTTAATTTAAAGTCTAGTTTGTCTGATATAAGTATGGCTACTCCAGCTTTCTTTTGACTTCCAGTGGCATGATAAATAGGTCTCCATCCCTTCACTTTCAATCTGAAGGTGTCCTCAGGTCTAAAATGAGCCTCTTGTAGACAGCAAAGAGATGGGTCTTGTTTTTTTTATCCATTCTGATACCCTATGTCTTTTGGTTGGCGCATTTAGTCCATTTACATTCAGTGTTATTATAGAAAGATATGGGTTTAGAGTCCTTGTGATGTCCGTAGGTTTCATGCTTGTAGCGATGTCTCTGGTACTTTGTCTCACAGGATCCCCCTTAGGATCTCTTGTAGGGCTGGTTTAGTGGTGATGAATTCCTTCAGTTTTTGTTTGTTTGGGAAGACCTTTATCTCTCCTTCTATTCTGAATGACAGACTTGCTGGATAAAGGATTCTCACTGCATATTTTTTCTGTTCATCACATTGAAGATCTCCTGCCATTCCTTTCTGGCCTGCCAAGTTTCAGTAGAGAGATCGGTCACGACTCTTACAGGTCTCCCTTTATATGTTAGAGCACGTTTATCTCTAGCTGCTGTCAGAATTTTCTCTTTATCCTTGTATTTTGCCAGTTTCACTACGATATGCCATGCAGAAGATCGATTCAAGTTGCGTCTGAAGGGAGTTCTCTGTGCCTCTTGGATTTCAATGCCTTTTTCCTTCCCCAGATCAGGGAAGGTCTCAGCTATTATTTCTTCAAGTACACCTTCAGCACCTTTCCCTCTCTCTTCCTCCTCTGGAATACCAATTATGCGTAGATTACTTCTCTTTAGTGCATCACTTAGTTCTCTAATTTTCCCCTCATACTCCTGGATTTTTTTTTATCTCTCTTTTTCTCAGCTTCTTCTTTTTCCATAACTTTATCTTCTAGTTCACCTCTTCTCTCATCTGCCTCTTCAATCCGTGCCGTGGTTGTCTCCATTTTATTTTGCAGCTCGTTGATAGCATTTTTTAGCTCCTCCTGGCTGTTCCTTAGTCCTTTGATCTCTGTAGCAAGAGATTCTCTGCTATCCTTTATAATGTTTTCAAGCCCAGTAATTAATTTTGTGACTATTATTCTAAATCACTCTCTGTTATATTGTTTAAATCCTTTTTGATCAGTTCGTTAGCTGTTGTTATTTCCTGGATGTTTTTTTGAGGGGAATTCTTCCGTTTCGTCATTTTAGATAGTCCCTGGAGTGGTGTGGGACTGAGGGGCACTTCCCCTGTGCTGTCGTGAGTAACTTGCATTGGTGGGCGGGGCAGCAGTCAGACCTGATGTCTGCCCTCAGCCCACTGCTCGGGCCACAGTCAGACTGGTGTGTGCCTTCTCTTCCCCTCTCCTGGGGCGGGGGGGCGGGGGGTGGGGTGGGATTCACTGTGGTGTAGCGTGGCCAGTCTGGGCTACTTGTTATTGCCAGGTTTGTGGTGCTGGGGATCTGGCTTATTAGCTGGGGTAGAGCAGCAAGGTGCACAGGGGTGGGAGGGGCAAGCTCAGCTCGCTTTTCCTTTGGAAATCCGCTTCAGGAGGGGCCCTGCAGCCCCTGGAGGGAGTCAGACCCCCTGGAGGATGGATCCACAGAAGCACAGGTTAGGTGTTTGCGCGGTGCAAGCAAGTTCCCTGGCAGGAACTGGTTCCCTTTGGGATTTTGGCTGGGGGATGGGCGAAGGAGATGGCACTGGCGAGCTCCTTTGTTCCCCGCTAAGTTGAGCTCTGTCCTCCGGGGCTCAACAACTCTCCCTCCTGTTGTCCTCCAGCCCTCCCGTTCTCTGAGCCCAGCTGTTAGCTTATAACCTTCCAGATGTCAAGTCCCACCTGCTGTCAGAACACACTCCGTCCAGCCCCTCTGCTTTTGCAAACCAGACTCAGGGGCTCTGCTTGGCTGGCAGGCTGCCCCTCTGCCCCTGCTCCCTCCTGCCAGTCTGTGTAGTGCACACCGCCTCGCTGTCCTTCCTACCCTCTTCCGTGAGCCTCTCATCTCCGCTTGGCTCCAGAGACTCCATTCTGCTAGTCTTCTGGTGGTTTTCTGGGTTATTTAGGCAGGTGTAGTTGTAATATAAGTGATCAGCAGGTCACGCGGTGAGCCCAGTGTCCTCCTATGCCACCATCTTCCCAGGATCCGATCTACAGTCTCCATGAACACAGCTCCTTAGATGCCAGCATAGCCTTGCATAAAATTCCTGCCTGTATATGCCTTCCTTCCCCACAAAAAACTTCAAATCACTGAGTTTTGGGACAGGCCCAGGGAGCTAAATTTTCAAGAAATTCATCTCTGGTTAAGAAAAAACTTTGTCAGTGACGTTTTGTACACAAATCAGGATGTGCAGGAAATGAGAGGCTGTGGAGGCCGTTCTTATGCTTTCAGGCACATAACACAGCTTGAGCCTCCAGAATCAGTCACCCTGGAGAGAGAAAAGTCTTTAAAAAAAGATTTGGGTGGATACGTGGATGGCTCAGTCAGTTAAGCATCCAACTCTTGATTTCAGCTCAGGTCATGATCTCACAGTTCATGAGATCAAGCCCCGTGTCAGACTATGAGCCTGATTGGGATCTGTCTCTCCTTCTGTCTCTCTCTGTCTCTCCCCCATTTGTACTCTCTCTCTCTCTCTTTCTCAAAATAGAATAAACATTAAAAAAATTTTTTTTGAATTTTTGGACAGACAGGTTTGGGAGAAGAAATTGTTAAGGTTTTGGTGTCCCATTGTGAAGCTAGGATACATTGAAAAAAATGTAGTCAGGCTCACATTCCTACTGATTCCACCGAACAAGAGTCACAGGGGAAAACCATGATGATTCTGGATTAATGTGGCGTTTTCTTACTTAGTAATATAACTTGATAGAATTACCTGGTGGGGAGGTCTTAGATCTGCATCTATTTGTTGGGATAAATGACACAGTCTCAGTCCCAATATCTTGTAAAATGGAGACAGAGTACCTGCACTGCCTCCAAAGTAGTGCTTGTAGACTAAATATGTTATTGGAGGTGAGAATGCATTATAAACTCTAAAATGTTATATAGATAAGAGCTAATTTTTATTGTTTGAAGATGCAAATAAACCAGGGCTGATTGAAGATGACAAGGTCACCTTGATAATGCAACCCTGTAAAATTATTTTCCTTGTCAGCAAGTTGATTTAGTGAGCTTTGTTTCCTGAGACCACGGAGAGAAAGATCCTTTTTTCCCTCTGCCAGAGTCATCTGTCTAAAACATAAATCTGACCATGTTACTCCAGCTCCTTCTTACCTGTCAGATCTCAGATTAAATGTAAGTTGCTCAGAGAGCCTTTCTCTGACCTGCCTCCCTTGATAGCTGCAGATCTCCCCTCCACAGCCCCTCCTCAATGTCCCCCTAAACAATTCACTATACTCACCCCTATGTCAAATTGCTTTATTGTTTCTTTTCTTTGTCTTTCTACTCTCAACAGAATGTAAGCTCCCTGAAGGAGGTAAGGCTTTGCTTGCATTATTGGCTATGCTCTCTAGCAAAGACTAGATCAATGTCAGGTATTAAATGAATGAAGTATCCTTCCTTCTGTAGGAGGTCTCTTTCAGACCACAGTATCCCCTTTCTATGAAAATTCACCCATCACAAGGATGAGCCCCTAGAAACCATGTTTGAATATGACTGGACATAGAGGCAGCACCACCCAATACTCTCTCCTGGGAAGGTGGAGGAGGCTCAGCTCCAGTCCATCTGATCTGTAGCTTGAACAGAAAAAGGATATATCGGGAGTTATGAAGAGACCATGTTTGTCCATGTGCCTGCCTAAGAGAGAAAGCCAGTCTGCCTAGGAGAGAGAGAGAGAGAGAGGAAAAAAAGAAAAACTAGGAAATTATGAGGGTTCATGAAAGAGTGTCTTGATTTTACAGAGTTGACTCAAGGTTCTCATGAGGCCCAGCTTCCTGTGGGTTCTCTGAGATCCACAGTTCATGGGTTCCTTCCAATAAATTCCCCTTTATGCTTAAACCAAATTAAAAGAGAGTGCTGTTACTTTAACTGCATGAACCTAGACTACGTTATGCTTTCCAGTAGATGAGAGGCCTTTGCAGGCAGAGACTGTTGTTCATTCATTCCTGGGTCTCGGGGCCTGGCATAGTGATGGGCACAGAGCCGAGCATCTGTGAATGAATGGAGTTCATCCCTTCAATGCACAAAAATAATTTTGTCATTTACCACTTATACTGTTCCACAATGTACCCACTTAACTGTAGAGGTCAGAGGTCACAAACTGGTTACCCAAGTGTTGAATCAGACCATGGACTTATTTTGTTTTGTTCTGTATTAATTCTGACTTAGCCTGTACAGTTTTGGAAAGAAGGAAGGAAGGAAGGAAGGAAGGGAAGGAGGGAGGGAAGGAGAAAGGAGCTAACATTTAATCATGGAGGCATTTCACATAAACATCAACTTACAGCTTCTCTTTAAAATGAAAATATTCTATAGCATTAGACTCTAAAAGTCAAACTTTCTGCATCTTCTTTATGATGGTCTAGAGAGAAGCAATCTCTTTTCTCATTTGAGACAGGCAACCAAATCCAAAATCCAACAGTCCTAAAGGGAAATGAGTAAAATCAGAAAGCTTTTTTCTCTCTTTCATTATTTGTCTCCCAATAAAGAAAACCTGCTCCCTCCCAGAGATGGCCACCACAGGATTATAAAACAGAGGTTCAGCCAAAGATTGGCAGCATCCCTACAAGAAATGTCTCTATGTTTGAATAGTCACAGCCACAGCTTCTGCTGACTGGAGTCACCCTTGAAACTAATATGAGCACTGGGTGTTGTATGGAAACCAATTTGACAATAAATTATGCTAAAAAAAAGAAACTAATATGCATAAGGCTTTTGGCTTTGCTCACTGAAGAAATCTGCTAAGACAAATAATGATGTCAAAAGCAAGCTCATTAGATTTTTACACTGCTCTGCTGCATGAGCCACACTTATTTAGGCACTCTTACCTCTCAGAGACTTAGGGTTTCTTCCTGGGAGACTCTGTCCTCACACACCAGGGACATCAGACAATCCCATCAGACATACGGGGAAAAGGGTGGAGGTTGACCAAGAGTAAGGGTGACATCCACCCATCGCCAAAATGCTCTTTCCACTATTCAGTAGTTCCCCCTAATCCATGGTTTCAGTTACCCACAGTCACCTGTGGCTTGAAAACATTAAATGGAAAATTCCAGAAATAAACAATTCATAAGTTTTAAATTGTGTGCCATTCTGAATAGTGTGATGAAATATCTCAAAACCTACTGAGTCCACTTGGGACATGAATCATTCTTTGTCCAGCATGCCCTTGCTGTATATGCTACCATTTGGTAGTCACTTAACAACTAACCTGGTTATCAGATCAACTGTTGGAGTGTCACAGTGCTTGTGTTCAAGGAGCCCTTATTTGATTTAATAATGGTCCAAAAACACAAGGGTAGTGATGCTGGCAATTTTGAAGATGCCAAAGAGAAGCCATAAAGCTCTTCCTTTAATTCAGAAAATTCCAACTTAATAAGAAAAGAAAAAAAAATGTATGCTGAGGTTGCTAAGATCTATGCTGAGAGTGAATCTTCTAGGGGTGTCTGGGTGGCTCAGTCGGTTGAGAATCAGACTTCAGACTTTGGCTCAAGTCATGATCTCGCTGCTTGTGAGTTCGAGCCCACATCGGGCTTATTGCTGTCAGCACAAAGCCCACTTCAGATCCTCTGTCTCCCCCTCTCTCTGCCCCTCCCCTGTTTGTGCTCTCTCTCTCTCTCTCTTAAAAATAAATAAGGCATGGGGCGCCTGGGTGGCGCAGTCGGTTAAGCGTCCGACTTCAGCCAGGTCACGATCTCGCGGTCCGTGAGTTCGAGCCCCGCGTCGGGCTCTGGGCTGATGGCTCAGAGCCTGGAGCCTGTTTCCGATTCTGTGTCTCCCTCTCTCTCTGCCCTCCCCCCCCCCCCCGTTCATGCTCTGTCTCTCTCTGTCCCCAAAATAAATAAACGTTGAAAAAAAAATTTTAAATAAATAAATAAGGCATTACCAAAAAAAGAATGAATCTTCTATCCATGAAATTGTGAAGAAGGTGTTACTGGTGTGTTACTGCTGATCTCTTTCTGTGCCTAATTTATAAATTAAACTTCATCATAGGTATCTATCTCTAGGAAAAAAAGATATTATATATAAGGTTCAGTACTATCCGTGGCTTCAAGCATCTGTTGGGGATCTTGGAATATATCCCATGTGGATAAGGGGAGATGATGTACTGTTGGGGAGAAACTCTGGGACAGGAAATTTAGGGCAAGGATTGCCTGAGGTGAATCCAGGTGTGAAAGAGGGAGAGAAGGCAGGTGGCAGAGACCATGCTATCAAACTGGTCACCACTGTAGGCCACTGGAATTCAATCCACTGAAAAATTCTGCAAGACCAGAGACCATGTGAAATATGCCTCAGGGTCATTTCCCCCAGTCCCCAGAGGTGAGAAAGCTAGGGTATTTATCTTCCAAATCCCATCTAACATGGGCTGAGGGCCATTCACTCCCATCACGTCTGGCCTGTCCTAAGGATGGAAGCCCCCAGGTGCAAAGCTGCACGTGCTTGCAGAAACACCAGCTTACTAGAGCCTGAGCAGGGTGTTTTGAGCAGCTGCTAAAACTGCAAAATCCCACCCCCTACCTCAGCTTAAACAACAATCATCCCAACAGTTTCCTGACTGTTAGTTGTAGGGGGATGGGGGTGGGGAGACAAATGTGACAATTATATATCAGCTTATGGAAATTAAGCATATGCAGAATAGCTTGTTTGCCTGGTGAAATCATTTTCTTTATTCTGATCAAAATGAAGCCAAATTCTTCCGTGTTTTAAAAACCACCAGAGAAAATCCTGACTCAGTGAGCTCCAACCTTCTACTTCCTCAGGCCCAGAAAAGGTTCTGGATGAACTGATTCTCTTCAAAGAGGATTAAAAATGGAAGAAGTGGACCTTTGATTCTAAGCCAGTTGCTCTACTCTTTGCCAGGCTCCACTGGGACCTGACATGTTGGAATGCTGCAGTTCCCAAGGCAAACAGCTTTCCCCATCGCAGGCCTTTCCTGCCTATGCATCCAAACTGTTATTTTGTGGCAGAAAGGTCATGCCTTATGGTGAGAGTAATTTTGATCATTTACCATAAGGAGACTCCTCATTCATGTGCTAATTTTTACACCTCACTATCATTTCATAGAATTCACCAGATGTTCTGGGCAAGTATTTTATGTTTTCTAAGTTCCCAGTCATTAGAAGGTCCTCTCTACATCAGAATTCCAGTGCTAACACCGTCTTCCATCTCTTCACATCCACCAACATCTCATCAGAGAATCTGTCACTCAGTTCTCATCAAAGCAAAAGGACAGTCAGTCCTAAGGCTGCTATAAAAAAGGCTCTCAATTCTTGGTTTTAACTCACAGATTCAGATGTCAAATCCCTAGCATATGATTAAATCTAGCAGCCTTGCTAAGCTCTTGGTTATGCCCAATTTTGAGTGAAGTGCTAAGGATAGGAAGCCAGGAGGGCTCTATCTCTGCTCACAATAAACTCACAAAAAGTGAGCAAGATGGAAAAGTAAAGGAACGATGGCAATACAGTGCCATGTGTGTGTGAATAGCAGCTCTCTCCAGGGGAAAGCATTGAACTTGGTTGCTGATTAGATGTGGAGGATAAGGAAGATTCCCACCTCTGGCGTGGATAAACAGGGTAGCAGAACAACAACAGAAATTGGAAATAAAGGACAAGAACCCTATTGGGAGGATGGTGTGGGAGGATGACAGTGAGAAGATCAGCTCAATAGTCCCATTCATTTTTCCATTCAACTGATACCTTCCAGATGCTAGACCCTATCCTGGGAATACAAGAGGGAGCCACACAGGTATTTGTCTTTTTGGAGCTGACATTGAGAAAAGACAGAAAATAAACAGGAAAACTAATAAATAAACAAAATGTTTTTATAGACTATTAAGTACCTTGGTTTGGTTATCTTTGTGGCAATGTGAGAGAGCAAAGTAATGAGAGTTGAAAAAGCTATAAACACAATGATGTATGGCAAGAGTCTTCAACCCTGGCTTTATATTGGAATCGTCTGGGAAGGTTTTCAAAACTATGCTAATGTCTAATGATTTATTAGATACAACACCAAAAACACAAGTGATAAAAGAAAAACTCGATAAATTGGACAGAAGATTCCATCAGGAAATGAAAGACAACTCAGAATGGGAGAAAATATTTGCAAGTCATATGTCTAATAAGGGACTTGTATCCAGAATACATGAAGAACTCTTACAACTTAAGAATAAGAAGACAAATTGAGTGCCTGGGTGGTTCAGTCAGTTAAGCTTCTGACTTTGGCTCAGGGTATGATCTCACGGTTTGTGGGTTTGAGCCCTGCATCGGGCTCTGTGCTGACTGCTCAGAGCCTGGTGCTTACTTTGGATTCTGTGTCTCTGTATCTCTCTACCCCTTCCCCATTTGTTCTCTCTCTCTCTGTCTCTGTCTCTCTCTCTGTGTCTCAAAAACAAATAAACATTAAAAAAAGAAGACAATTAAAAAAAAAAGAAAAGTATCTGAATAGGCATTTTTCCAAAGATTTACAAATGACCAACAACCACATGGAAAGATACTCAACATCATTAGTCATTACAGAAATACATACCACAATAAGATACCACTTCATATCTACTAGAATAACTATACTTAAAAAGATAGACAATAATAAATATTGGCAATGATGTGTAGAAATTGGAACTCTCATACATTGCTGGTAGGAGTGTAAAATGGTGCAGCTGCTTTGACAAACAGTTTGGCAGTTCCTCAATAACTGAGGAGTTAAATTAAACACAGAGTTACTGAATGACCCAGAAATTTCATTCCTCGATATCTACCCAAGAGAAATGAAATCATATGTCCACCCAAAGACTTGTACATGAATGTTCGTAGCAACATTATTCATAATAGCCACAAAAAGGAGACAATCCACATCCCATCAACTGATGAACATATAAACATAATGTGGTATATCCATATGCTAAAATATTATCCAGCCATATAAAGGAGTGAAGTACTGATATTTGCTACAACATGCATAAATCTAGAAAACACACTAAGTGAAAAAAGTCAGTCACAAAGGATTGCGTATTGTGTAATTTATTTATATGAAATTTCAAGAATAGGCAAATCTATAAAGACAGAGAGTAGATCAATATTTGCCTAGGGCTAGAATGGGGGTGGAGGGAAATGGGGTAGTTAATAGTTAAGAGACTTATTTTCGAGATGATTAAAATGCTCTAAAATTAGATTGTAGTGATGCTTATACAGCTCTAAAAATATAGTAAAAATCACCAAATCATACACTTCTTAATGAGTGAATTTTGTAGCATGTAAATTACATCTCAATAAAACTATTAAAGAATTTAAAAATAAAATATGTATAAGTTGAAATATATATGCATATATGTATGCATCAATGCCTAGGGCAATAATTCCCAGACTTGGCTGCACATTCATCTGGAAATTCCCACCTCACATCCTATACTGATTACATTAGAATGTCTGTCATGGTAGGAATCCCCAGGTACTTCTAATGTGCAGCCAAGTTTGGGAACCACAGGCCCAGACCCACACCAATTAAACCTAACTAGTTAAAGAGCAGCTTGGGAGTTGGTCATTTTAAGGTTCTCAAGCAATTCTGGTAGGCAGTGCCTGAGAGCCTCTGGTGAGGGGATGCCGCCACATCCATTCCACTCCATCAGTTAAGTGTGAAGAGCTAAATTCAGCCCAAGGGGGGCCTGATTATTTTAAAGGTCATCACATTCCTTGAAGAGTGGCTGGCTTAGGAATGGACATGTGACATACTAGAATATTACCAAAGAATTGGGGGAAAGTTTTTTCTTGCTCTTAAGAAAGTACAAGACACCACTTCTCTTTCCTATTAAATGGGACTGAGAGAGTCTGTAGCACAGTTGTCAATGTTGGGAGAAATCAATCTTAGGATGAAGCCAACACCATGGATCAGAGAGTTGGAGAAGATCTGGATCCTTGATGCCATGGTCAAACTGCTGGGTCAACCAACCCTGAAACCCTCACTGTCTCTGGGCTACCTGGTACATCAGACAATACATTTTCATCTTATGTAAGCCAGTTTGAGTTAAGTTTTCCATTGCTGCCTTAAACTAACACGGGCAGTCATAGGTGGTATCTCTAAGACAGTAAAATATTAGAGCCGATTGATGCAAAGAAACCAAAGGATGCAAAGTATTTAGCCCTGTAAAAAACCTGTTGGAAGAGATTTGAGCACAGGGAACAGCATGTACTAATGCCCTGAAATAAAATAGGCTTGATGTGTTCAAGAACAAGAAAAACTGGCCAGAGTGAGCAATTCAACCAAGAGTTTGTCCATCAAGTAATAGACGGTGATTCTAAGCAGGGAAATATGTGACACATTGAAAGGTATAAAGGTAGTTCAGGTGAAACAACCAACTTCATTATAGAGCACTCTTCCTGGCACAAAAGAAAGCAAGAAATGTCCATAGAGTAATACTTCCCTTGGGATGCAAACAATCCCATTGGAAGAAAAAAAGAATATCTTGCACATTACAAGGCAGCTTCCCAGCCATGATGCCATTTGACCCGTGTACTGTAATGGTATGATGCTCTGATTTTTAAATGAAGAGCAGGAAGGTAGAGGGGTATGTGCATTCATGTAGACTTGTGTGAGAGGTGATGCAGGGGTTGTTTATGTAAAAAAAGAGTTGGTGATTTTGCTAAACCAAAGATGGCAAAGAAGAATTCAGAATCCTCATAGACCATACAGAACATTAAAATTGAAAGTCTTTATTGTCTGAGAACATTCCTAAGCTGCAAACTTACAGCTCATGCCTGCATTCCTAAATGTTTCCCTTCATCTAAAAAGCATGGAGAGAGAATATGGTCTTTAAAAAAATTTAAAGGTCATTTCTCAAGATAGCCTTGAATATTTCATAGCTTTAAAGTGAAAGATAAGCCTCAAAGGAAAGTTTAGCACTATCTGCCTCTTGTCTTAGCTTTTGGCTTCAGCATCTCAGGGGGCAGACTTTATTAAATAAACAACAAAGACTCCAGGTTACTGAGCAAGTTACAGGATCTTGCATCTTTGAGGAGGTTGCATGTGCTCACACCACTCTGGAATAAAAGTGGAGAGGTGTTTTCTGATAGCCCCAAGGATGCTGGTGCCAGAAGAGCAATGAGTACAAAGTCAGGACTCCTAGGCCCTCTGTGTATGCAGAAGGCTAGAATGGAGTGTCAATTGAGAGCTGAATCTCTCTGAAATCAGCTTATCTGTAGGGCTGAGGTAAGCTGTCCTTGCTTCCTCTCAGGGACACAAAGGCATTCATGGCATGGAGGAGCACTGAAACACATGAAGAACTGCCCTGGTGGCAGAAGTTGTGTGTAGAATAGGGCAGAGGGTCTGGAAAGAAGAGGGGCCTTTTCTCAAAAAGAATGCTTCTTTCCAAATGCTAGCAGGAGACTCAGTAATGGTTTCAGTCCATTCATTTCCTTTGTGGAAACCCTCCAACATCAATGAAATGATTTCTGTGAGCAATAATTAGAAAGATTACAAAGAATTTTAATATGAGTCAAAGCTTCTCAGCAGTTTCAATTGTTTTAACTTGAGTCAATAGCCATTATCTCATTTTATAAAATAATACTTTTGTCCTGGTGACTAATATTCCTGAGTCTCACTAAATGCCTTAGCAAAGTTAGCTGGGCCCGTGGTCATTACCACCACAAGTATCTGCAAGTTTCCTCAAAAACTGACTTGTAACTTCTAACTTCAGCTGAAAATAAAATAGTATTTTAATAACCTCCATAGCCTGCCATTGTCTCTTCTCTTTGGTATGTTCACTGAAGGCCCCAACAAGAAATGGAAATTGCCCTTCATGTTATCTTGTTCAGCTTGAGCAGGGCTGGGGCCAGCCATGCTCTGTCGGTAGAAGTACAGTGTTGATCAAAAAGCAAGCTTCTTGACTGACGTTATGTCCTCCTGGGCAGAAACCAATTTCAGTGAGAACTTTGTAATTTGGAACTCAGGGATATAAGATGCATTCAGGGAATCATTTTCCCTCTACAAATTACAAGTTTGTCGTTTAAGAGTTTTAATATCACTGAAAGGGCTGGCTTCTTCCTCTTCTTCTCTTTCTTTCTTTCTTTCTTTCCATTCTGAAAACTGCCATATTGATGCTCTCAGAACAGAGGTTTAGAAATGAGAATAATGGCCTGTACTTCAGACAAACAAATCCATTGTTCTCTACATAGAGGCAGAATAATTATGCCAGACAACAAATATTTATTTATTCAACAAGCACTTGAGTGTTTAGGCAGAGTGGCAGACCTAAATGTCTGGCACATAGCAGGTGTTCAATAAATATGTGAGGGAAGGAAGGGGGAGGGAGGGAAGAAAATTTGGCAAAGATTCTATGACAGAAATGCCAAGACTTCGAAGACTGTCTTTTCCAAACACGAGCACACCTAAAAATGCACAATATTTAAGTTAAAATCTTCCGATGATATATTGAGGCAAACACAATAATCCAGAGGAGAGGAACACAGGTAGCAGATGTTTAGAATGATTCAGAGAGCAGGCTCTTGAGTCAGACACAGTCACACGGAATCCTGCTCTTTTTGTTACCAATTGTGTGACAACAGGCAAGATACTTCAATACTCTGAGCCTTGGTTTCCTCATTTAAAAAAAAACAGGAATTGGAGCACCTGGGTGGCTCAATTGGTTAAGTGTCTGACTCTTGATTGTGGCTCAGGTCATGATCTCGTGGTTCATGAGTTCAAGCCCTGTATCCAGCTCCTCACACTGACAGTGCAGAGCCTCCTTGGGATTCTCTCTCTTTCTCTCTTTCTCTGCCCCTCTCCCACTTGCTTGTGTGTTCTCTCTCTCTCTCTCAAAATAAATAAACTTTAAAAAACAGGCATTATTTTTATTTTGGAACATATGATTAGTTAGTTCATTCAAAACCTATTCCTAAACCCCTTGCCCTTGTCTTCCTCAGCTTTAAAGAGAAGAAAGCTCAATATTCCATTTCCCAGCCTCCTTGCCTTTTAGAGGCCAGGTGTGACCTGGGGAATAGTTGACTGTGGGTTTATAGGAAAGCTGTTGCCTTCCTGATAAAGGGAACATGCTGGTTTGGTCTCTCTAAAAGTGAGCATCTTGAGGACAGAGACTATATCTTCTCATCCCATGGGGTGCCATGAGACCCCAACTTGATAAGCCCAGGATTGGGCATGTAGTTGGTCTTCTTGGAATACTCAACTTGAAATCAAACATGGTCTCAGCTGCATTGAGATGTGCATTTGCTTCAGTCACCTTTAAATACAAAGACCAAAAAATAATTCTGTGTCGTGGGCTTTGGAAATGTTGTTAGGGAGAGCTGGAAAAAGGTGATTATTGACAAAGTGGAAGATAATGAAAGTAAAGGAAATTTGATGAGCAAGTTTGCAAAGAAGAGCAATAAAATAATTTGTACAGCACTCCAACACAATGTTTTTAAAAGGAAAAACTGGTTAGATCTATTTATTGGGTTTTCGTTTTTAATTTCAAATTCAGTCACTCTCTTGAGGACCTGTAGGTATGTGTTTATGATTAAAAATACATTACAGTATTTTAAGCTGTCATAAAACAGCATAAAAGCAATGTAATTACATGTGACCTCCTCTAAAATATAGCTGGCTCCCTTGGCTCTGTGCTGAACAAGCCCCTGAAGGATCGATGTGACCAAGTGTGGACCATTTCTCCTCTGGATCCCCAGCCAGAAGTGAGGTTACTTTCCAACTCCCAAATGGTGCCCTCTTTCCAGGCTTGCATTTCTTCACCCAGAGCCTTCACAGACAGATCTACCATGCCCACTGTGAGTGACCCATATCTTGGCTGGACTGTGAGCTAAGATTTAAAGCCTGAAGAATGAGAGTAAGCAGTTCACAGTGTACAAAGTGTTTTTGACAGATATTTTCTCACTTGATTGATACAGTGCAATACAAATGTGATGTTTGCTTTTTAATTAGCATTGAGTGTTCATTCTGATCCCCAAAGATTAGCAAATGCTTAAATATTAAGCAACAGTATAACATCCCAGAGTAGCTTTTACAACTGAACATATGTATTATATTCCCAAAAGAACTCATCATTAAGAAAGGATAATCTTCAAGAAAATCACAGCACAAAAACTCTTCTTGAAAAATCCCAGTAAATAAATGTCTATTTGTAGAGTAAATGCTTTAAAAACTGAGAGTCTATTGGCCAACCTTCTGACACCTCTGATTCCTACAAGCTTTTCCACTGCCTTCACTTTGAAATTCCACAACTGCACTGAGATGCACATTTTGAATCTATACAATACAATTGCATTTCATTGTAGAGCTTGCATAATAACTCACTTATTGAACTATTCTTTATAAAGTTGGAGTGGTGTAGATAAACTGAGGAGTTCCAAGGCATTTTTTTTAAGCCCAATGTCCGAACTGCCCAAATACAAGTACTTTACCAGAACACTTCAATGCCTTGCTCTCACATTCTGACAGTCTGACAATTAAGATTAAATGAGCTATTTGTTGGGGTGCCTGGGTGGCTCAGTCAGTTAAGGGTCTGACTTTGGTTCAGGTCATGATCCCTTGGTTCATAGGTTTGAGCCCTGTGTTGGGCTCTGTGCTTGACAGCTTGGAGCCTGGAGCCTGCTTTGGATTCTGTGTCTCCCTCTCTCTCCCCCTTCCCCACTCATGCTCTGTCTTTGTCTCTCAAAAATAAATAAATGTTTAAAAAAAAGAGGGGGTGGGAGGGAGGGTAGGGTAGGTGATGGGTATTGAGGAGGGCACCTTTTGGGATGAGCACTGGGTGTTGCATGGAAACCAATTTGACAATAAACTTCATATATTGAAAAAAATTAAAAATTTTTTTAAAAATTTTTAAAAAATGAGCCATTTGTTTGTAGAAATTGTATAAAGGCCTGGAATTGACCCTTCCAGCAAGCAATCCTGCCAGTCTTCCAACTGGAAGTCGGGGCTGGTACAAGATGTTGTGCCAGCTAGGCTACGGGAGCTCACTGTTGCATTCTGTCTGCAGCAGACCTCTGCATGGGCCCCACTCGTGGCCCTGTGGCATCTAGAATTTCCATGCCTACCAGCCCAACTTCTAAGGGTGGGACTGCCTTCCTTTGCCTGAGGGTTTTCTGCCACTAGAGCACGTTCTGCCCATATATGTGGCAGGTCAGAAATGCTGGGGAATTGAGCTTCCCAGGAACAGTACTCAACCAAATACTGACTAACATAGCTGACACATACATCCCCCAGTTCCTTCATTCATCCAGCAGGATAACTGAGGTGAGAGTTTCACCCTTTCTCCCAGAGTTCTCAAAAAGATTAAACTACAATTGCCCACAGTGGAAACTCCATTACTCACCCTTGTTGGCTGTCTTCCCTTCCTTGACTCATTCCACCCTCTCCTATCAGTGTGTCCTGGGTTCGCCTCCCAATTAAACTGCTTGTACTCAAATCCTTGCCTTGAGATTTACCTCTGGGGTAACTCAGAGTAAGACACCTACACCATTACCAAGGTTTCAGATGCAGTACAAATCTCCCAGGCTGGAGAGGGAATATCCCAATGCCATCTGGTTTCCCAGAGGCTCTGCTCTAGTTGGGGTCATTATGAATTGTGTGTAATCTTATTGTAGACATGCAATCAAATGTTAGATTATGTCTTTACACCACACAGCAGCATTCCATCCAGCTTCCAGGTGTGTGCCCCACAGGGTGCTATGGGAAGGGGAAGGGAAGTATTTCTCCAGCTGTCCATCTCTTTCTACAAGCAACTTCCCTGTAGATGTTGTTTCTCTTGTCATCCTCTGTGGGCTTAGAGAGAAAATCAGGAGGCAAGAGAGGATCTCGCAATTACAGAGCCGTGAGCTGTAACAGAATCATAGAGTTCCCGTGAGCCCCATGTGTGAGAATAAAGGAAACTTGTATCTTTGATGGTGACAGTAATACCCATGCCTTTAGCAGAGGCCTTCTCAGTAAATTCAATGTCCATAATTCTCTGACTCTGAGAAAATAAATAGCAAGCCTTCTTATTTCATGAATTTGAACCCATTATTTTGTATTTGAAATTGCTATATCAATATCAATCTAATGAACTTTCATTGACTGTCCATTATATGGCCCACCCTGTGTTGAGATTGGGGACACAAGGATAAATATGACATAGTCCCTGACCTTGCATGTGGGAGACAGACACATAAATAGATAATACAGCATGAAATGACATGCACTAGGGTGATAGAATAATGCACCCAAAAAATGATGAAATCTTGCTATTCATGAAAACATGAATGACACAAAGAGTATTATACTAAATGAAATAAGTCAGACAGGGAAAGACAAATACCATACTATTTCATTTACATGTGGAATCTAAAAAAACAAAACAAATAAACAAAACAGAAACAGACTCATGGACACAGAGAATAATCTAGTGGTTGCCAGAAGGAAGGAGATGGGGAGTGGGTAAAATAGAGAAAAGGGATTAAAAGATACAACCTTTAGTTATAAAATAAATAAAACACAGCTCTACAATGAACAGCATGGGGGAATATAATTAATATTGTAACAACTTGGTATGTTGACAGATGGTAGCTAGATTTAGTGGTACATTACTTTGTAATGTATATAAATATTGAATCACGATTTTGTACACCTGAAATTAATATAATATTACATGTCAACTACACTTCAATAAAAAAAATGCACCTAAGAACTATGGTGTACTGATTCAGCCAATGAAATCAGGAAAAGCTTCCAGAAGTGACAACAAAACTGAGTCTTGAGCATGGACAGAGTTAGCAAGTGAGGGAGCATGACACGACTGCATTCTTGGGAGAAGAAACAGCACAAAAAAACAAACAGAAGTGTAGGTTTAAAGAACATCACCTTGTACCAAATGATCAAAGGAATGCTGTTGTTTTAATACAAGTATAAATGATCTTCTATTTTAATATAAGAACATCAGAATTTAACAACATTGATCTTTTTAAATTAACAAGTAGAATACAATAGTCATAGACAGCCTTGACACTCTGTCCCTGATCCTGAGGTGAGCCTCCCTTCCAGGGCTAAGAAATGCAGTGTAGAGGAAGTAAAGGATACAACAGGTAGGGTAAGAGTAGGAAGAGGTGGGGGATGGAATAAAGTGAAGGATGGAGGGAAGCAAATGTGGGAAGAGGTGAGGAATTTGAATAGGGGAGGAGGAGGGGGAAGATGGCCACAGAACATGCTATTCACTATTTCTTAATAAAATGGTTTGGTTTGGGGGCCATCACTAAACATCCCTGAGTTATAAGAACCCTACTGAAAAAACTTGTCAAATTGCCCAATGTCCTCAGTGATCTGTGATGTGAAGGTTGAGGGCACTTATTTTCTCTCTTCTTCACTCGCCCTGCCCCACCACTTCATGTAGCATGAAGGTAGTCAGAAACTTATCACATGGAATTGTGTGGTCCCTGGATGAGCAACAAAGTGGACTCTCTAGGGTTTGTCATAGATTCCCATATTACCTCTAAATTACCTCAGGATTCTAAACCAATGAGGGGACCTTCTGACCTGCCTTTCTTGGATCTTGTCATGGTGATGGTGATTTAGTGTTGATGGCAAGTAAGGCAAAATGGGACTATGAGACATTTCTGAAGAAAGAAGAAAGCAAAAGCTGAAAAAATTAATTAGCTCCCAATCAGTATCATAAATAAGGAGGCTTGCTAATGAAAATAATCACTAAGACCTCTCCTTATACCCAACAGTTGTGAGTGCCTTCTCCAGAAATGCTTGACCTTTTTCCTCTCACCAAAAACTTTGGATCATCTTGGGAAGGCTTCTCCCAAGGTGGTAAGGTATACTCCCATTTTTGAGAGACCCAGCCTCTGGAATCTCCCCACAAGGTAAGTGTGACTGCCCTGTAGGTCCGAAGCATTTAGGTAGCTCTGAAAAACAGTTATTTGCTTTCCATGGCTGACTTTACAGAAGATAGAGATGTTAGTAAATATCCCATTTTTTTAATGACATTAATTTAGTGACTTTGTCCTTTACCAACACATGAAAACGAATGGATGATGTAAACATTAAAACCATAAATGTCATTATTTAAATTCAAAGAGTTAATCAACAAGTTAAGTAGTGAAGAGACAGGGGTTTTGTTTGTCTCCAGCTTCAGAACTCTTCCAATATTTGTGGAGATAGACAATCACAGGATACAACACAGAATCTCACACTGCATTGTGTGGTGTGGACTGATATCTGGAATGTCCACCGGGATGAGCTAGGCATTTGTAAATAGAGCAATTTATAGTTCACAAATGACTTCCATTTTCCATGATCACATTTAACCCCCCACAATAAGCAAGCAGGGAGATTTCTGTTCTCATCCCTGTTTTACAGGCAGAACACAAGCTTAGAAAGTTCTAGGGCTGGTCAGCATAAATAACAACTCTGAACCTGACATTGCAAGAATGGAAAAACACAGTAAAAAGTGGAAATGAACCCTGACCTCACTGGCGGTATATACCTGGTCTCTCTGTGTCTCTACCCTCTGCCTTTCCCTCATCCCAAAAAACTCTAGCTCCAATGGCCTAAATGACAGAGCAAGCCTTTCTGAGAACTGGTGAGCACTGCAGAGAAACTCTTTCTTTCCCAGCAGGAAAAAGAACTTTCAGGGCCTGAGTCTGAAATCCACTTTGTGAGAATTCAGAATTGAAATGCTTGTTTCATTTGCGTCTTTGAAAAAGTCTGTGGATACACATTTGGCCTACGTTTACGTTGAAAATTCTTTTAGAGTTTAATATTTACGACATAATATGATTCAGTTTTTCTTTGATGGCACTTGACTCATTTCAGCTATCTGAACACAGTTCAGCATTTCCATTCTGTTCCCTCCTTCTACACTCAAACACACACATGCATGCACATGCAAACATGCACACACATGCATGCTTGCATATTCACATGCGTGCTCACACATATATACACACACAAAGTTCATTTGTATGCATTCACATGCCTACACATGCACACATACATACATGCAAATACACACAAACACATGCGCTCATACTTCAGACTTTTCATACATAGACTGATCTGGTCAATGCAAAGAGGGTAGGAAGAATAGCATCACGCTGTGCCCCCTACTGTGGTCAAATCTTCACTATTTAATTCTAACTCTTCATTTATCTTCCCATCACTATTCTTCTGGTATTGTACTTTTGGAGACTCTACTCCACAAAATTCTGGGATAGAGGGCAGCTAAAGTCACCCAAAGCATAAATTGTCTCCCACAGTAGTCAGGCCAAAAAGCCCAGACTCTTGAATGCCTTCAGGAACAGGAAACTCACTCCCTCCTGAAGTCTTGTTCTTTTTCTCACATTCCCTGACTTCAAATTAGTCAGCTATCTAAAGTTCTAGTCTTATCCCTGTTCTTACCCCTTAGGTAATCTTGAACACATCAGTTCCTCTCCATGTTTCTCATGAGGCAATTGGAGAAGATAATCTTCCTAATAAATACATTTTGATAATTCAAGTACTGTTAAAATAGTCTTCCTTATTTTGAGCCAAAAATCTCCTTCCTTAGAGTACCTACTGCTGGTCCAAGTTCTGCACTCTGGGATTACACCTTCACCCTCATGCCAGAGAATGGACAGACTCACTTTCTCCTCCAGCTAGACTCTCCCTCTCTCCATGGGACTCTGTCCTGGGTACCTCTTGTGCCCATCTCATACCCATGTGACCCACCTTTTACTCCAACTATTACTGTGGCAACTGGCTTTAGGAATTTATAGCCTGACAGCTCCTTATCTCAGCTGCACTGTGTTCTTCCCACTTTCTCCTAGAAGAAGTTCATCCTCTGACACCCCATTATAGGTCTTGAAGGAAACCAAGAAATCTATTCTGTACCAGGATGACAAACCATGCTGGTTTTTCTAGTATTAAAGAGGTTCCCAAGATGCAAGATTTTCAGTTTGAAAATTGGGACAGTCTCAGGCAACATGTGACAAGATGGTCACCTTAACTTGAACATAGGAGAGCCTTAACAGCCATGGGAAACTCTCAATAGTGGGATACTCCAGCAGTTGATGGTTGATATTCCTTTTTATGGCCCTGGACAGATCTTCAAGGGATGCATTCCATATGCACATTTCCTCAGGCGGTCCTGGGAGGATCCCATAGTGGTGATCAATTGAAGAATCCCTCAATTTGAGGAGGCTTTCCTTCTTCCTGTCTTGCTGTCCTTAGTCCCCAGACTCCTGTTTCTTGGGATCACTTCCCACAATAAGTTACTTGCACACAAAAGTACTCACCTCAGGTTCTGCTTTGGGAGAGAGCCCTGGGTTCAAGCGGATACTTGAGAATTTTGGTTAATGAATATATCACAGGGTTTCCTTCTTTAGACACTGGACTTCTGGATCTAAGGTCCAAACAGCATTCTACCAGGGTAAAGATCACTAAAATGTTCTTGATTTCTCTACAGCTTTTTAGTATTCTTTTTGCACTCCAACCCAGCCAAGTGACTATAGCAAATCACTTCTGTAGTTGTTGGTTCATTTCCTCAAAATATGGGATTTGGGGGCCACACCTGAGAACAACACAAGGAATCTTGTCTCTGATCAAAATAAAATCAAAACACCTCCTGTGGAGGCATAGCAGGCATTTTATTTTCTGACAATATTTCTCCCATCCTAGTTCAATTTTGGCAAATAAAATTCAAATAGATATAAGTGCAAGAGTTGAAAACTGAGAATAAGATGTCTTGTATTCCTCAACAATAACAAAAAAAATTTAAAAAATAGGAAAAAAGCATGTTATCAATAGAAAAGTTAGAGAAACCCACTAAACTTACATATATTCTGAATCAAATCAAGCTTTTCTTATGGTAGAACAAGGAAACAAGGTAACTGAGTATTTCTCAATTGTCAATGGATATCACTTCTGTAGCACCTTTTGTATATCATCCCAAGGTATAGAACAGCCCCATAGGGTTACACTTGTGCTTGTCATCCCCTTTTTATGGATAGAGAAATCAAGGATCAGAAAATTTAGTTCATTCAGCTAAGATCATACAACCAGAAATTTGCAGAGCTTAGATTCAAACCTAGGCAGCCCAGCTCCAAAGCAATACTCCTCAGCCTGTCTAGGGAGACAGAGATCAGACAGTTTCATGTCACCTCTTTATGGTGTTTTTTCACCATCCTCACTGCACTTTCAACCTGTGTCATTGCTCAGGACCTTCCCTGTATCAGGTATTCTCTTACTCCACATCACATGCTGGCGGCATCACTCCCTCCACAGAATCTCCATCATTACTTTCTATATATACTATGTAAATTCATATATCAAACATTTAATGAGCACTTACTATGCACCAGGACTTGCATTAAGCTTTTTATGTATATATTACCTCTACCTATTATGTATATTACATAAATTATGTCAACTTAACTACAGTTGCCTCTATTTCATAGCTGAGGAAAACAAAGTACAGAGAGGCTACATATGATGGGGTCACTTTCTCACTCCCTCCTCAATTCCAGGTTGACAAAAGGAGTTTCCAAAATGACTAAGGAGGCCAACGCTGCTGACCAGGGATACTGGGGCCCCCTTAGCTTTCAGATCAGCCCTGTTATCCACAGCTTCTCCCTAGCCGCTTGGCACTGTAGACTTTCCTTCCTGGATCTTCCATCCATGTCACAGAGCCTCTGCCTTCATTCAACAGATACGTATTGAGGTCCCATTCCATTCCAGGCACTGTTTCAGATGCCCAGAAGCTTATCCCTATGGGGAGGCAAACATGGTAGAAAGGTATAAAAGTACATAGAGACATATGACTAGCTGATACTTTCTTTGCCTAAGAAAAATTATTCAGAACTTAATAAAGGCCATTGGCTATTTCCACAATTGACTGGGATCCAGATATTTTACAATTTCATAAAACTGTTAAGGTATAATAAAGCATTTCCTGTCTAATAGCCACAAACCTAAAGATTAGTATTTAATTGCCTGCAAGACATTAACCAGTTTTTTTCTAATTCAACAATCTTAGCATTTCTTTTTTCCCCTGTAGAACTGACTATAAAATCCCACTTTCTCATATTCCTCTTTTGAACTAGGTTTGACATTGAGTTAAATAAAATGATGCCATATGTACAATATCTAACTACACAAGAATTATGTTTTTAACATTTTTAGGATGATACTTTGACAATCATATTCAGGAAATTAAAATGGTAGATGTGATCATGATTGGGTGGTAAAGGAAGGCCTCCCAGAGGAGGCAAGTATGGGAGTTAATGATCAGAAGGGAGGGGCACCTAGGTGACTCAGTCAGTTGAGCATCTGACTCCCAATTTCAGCTCAGGTCATGATTTCATGGTTGGTGAGATCAAGCCCTGCATCTGACTCTGTGCTGACAGTGCAGAGCCTGCTTAGGATTCTCTCTCTCTATCTCTCCCTCTCTCTGCCTGTCCCCCACTCACCCTCTCTCTCTCTCTCTCAAAATAAATAAATAAATAAATAAACTTTAAAAAAAGATCAGAATGGAGTATGGTATGCTAAATTGAGGAGGGAGTGTCATTCCAGGTGGAGGAAATAGCTGTGCAAAGAACCTAAGGAAGAAAGGGAGTTGGCTTATTGGGTGGTATGTTGGTAAATGTGTAACATCTGGCTGGATATGGGCAAGGGGGTTGGGGAGGAGGGGGAGGGGAGAGTCTCCTGATTTGTAGCATTTGCGAATTTCCATAATGTAAATATTCCTGTCATTTTGAGCTACCAACACAAGGTCATTGAACACAGAGTTGAAAAACAATGCACACAATGAGCCATGCAGGCTGGTTCCAGTGCATCACTGGGCTGTTTTAGAAAAAGAAGTAAAGCCAGAAAAACAAGGGAGATGAAGAAGAGTTTCAGGAGATCAAGTCAAAGAGGCAGGCGGGGGGAAAACCTTGCAAGATCTTAGGAGTTTATATTGTATTCTAGTTATGATGGGAAGCCATTTGAGGGATCTCTAAACACAGGAGCAACAGTCCACTTTCTTTTCTACCTTCTTGATATTTGTCTATAAATGAAGGAGGAAAATAATAAAAAGGAACATAAATTCCTCTCCTGTTTTGTGTATAAGCAATGAACATGCCTTAATGACTCACTTCCTACTTCATAAATCTTATCAAAAAATACCATGCTATATAATATTATCCATTTTCTCTTAGTAGCAAACACTCAAGTTTTTTGAAAGAAGGTAAGTAAATTCATCCTTTCAAGACTATACAGAAAATAAACTGTTAAGTAAAATTGTTTAAAAATGGGTTGTACTGTTTCAAACTGTTAAAAATGGTCACGGATATAGTTTAATGCCTTTAAAGAGCAATGCTATCAGGAGCAACTGGTTGACGGCTTGACCATTGGAGATGTTGGAAGAGAAAACAGATGCCATTGTGTGCTCATTGACCTTCTGCCAGAGAAAGTGACCTACGTGATAGACACACAGTGGCTTACACTGGGAAAGGGAGACCTGTTGCAAAAGCTGTGAGGAAGCCCATTTGCTTCAGTGGTTCATACCATTTGATCTGGTGGGCTATTGGCTCAGACTGAGGGAGCCTAAGAGTAACCATATCTTCTTTGGGTTCCATCTAAATTGGGATCTACAGCTGCAGCCATAGACAATTCCCTTTTCCAGGCTGTCTTGCACTTCCTTCCTTGGACTATGAACTCTTTGAGGAAATTAACCATATATTATTCACTCCTGTATCTTCCATAGTGCCCATTGAGTGTCTGGTAAATAATAGATGTTGATTAAATACTCATTCACTAGCAAGCAAATCTTACTAGATAGTCCCTATGTGCCCCACAGTTGACTAATTGCCAGGGACTTGGAGATAAACAAAATAGAATACCATCGAACCCCTGTGCATGATCAATGGAATGTAAATTGGTGCAACCACTATGGAAAACAATACAGTTTCCTCAAAATATTAAAAATAGAAATACCAAGTGACACAGCAATTCTAAAACTATTTACCCAAAGAAAATACTAATTTAAAAAGATATATGCACCCCTATGTTTATTGCATCATTATTTACAATAGCCAAGATATGGAAGCAACCCAAGTGTCCACTGATAGATGAATGGATTCAGATGTGACACACACACACACACACACACACACACACACAATGGAATAAAAAATAATAAGCTATAGCCATTTGCAACAACATGGATGGACCCAGAGGATAATGTGCTAAGTGAAATAAATCAAACATACAAAGACCATAACCATATAAATTCATTTATATTTGGAATATAACACAAAACAAATGGACAAAAATAACAAACAAAAGATAGAGTCTTAGAGAAAAACTGATGGCTGCCAAAGGGGAGGTGGGTGAGGGGATGAGCAAAACAGATAAATGGGAGTAAGAGGTACAAACTTCTAGTTACAAAATAAATAAGCCATGGAGATGAAAAGTACAGCATAGAGAATATAGTCAATAATATTGTAATAAAGTTGTATGGTGACAGATGTTGACTACACTTAACATTATAAGCATTAAGTAACATATAGAATAGTTGAATAAACATGTTGTATACCTAAAACAAAGATAACATTGTATATTAATTATACTTCAATAAAAAAAGATACAACACCATTATCAAATGAACAGAAAGAAAGCAAGAGCAAGAGCAAAAGAAACAGACATAGAAAGACAAAGACAAAGGGAAGAATTATACTCTTGAGAGTTCTTCAAAAGATTGGCATGGTTAACAGTTTTGGGGAGAAAAAATCCTTCAATGTTCTTTTGGCTGGTCTAAGAATTAAATTGACATGAGACAGATTAACAAGAGAAAATTAAATGTAATTACACATATAAGTGGGCTCCATAAAAATATGAGGCACAGATAGTCAGACAATTGAGGCTTCTATGCCAGCTAGAGATAAGGAGAAAAGTGGAAGTGTCTGGGACCTCAAAGGTAAGGAAGACAATTCACAGGAAGATGAAAAGAAGTAAATGTTTGATAAACAAATATTTGCTAAGCCACTCAGAAACAATGGGACATAGAAAGGAATTTTAACAAACAGACTTTGCTAAAGTTCCATTCTGTCTACCACACCTACTCCATACTGTACTGTAGTTATCTATGGTGATAGCTCCCTTCCTGGAGCAAATCTTCTACTTAAATTCCTTTAGTTGGTTGGGGGAAGGTCAAAGGTGTTCAGCCTTCCTTCTTCAAAATAAGCAACCTAAAATAATCCACATACCAAAGAGACACATTTTGGGGTGGCAAATTTTGCTCCCCTACAACAGTCTCACTAAAAGACAAATAATCAGGGAAAGAGAGCCAAAGATAGATATATAGAAAGAGTGAGTACTAAAATATGAGTTAATTAAAAGATTATGGCCATGGTAAGAGAATAGTAATGACCATTCTGAAATTTTTTCCAAGATAACATCATCTTAGCTGTGCTTAATGTTGTAGAAACTCAACAGCCTAAATCATGTATAGAAGCAATCTCAGAATGACTTTCTGATGAGGTTCTTAGCCTTGTTTGTACAGGTTAGGCAGCATCAGAGTAACTATAAAACAGTACAATATTTGAGGATCCAAAAAGTCATCATGCCTCGATGAGATACAAAATAGGAGTATAAGGAGTGAGTACTAAATGGAACCCTAGTGTAAGTCTGTTTCACAGTGGTTCCACAGGGTGGTGATTGCCCCTGTTCCTGAATTTATTATTGGAATGGCTGCAGGACCAGTGACTTGAGAATCCTCAAGTTGGCTCCTTGACTTATAGAATAAATGCTACTCTATTAGGAAAGACCAAGTAGAATCCCCTGAACTTGCCCATCATCCCCCAACTCTTGAACAAAAGAATTAATCATAAACAACATATCACATTCTGAAGAGGAAGATGGAGATTAGTGACACTTTCAAAGACAAAGGATGCAGGGGTAGTGGTCTCCATTTAACTCACAAGTCTAGCTTCCGTAAAAAACTAGATGGATCATAGCATATGACAGCAAACTATTACAAATTTAACCAAATAGTAGTCCTAGTTACAGCTATGCTGGATGTAGTATCATTACTAGAAAATGTTAACACATAATATATTTAATACAGCTATGATTTGGCAAATGCATTATTTCAATACCCATCATGAAGGAGGCTCAGAAGCAGTTAGCGCTCTTATGGGATAGACACCAGTATACATTCACAGTCTTACCCAGGATTAGCTGTGCTAATCCTGCTTTCTATTACAATATAGTCTGAAAGTATATTCCAAAGATTATCACATTGACCCACTATATACATGACATCATGTTAACTGGACCGAATAAGCAAGAAAAGCAAATGTTCTAGAGATCTCATTAAGATATCTGATCTAGAAAGTAGGAGAAAAAAATCACAAAAATCCAAGGGCCTTCAGCCGGTGCCGGAGAGGAGCCGGCCATCCTGGGCCAGGGTTGGGAGGGGGGGACGCCCGCCATGGCCACCAAGGCTTGGGTTATGTATGATTTTGCTGCTGAACCTGGAAATAACGAACTGACGGTTAATGAAGGAGAAATCATCACAATTACAAATCCGGATGTTGGTGGAGGATGGCTACAAGGAAGAAACAGCAAAGGAGAACGAGGGTTTGTTCCCACAGACTATGCCGAAATTTTAGGTCCAGTGGTCTGGGGCATTCTGGAATATCACATCAAAAGCAAAAGACAAGTTATTAAACATTGAACATCCTACCACAAAAAAACTGGAGATCCCTTCAGGTTTTGGAATAACATAAACCATGCTTGGGAATACCACTTTGGCTCATTTATTGAGTAACATAGAAGTCTACTAGTAGACCCAGAGAAACAAAAAGGATCTGAAGAAGGTTTAGACTATGGAATAAGCAGCCCTCCTTGGACCACATTACCTGGTAGAATCCATGGTACTAAGGTATATGTGGTAGGAAAAAATGTGTACAGTACAAATGTTGCAGTGTAGACCCTTGTATTTCCAGGGTAAGGCCATGACATTAATAGCAGAGAACTGTCGACCACTTAAAAAGGTCTCCTGGCATATTACTGGTCCCTGGTAAAGACTGATTATCTGCCCATAAGACATCAAGTAACCTTACAACTTGAACTTCCTATCATCTGCTGAACTTTCAGACTCACCTAGTGGTAAGTCAGGTGGGCTCAGCATGAATTAATTTTAACCTGACTGGTTAGGCGTTGGAAGGACAAAGATTGGAAGAGCGGGAATAAAGATCTCTGGGGAAGAGATATGTGGGTAGATATAAGAATGGGTACAGAGTATGAAGATCTTAGAATTGTAAGCTAACACCTGCCAGAAAGCATCCACTGCAGAAAAAATATCAAAGAACAAAATGGAAAAGCTGATGTAGCCAGTAGATGTCAGCCAGCCTCTGGCTTGCCCACCCCAGTGCTTGTGCAATGGGTTCATGATTGTTGGAACAGCAATGGAATAGCCATGGTGGCAGAAATGAAGGTTATACATGACCCAACAGCATGGGCTCCCTCTTCCCAAGGCTGATATAGCTAGAACCACTAATGAATATCTCACTGCCAGTTGTAGAAACCAACACTAACCAATCACTTTGGAGACAACTTGATTACATTGAACCTCTTATACCTGGGAAGGAGCAGCGATTCATCTTAACTAGAAATGACATTTATCATAGATATTGATTTGAATTTCCTGTCC
The DNA here is from genome assembly GCF_022837055.1 of Prionailurus viverrinus. Lineage (NCBI taxonomy): Eukaryota > Metazoa > Chordata > Mammalia > Carnivora > Felidae > Prionailurus > Prionailurus viverrinus. The sequence continues at coordinate 38,229,386 of NC_062575.1, read as the reverse complement.
AGAGGGCCTCAGCCACTACTACAATCCAAGGGCTCCTAGAACATCTGACTACTGACATGGGATTCCACATAACATCATCTCAGACCAGAGGATCCACTGTATGGCAAAGACAGTGCAGTGGTAGGCACATGACCATGGCATCCATGGTCCTGTCACTTTCCACACTACTTAGAAGCTGCTGGGTGATAGAGTAATGGAATGGCTTCTTGAAGGCATAGCTGAAGAAGCAGCTTGAAGAGAGTGTCATCCTTTAAAATGTGGTTTACACTTTAATCCAATGGCCATTCTATGCTGCTATGTCCCCAAGTGGTGGGACACATGGGTCAGGAAAATGGAAGTAGGAGAGATACTATTCAACATTACTTGGGTGTTTGTGCTTCTGTCCACACAACTTTAGCCTTTGTGGGTTTGAAGGTTCTGCTTCTCAGAGAGGAAATGCTTCCATCAAGGGGCTATAGATGGAGTCCCACTAAATTTAAATCTATTGCTACCACTTGGTCATTTTGGCATTCTTTTGCCAGGAAACCATCCATCACAGAACTAGTTACTATGATGGTAAGGGTAATTGACCCTGCCCATTATGAGGCAGAAGGACTCCTGCTACATAATTCTGGCAGAAATGAGTATCTTTGGCATTGATATAATATATTGGGGCATCTCTTGTTACTCTCATACCAATTTTTAGCTGTAAATGTGCAAATACACCATCCAAAGTCTGCTAAAGGCATACCCTTAAGAAATGAAGTTCTGGGTTATTTCCCTCCAAGATCCTGCTAGGTAAGCCACTGAAACCAACAGAAATGCTATCTAAGCCTGAAGGTAGGAGAATTTTGAAAGCTCAGTGGAAAAGGTAGATTATGAGTACCAGTCATGGTTTCAGCAAACCCAAAGAGGACTATAATTTATCTCACTGGTCCCTTTTTGTGAGTCTTCCCAGAAATGATGACCAATCAGAATCCTTGAGAAGCTGTGACCTAAGGAGAAACTTTAAAAAGTACATATTCTGGTGATTTCTTCTCCAAGGATTAAGATAAAAATCCCCAAACATTTACAAAAATAAAAATACAGGTAACTTTAAAAGGAATAAAAATATGACTGCTATTAGACTTCTCATAGCAATATCTGATGCTAGAAATTAATATACTATGCCTTCAAAGTTCTTAGGAGAAATTATTTTAAGCCTAGAATTCTATATCCAGTATCAGATGTAATGTTAAAAATTAAATATATTAAAACTCATAAAACTCATTCACCAATGCTCCATCCGTGAAAAAAAAATAACTTGAGGGTGAGCTATAATAAAGATAACCAATAAATATGGACACTTGGTATACCATAAACAGTGGTGTCTGGCTAGTTACTTTTTATTTTATTTTATTTTACTTTAATTTACTATTTTATTTTATTATTTTATTTTATTTTATTTTATTTTTTAGAGAGAGCGTGCAAGCAGGGGAGAGGGGCAGAGGGAGAGAGAGAGAGAGAGAGAGAGAGAGAGAGAGAGAGAGAAACCTTAAGCAGACTCCATTCTCAGCATGAAACCAATGGGGAGCTTGATTCTGCAACCCTGGGATCATGACCTGAGACAAAATCAAGAGTTGGACACTCAGCCAACTGAGCCACCCAGGTGCCCTCTGTCTAGTTACTGTTGTTTCATAACAAGGCATCCCCAATTTAGAAGGGACAAAACAACTATTTTATTAGGCTCAAGGAGTTTGTGGGTCAGGAATTTGGATAGGACACAGTAAAAATTGCTTATCTCTTCTATTCAATGTCTGGGGCTTCAGCAAAAACCTCAAAGGCTGGAGATGACACAACAGGTAAGAACCATAATCATCTAGAGACATATTTCCTTAGATATCTTGTGGTTGATACTGGAACTAGCCAAAACATCTCCTTGTGAATCCTGCATGTAGCCTCTCCACATATGAGATCCAGTGATTCCAAGAATGATCCTACCAAGACAGTATTGCAGAAGTGCATGGCCTTTTTATGCTCTAGGCTTAGAAGTTACACAGCATCACTTCCACTATACTCTACTCATCAAGATATTCACAAAGATAAACACTCAGATTTAGGGAGATGTCAGTGTTACTGTAAGAAGAGCTTGGCAGATGGGAAGCTCTGTTGTGGACAACTTTAGAAAATACAATTTGTCACAGCAGTGAGCAAGCAAATTAATAACATCCATTGTCAAGTGTAAGTAACTGTCAGTGATGTAACTGTGAGGCATAATGCAACTGAGAAGAATGAAAAATTTTAAAGCATGAGCATAATGTAGAAAAAATGAATAAAACATAAAATTAAGATGCCAGATGATTTCAAAGTAATGTGGGTGTCAGGGATGAAGCTGAGAGAGAAAGTATAAAATTGTTCTAAAGTGATTAAAGGTAGAGATTAACTCCAGATATTAAAACAAGACTGTGTTCACATGTATTAGTAAAATGGATAAAACTCTTGTATAATACTGTCATTTAAAAACTCAAAACTTTAAGGCTGACCATTAGAAGATTAGAAATAAGGTATAATTTCAAATCACTAAAAGAATAAAAGTAACAAAAATCAATAAAACAAATAACAAGAAGATAGTTTAACTTGGAAATATAAATAAGATAGTAATAATTAGTCCAAATATGACATTAATAATAATAAATGTGAATTTAATCTTCTTCTTAAAGAGAGAGATTTCTGAATTGGAAGGTTTTATTATTTTTTTAATTTTTTAACATTTATTCAGTTTTGAGAGACAGAGAATGAGCAGGGGAGGGGTAGAGAAAGAGGGAGACACAGAAAGCAGACTCTAGACTCTGAGGTGTCAGCACAGCCCAATGAACTCATGAACCGTGAGATCATGGCCTGAGCCAAAGTCAAAGTCACAAGCTTAACTGATTGAGGCACCCGGGCACCCCATGAATTGGGAAATTTTAAAACCACTTCTATGTTATTTACAAAAAGCATGCCTACATTTTTGAATTATTTAATTAAATGTTAGTTCAGGTAATATTTAGCTGATATCTTGAATTTTTTTAAGTTCTATTTTAATTCCAAATAGTTACCATATAGTGTTATATTAGTTTAAAGTATACGGTGTAGTTATTCAATAATTCCATACATCACCCAGTGCTCATCATGACCAGTGCACTCCTTAATCCCCATTACCTGTTTCATCCATTGCCCCACCAACCTCCCTATCTATTTGTTCTCTATAATTAGCAGTATGTTTTTTGATTTGTTTCTTTCTTCCCCTTTGTTCATTTGTTTTGTTTCTTAAATTCCACATATGAATAAAATCATATGGTATTTGTCTTTCTCTGACTGACCTATTTCACTTGGTATTATACTCTCTAGCTTTAGTCATGTCATTGCATATGGCACTATTTTATTCTTTTACATGGCTGAGTAATATTCCATTATATATATAACACATTTTCTTTATCCATTCATCAGTGGACACTTGGGCTGCTTTCATATCTTGGCTGTTGTACATAATGATGTTATAAACATAGGGGTTTATGTATCCCTTTGAGTTAGTGTTCTTGTATTCTTTGGGTTAATATCCAGTAGTGTGATTGCTAGATTGTAGGGTAGTTCTTTTTAAACTTTTTGAGGAACCTCCATACTCTTTTCCACAGTGGCTGCACCAGTTTGCACTTCCACCAACAGTACAAAAGGGTTCCTTTTTCTCCACATCCTTGACAACACCTGTTGTTTCTTGTGTTGTTGATTTTAGCTATTGTGACAGGTATGAGGTGATATTTCATTATGGTTTTGATTTGCATTTCCCTGATGATGAGTGATGAGCATTTTTTCATATGTCTGTTGACCATCTGGATGTCATCCTTGGAGAAATGCCTGTTCATGTCTTCTTCCCATTTCTTAATTGAATATTTGTGTTTGGTTGAGGTTTTTGTTTAGTTTAGTTTTTGTTTTGTTTGTTTGTTTGTTTGTTTTGTTTGTTTGGTTGGTTGGTTTTAGTTTTTGGTGTTGAGTTGTATTAGTTCTTTATATATTTTGGATTCTAACTCTTTATCAGATATATTATTTGCAAATATCTTTTCCCATTCAGTAGGTTACCTTTTAGTTTTGTTTATTGTTTTACTCGCTGTGAAGAAGCTTTTTATTTTGATGTAGTACTGATAGTTCATTTTTGCTTTTGCCTCAGGAGACAAATCTAGAGAAATGTTGCTACAGCTGACATCAAAGAAGTCAATGCCTGTGCTCTCTTCTAGGATTTTAATGGTTTTAGGAACACTTAGGTCCTTAATACATTTTGAGTTTATTTTGTGTTGGTGTAAGAAAGTGGTCCAGTTTCATTCTTTTGCATGTAGCTGTCCAGTTTTCCCAATACCATGTGTTGAAGAAACTGTCCTTTTCCCATTGCATATTCTTGCCTGCATTGTGAACATTAATTGATCATATACTTGTGGGTTTATTTCTGGGCTTCCTATTTTGTTCCATTTATCTATGTATCTGTTGTTGTGCCAGTACCATACTGTTTTTATTACTATAGCTTTGTAGTATAACTTGAAATATGGAATTGTGATACCTCCAGGCTTGGTTTTATTTTTCAAGATTGCATTAGCTACTCAGAGTCTTTTGTGGTTCCATACAAATTTTAGATGGTTTGTTCTAGTTATGTGAAAATTCTGTTGGTATTTTGATAGGGATTGCATTAAATTTGTAGATTGCTTTGGGTAGTATGGACATTGCTTTGGGTAGTATGGACAAATATAAAAATATTTGTTATTCCTGTTCATAAGCATAGAATGTCTTTCCATTTGCTTATGTCATCTTCAATTTCTTTCATCAGTGTTTTATAGTTTTCAGAGTCCAGGTCTTTACCCTTTTTGGTTAGGTTTATTCCCAGATATTTTATTATTTTTGGTGCAATTGTAAATGGATTTGTTTTCTTATTTTTTCATTCTACTGCTTCATTATTAGTATATAGAAATGCAAAAGATTTCCATACACTGAATTTGTATCCTGAGATCTTACTGAGTTCATTTACCAGTTCTAATAGTCTTTTGATGTAATTAGTGTTTCTATATAAAGTATCATGTCATCTGCAAATAGTGAAAGTTTTATGTCTTCCTTGCCAATTTATATGCCTTTTTTTTTCCTTTTTCTGGTCTTATTGCTGTAGTTAGGGTTTCCAGTATGTTGAATAAAAGTAGTGAGAGTGGACATCCTTGTGTGTAATATGAAATTAACTTTGGGTTTTTCATAGAAGGCCTTTATTATGTTGAGGAATATTTCCTCTAAACCTACCTTGTTAAGGGTTTTTATTATGAATGTGTCATACTTTGTCAATGCTTTTTCTGCATTTATTGAAATGATCATATGGTTTTTATTCTTTCTCTTATTTATGTGATGTATCCCATTGATTGATTTAGCATGGCTACATTTTAAAAAGAGAGAGAAAGAAATGGAGACAAGTTGAAAATTAAAAGATTTGTTATATTTTGTTAGAAACACTCTCACAAAGAGAGTAGAAATGGCAATAGTAATACCAACCAAAATAAAATTCAAGGTGAAAAGTATAAAATGGGAAAAAGATATTTTACATTATAAAAATTACAACTCCCAAAGAAAATACAATAGTTGTAAACCTTTGTGACCAGACCAGCATAAACATTGATATTTATAAAGATAAAACTCTTGGAAATATGACAGAAATTGACAAACTACCATCTTGGTGAGAGATTGAAAGACCTCTCTAAGGGAGGAGGGGCCAAGATGGCAGAACAGCATGGAAGTGTTTATGTCTCTCATCCCTTAAATGCAGCCAGATCAACACTAAACCACCTTGCACACATAGAAAACTGATTTGAGGTTTAACACAACAATCTGCACAACATGAACCACAGACCTCAGCAGGTATGTGGTGTGGGGAGGTGAACTGGGGGAGAGAACAGCTGCAGAGGGCAGAGAGCTGTTTTTGCTTGTGGAGAGAGGATGAAGATGGGGGGAGAGTATGGGAAAGCATCCCACACACCCACCCCCACCCAAAAGCAGTTGGATAGAAAAGAAAAAGTATGCAAGGGATGGAACAAAAAAAGGGAGAAGGAGAAGGTTTAAATTCCATTAAGACTCTATAAACATGGGCAGTGCAGAGTCTGAAACTGCACAACTCAATACCCGGCAGTACTCTGGTGGGAAGGGCAAATCCCCAGGAGCAGAGAGTGAGGTCCAAGGGGTCCTTGGGCCACATGGGGAGAGGTGGTTCCCCTGCTGGGAGGACATTTGGTAGAGGCTGTGTGGTCACCCCACAGGCAAAAGTCCCAGTGGACCCTGAAGGACAACCACATTCACTGGTGCTGGAACAAGGGCATTAAGGGGGAAGCCTGGTGCCAGATGTGTGTTGTGATTTACCATAATCCCTAAAATGTTACTGCTACGCAATCACATGAACTTTTTCTGGGACAGGCTAAAACCCAGCCATAGCCTCTGGGTATCAGCAGCAGCATGGTCCTACGAACATTCCTGGGGGCAAGGGGGCACCCAGCCATGCTCAGTGAGACCCTCCCCAAGAGTGTCAGAATGGGTCAAAGCCATGGTCCCTCAGAAGTGAGAGGTTGGGAAACACAGCCACATCTGAAATAAAAGACTCCTGGCAGCCTGATGGCTTGGTCACAGACAATGTAAAAGTAGAGAGTGGATGGAAGCTGGAGACAAAGGAAGGGTGTGTGATTGCTGATCAGAGAGAGCAGAGTTCTGCTACTTGAGACTGGGTAGCTGGGTGATGTCATTTTCAACCCTCCACACATGTGCACAGATGCCTATATGCATCACAGCAATCCACCCCAGTAAGCTAAGAAGCGCCATCTAGTGGAGAATGGAGGCATTACACTAACCCCCACCCAACCGGGCCAAACACACTCTTGAGGAACACCACAAGTCTTTCCAACTGCTTAGTTTATGGACTATAAAGTGCTTCATAACTTGACTTTTAGGGGAAACCGACGTTATTTCAATCGTATTTCAGTCTGTTTACTGGTCCATCTATTCAATTTTTTTCTTTTCTTTTCTTCTTCTTGAATACAGGCAGAGAAAACATTCATTTTTATTTTCCATTTTTATTAAAAATATTTTTCTTTATTTTTTAACTATATTTATCACTTTTTTGTAAAATTTTCAAATTCTATTTTATTTCCATCATTTCATTTTACTCTGTTTCATTCTATTCATTTTTTAAATTTTTTCAAATGTTTTCCTTCTTTTTCTTTTTCTTTTTTCTTTTCTTATATTTCCCTTTTTTCTCTACTCTATCAATATCCTTTCAACAATAAGACCAAAACACACTTAGGATCTAGCATCCTTTATTTTTTTTTGTTGGTTTTAACTTTTCAATTTTATTTTTTTCCTTATTAATTCTTTTTCTTCCTTCAAAATGATGCCACAAAGGAATTTACCCCAAAAGAACATGAACATGAAAAAAAGGCAGCCAGGGAATTAATCAACACAGATACAAGCAAGATGTCTGAATCAGAATTTGGAATCACGATAATAAGAATACTAGCTGGGGTTGAAAATAGATTAGAATCCCTTTCTGCAGAGATAAAAGCAGTAAAACCTAGTTAGGATGAAAAAAAAATGCTATAACTGAGTGGCAATCTCAAATAGGTGTCATGGCAGCAAGGATGGATGAAGCAGAGCAGCAAATCGGCAATATAGAGGATAAATTTATGGAGAACAATAAAGAAAAGAAAAAGAAGGAAATGAAGGCAAAATAGCAAGATTTAAGAATTAGACAAATTAGTGATTCATTAAAAAGGAACAACATCAGAATCATAGGGGTCCCAGAAGATGAACAGGGAGAAAAAAGGAGTAGAAGGGCTACGTGAACAAATTATAGCAGAAAACTTTTCTATCCTGGGGAACGACACAGATATCAAAATTCAAAAAACAAAGAGGGCTCCCATTAGATTCAACAAAAGCCAACCATCAACAAGGCATATCATAGTCAAATTCACAAAATACTCAAGCAAGGAAAGAATCATGAAAGCAACAAAGGAAAAAAAAGTCCTTAACCTACAAGGGAAGACAGATCAGATTTGCAGCAGACCTATCCACAGAAACCTGGCAGGCCAGAAAGGAGTGGCAGGCTATATTCAATGTGTGAATCAGAAAAATATGCAGCCAAGAATTCTTTGTCCAGCAAGGCTGTCATTCAAAATAGGAGAGATTATTTTTTGAAAAAATAAACAAAATTGACAACTCTCTAGCCAGGCTTCTCAAAAAGAAAAGGGAGATGACCCAAATAGATAAAATCATGAATGAAAATGGAATTATTATAACCAATCCCTCAGACATACAAACAATTATCAGGGAATACTATGAAAAATTATATGCCAACAAATTGGACAACCTGGAAGAAATGGACAAATTCCTAAACACCCACACACTTCCAAAACTCAATCAGGAGGAAATAGAAAGCTTGAACAGACCCATAACCAGCGAAGAAATTGAATCGGTTATCAAAAATCTCCCAACAAATAAGAGTCCAGGACCAGATGGCTTCCCAGGGGAGTTCTCCCAGACGTTTAAAGCAGAGATAATACCTATCCTTCTCAAGCTATTCCAAGAAATAGAAAGGGAAGGAAAACTTCCAGACTCATTCTATGAAGCCAGTATTACTTTGATTCCTAAACCAGACAGAGACCCATGAAAAAAAGAGAACTACAGGCCAATATCCCTGATGAATATGGATGCAAAAATTCTCAATAAGATACTAGCAAATCGAATTCAACGGCATATAAAAAGAATTATTCACCATGATCAAGTGGGATTCATTCCTGGGATGCAGGGCTGGTTCAACATTCGCAAATCAATCAACGTGATACATCACATTAACAAAAAAAAAGAGAAGAACCATATGATCCTGTCAATCGATGCAGAAAAGGCCTTCGACAAAATCCAGCACCCTTTCTTAATAAAAACACTTGAGAAAGTCGGGATAGAAGGAACATACTTACACATCATAAAAGCCATTTATGAAAAGCCCACAGCTAACATCATCCTCAACGGGGAAAAACTGAGAGCTTTTTCCCTGAGATCAGGAACATGACAGGGATGCCCACTCTCACCGCTGCTGTTTAACATAGTACTGGAAGTTCTAGCATCAGCAATCAGACAACAAAAGGAAATCAAAAGCATCAAAATTGGCAAAGATGAAGTCAAGCTTTCGCTTTTTGCAGATGACATGATATTATACATGGAAAATCTGATAGACTCCACCAAAAGTCTGCTAGAACTGATACAGGAATTCAGCAAAGTTGCAGGATACAAAATCAATGTACAGAAATCAGTTGCATTCTTATACACTAACAATGAAGCAACAGAAAGACAAATAAAGAAACTGATCCCATTCACAATTGCACCAAGAAGCATAAAATACCTAGGAATAAATCTAACCAAAGATGTAAAGGATCTGTATGCTGAAAATTATAGAAAGCTTATGAAGGAAATTGAAGAAGATTTAAAGAAATGGAAAGACATTCCCTGCTCATGGATTGGAAGAATAAATATTGTCAAAATGTCAATACTACCCAAAGCTATCTACACATTCAATGCAATCCCAATCAAAATTGCACCAGCATTCTTCTCGAAACTAGAACAAGCAATCCTAAAATTTGTATGGAACCACAAAAGGTCCCGAATAGCCAAAGGAATTTTGAAGAAGACCAAAGAAGGAGGCATCACAATCCCAGACTTTAGCCTCTACTACAAAGCTGTCATCATCAAGACAGCATGGTATTCGCACAAAAACAGACACATAGACCAATGGAATAGAATAGAAACCCCAGAACTAGACCCACAAACGTATGGCCAACTAATCTTTGACAAAGCAGGAAAGAACATTCAATGGAAAAAAGACAGTCTCTTTAACAAATGGTGCTGGGAGAACTGGACAGCAACATGCAGAAGGTTGAAACTAGACCACTTTCTCACACCATTCACAAAAATAAACTCAAAATGGATAAAGGACCTGAATGTGAGACAGGAAACCATCAAAACCTTAGAGGAGAAAGCAGGAAAAGACCTCTCTGACCTCAGCCGTAGCAATCTCTTACTTGACACATCCCCAAAGACAAGGGAATTAAAAGCAAAAGTGAATTACTGGGACCTTATGAAGATAAAAAGCTTCTGCACAGCAAAGGAAACAACCAACAAAACTAAAAGGCAACCAACGGAATGGGAAAAGATATTCGCAAATGACATATCGGACAAAGGGCTAGTATCCAAAATCTATAAAGAGCTCACCAAACTCCACACCCGAAAAACAATTAACCCAGTGAAGAAATGAGCAGAAAACATGAATAGACACTTCTCTAAAGAAGACATCCGGATGGCCAACAGGCACATGAAAAGATGCTCAACGTCGCTCCTTATCAGGGAAACACAAATCCAAACCACACTCAGATATCACCTCACGCCAGTCAGAGTGGCCAAAATGAACAAATCAGGAGACTATAGATGCTGGAGAGGATGTGGAGAAACGGGAACCCTCTTGCACTGTTGGTGGGAATGCAAAGTGGTGCAGCCACTCTGGAAAGCAGTGTGGAGGTTCCTCAGAAAATTAAAAATAGACCTACCCTATGACCCAGCAATAGCACTGCTAGGAATTTATCCAAGGGATACAGGAGTACTGATGCATAGGGCCACTTGTACCCCAATGTTTATAGCAGCACTCTCAACAATAGCCAAATGATGGAAAGAGCCTAAATGTCCATCAACTGATGAATGGATAAAGAAAATGTGGTTTATATACACAATGGAATACTACGTGGCAATGAGAAAAAATGAAATATGGCCTTTTGTAGCAACGTGGATGGAACTGGAGAGTGTGATGCTAAGTGAAATAAGCCATACAGAGAAAGACAGATACCATATGGTTTCACTCTTATGTGGATCCTGAGAAACTTAACAGGAACCCATGGGGGAGGGGAAGGGAAGAAAAAAAAGAGGTTAGAGTGGGAGAGAGCCAAAGCATAAGAGACTGTTAAAAACTGAGAAGAAACTGAGGGTTGATGGGGGGTGGGAGGGAGGAGAGGGTGGGTGATGGGTATTGAGGAGGGCACCTTTTGGGATGAGCACTGGGTGTTGTATGGAAACCAATTTGTCAATAAATTTCATATATTAAAAAAAAAATAGGAGAGATTAAAAGTTTCCCAGACAAACAAAAATTAAAGGACTTCATGACAACTAAACCAACCCTGCAAGAAATTTTAAGGGGGCTCTCTGAGGGGAGAAAAGAAGGGGGAAAAAAAGACCAAAAGCAACAAAGACAAGAAAGGACCAGAGAACGCCACCAGAAACTCCAACTCTACAAGAAATATAATGGCAATAAACTCATATCTTTCAGTACTCACTCTAAACATCAATACACTAAATGCTCCAATCAAAAGACATAGGGTAACAGAATGGATAAGAAAACGAGACACATCCATATGCTTTTTACAAGAGACCCACTTTAACCTAAAGACACCTTCAGAATGAAAGTAAGGGGATGGAGAACTACCTATCATGCTAATCGTCAACAAAAGAAAGCCAGAGTTCCCATACTTATATCAGACAATCTAGACTTTAAAATAAAGACTGTAACAAGAGATAAAGAAGGGCATTATATCATAATTAAAGGGTCTATCCACCAAGAAAACTTAATAATTGTAAACATTTATGCTCCAAATGTGATAGCAGCCAAATATATAAATCAAATAATCACAAACATAAAGAAACTCATGGATAAGAATACCATAATAGTAGGGGACTTCAACACCCCACTTACAACAATGGAAAGATCATCTAAACAGAAAGTCAACAAGGAAACAATGGCTTTGAGTGGCACACTGGACCTGATGGACTTAACAGATATATTCAGAACATTTTATCCTAATGTCGCAGAATACACATTCTTCTCCAATGCACATGGAACGTTCTCCAGAAGTGATCACATACTGGGACACAAATCAGCCCTGAACAAGTACAAAATGATCAAGATCATACCATGCATATTTTCAGACCACAATGCACAAGTATGAAATTCGAAATCAACCGCAAGAAAAAATGTGGAAAGATGACAAATACTTGGAGACTAACGACCATCCTGCTAAAGAATGAAGGAGATAACCAAGAAGTTAAAGAGGAAATTTTTTAAAGTACATGGAAACCAATGAAAATGATAATACCACAGGCCAAAACCTCTGGGATGCAGCAAAGACAGGCATAAGAGGGAAGTATATAGCAATCCAGGCCTTCCTAAAGTGGGAAGAAAGTTCTCAGATAACAACCTAACTCAACACCTTAAAAAGCTGGAAAAAGAACAGAAAATAAAGCCCCAAACCAGCGGAAGACAGGAAATAATAAAGATTAGAGCAGAAATCAATGCTATGAAAAAACAACAACAACAACAACAACAACAAACAGTAGAACAGATTAATTAAACCAGAGGCTGGTTCTTTGAAAGAATTAACAAAATTGGTAAGCCACTAGCCAGTTTGATCAAAAAGAGAAAGGAAAGGACCCAAATAAATGAAATCAAGAAGAAAAGAAGAGAGATCACAACCAACACTGCACAAATGAAAACAACAGTAAGAGAATACTATGAGCAATTATACCACAATAAAATGGGCAATTTGGAAGAAATGGAAAAATTCCTAGAAACATGTAAACTACCAAAACTGAAACAGGAAGAAATAGAAAATTTGAACAGACTCATAACCAGCAAGGAAATAAAATTAGTAATAAAAAAAAATCCCAAAAAACAAGACTCCAGGGCCAGATGACTTTCCAGGGGGAATTCTACCAAACACTTTAAGAAGACTTAACACCTATTCTCTTGAAGCCTGTTCTAAAAAATAGAAATGGAAGAAAAACTTACAAACTCTTTCTATAATGCCTGCATTACCTTGATTCCAGAACCAAAGACCCCACTAAAAAGGAGAATTACAGACAAATTTCCCTGATGAACACGGATGCAAAAATCCTCAACAAGATACTAATCAACCAGATCCAATAATACATTAAAATAATTATTCACTATGACCAAGTGGGATGCAGGACAGGTTCAATATCCACAAAAAAATCAGCGTGATTCATCACATCAATAAAGGAAAAGACAAAAACCACATGATCTTCTCATTAGGTGCAGAGAAAACATTTGACAAAATATAGCATCCTTTCTTGATAAAAAACGTCAAAAAAGTAAGGATAGAAGGATCATACCTCAAGATCATAAAGAGCCCACTGCTTTTGAAAGACCAACTGCTAATATCATCCTCAATGGGGAAAAACTGAGCTTTCCCCCTGTCAGGAAGACAGGGCTGTCCACTCTCGCCACTGTTATTCAACATACTATTGGAAGTCTTAGCCTCAGCAATCAGACAACATAAAGGATTAAAACGCATCCAACTCAACCAGGAGGAGGTCAAACTTTCAATCTTTGCAGATGACATGGTGCTCTATATGGAAAACCCAAAAGATTCCACCAAAAAACTGCTAGTACTGATCCATGAATTCAGCAAAGTTGCTGTATATAAAATCAATGCACAGAAATCGGTTGCATTCCTATACACCAATAAGGAAGCAACAGAAAAAGAAATCAAGGAATCGATTGCATTTACAATTGCACCAAAAACCATAAAATACCTAGGATTAAATCAAACCAAAGAGGTGAAAAAATCTATACAATGAAAACCATACAAGGCTTATGAAAGCAATTGAAGAAGACACAAAAAAATGGAAAAATATTCCATGCTTCTGGATAGGAAGAACAAATATTGTTTAAATGTCAATACTACCCAAAGCTATCTACATGTTCAACACAATCCCTATCACAGAGCTAGAAGAAACAATCCTAAAATTTGTATGGAACCAGAAAAGATTGCCAAAGCAATCTTGGAAAAGAAAACCAAAGCTGAAGAAAACCGAACCAATCCAAGACTTCAAGCTGTAATACAAAGCTGTAATCATCAAGACAGTATGTTACTGGCACTAAAACACTCAGATCAATGGAACAGAATAGAGAACCCACAAATGGACCCACAAACATATGGCCAACTAATCTTTGACAAAGCAGGAAAGAATATACAATGGAATAAAAACCACAAATGGTGCTGAGAAAACTGGACAGCAACATGCAGAAAAATGAACTTGGACCACTTTCTTACACCATACACAAAAATAAACTCAAAATGAATGAAAGACCTAAATGTAAGAAAGGAAGCCATCAAAATACTCAAGGAGAAAGCAAGCCAAAACCTCTTTGACCTTGGCTGCAGCAACTTCTTACTCAATACATCTCCAGGGACAAGGGAAACAAAAGCAAAAATGAACTATTGGGACCTCATCTAAATAAAAAGCTTCTGCACAGCAAAGGAAACAATTAGCAAAACTAAAAGGCAACTGACAGAATGGAAGAAGATATTTACAAATGACATATCAGATAAAAGGTTAGTATCCAAAATCTATAAAGAACTTATCAAACTCAACATGCAAAAAGCAAATAATCCAGTGAAGAAATGGGAAAAAGACATGAGTAGACACTTCTCAAAAGAAGACATCCAGATGGCCGACACATGAAAAAAATGCTCAACATCAGTCATCATCAGGGAGATATAAATCAAAACCACAATGAGATACCACCTCACACCTGTCAGAATGGCTAACACTAACAAGTCAGGCAACAACAGATGTTGGCAAGGATGCAGAGAAAGAAGATCTCTTTTCCACTGCTGGTGGGAATGGAAACTGGTGCAGCCACTCTGGAAAGCAGTATGGAGGTTCCTAAAAAAAAAAAAATAGAACTACCCTACAACCCAGCAATTGCGCTACTAGATATTTATCCAAGGGATACAGATATGCTGTTTCAAAGGGGTACATGCATCCCAATGTTTATAGCAGAGATATCAGCAATAGGCAAAGTATGGAAAGAGCCCAAATGTCCATCGATGGATGAATGGATAAAGAAGATGTGATATATATATACAATGGAGTATTACTCAGCAATCAAAAAGAATGAAATCTTGCCATTTGCAACTACATGATTGGAACTAGAGAACATTGTGCTAAGCAAAATTAGTCAGAGAAAGACAAACATTATATGACTTCACTCATATGAGGACTTTAAGAGACAAAACAGATGAACATAAGGAAAAAGAAGCAAAAATAATATAAAAACAGGGACGAGAACAAAACATAAGGGACTCTTAAATATAGAGTAATATATAAAGAACATATATAGAGAACAGAGGATCATTGGAGGAGTTGTGGGAGGGGGTTGGGCAAAATGGTTAAGTGGCATAGGAATCTATTCCTGAAATGATTGTTGAACTATATGCTGACTAACTTGCATGTAAATTAAAAAATAAATAAATTATGGGGAAAAAAGAGAAAAATAAGATTATGCTATGCAGGACTTAAATAAGACAATTACTTAAATATCTTGTACTTTTCATATGAATTGTCTGTGACTAATTCAATTAACTATATAGCTATATTGCTAATATGAATTGCACCCAGTAAAGAGACTTCACATTTTTTTCACACACCTGTGGAACATTTCTTTTAACTGACCTTATATTAAGCCAAAGGAAATTAATCGACAATTTTCAAACAGCAAGAATCATACAAGTCAAATTCCCTGAAACGATTCAGTAAAACTATATACTTCAGACACCTCATTTGGAAACTGAAATGTTTTTAAATAAATCTTAGTCAACACGGAGTATTAAGGGGCACCTGGGTGACTAATTTGTTGAGCAGCCTATTCTTGATTTCAGCTCAAGTCATGATCCCAGTGTCATGGGATTGAGCTCCACATGGGACCTTGCACTGAGCATAGAGTCTGCTTCAGATTCTCTCTCCCTCTGCACCCTCCTGTCTAAAAAATAAAATAAAATAAATAAAATAAGTATAAAAACTGATATTACAAACTAGAAATAAACAAAAGTGATAGTGCTAAAGATAGAAATTTATAAGATATGGCCAAAGCTATATTCAGTGACAGTGTTGGTTGTAATTGCACTTACTAAAATACAAGAAAAACCAGCAATAGAGTAAGGATTCAACTCAAGGAGTAAATAGACCTAAAGAAAGACAAGCTAATGTGCCATAGACTCTGGGTCTAAAGTTTTCTCTTGTCTAGCAAAGAACAGGATGCAGGATAGAAAATGAGAGATGGCTAATGTCCGGGTAAAGACAAGAGCCCTGAATAAGGGTCCTTGCCCCATATTTATTATGATCAGAAGGCTTACAAACATGGCGAGGGATATGCGCAAAGAGAAAATGAATCTGTGAACATTAATTTGTGTTTCAAAGGGGTACATGCATCCCAATGTGGACGTGAGGGAAAGAAGGTCTTGAGGATATTTGGGGTTAGGGGTTTGCATTAATACAAAACAAAATACTGGCGTCGGGCAGTCAGGAGAAATGTTGTTTACAGCGGACATGAGGCAGCACCTCTGTCTATCTTAGCTAGCTTAGGGGATGAGACAGGTAGGGGAAATAACCTCAGGGTTAATAAGGCACTTTTTCTTTTGTTAACCATCTCTGCTCTGGGCTGCTTTGCCTGCAGTGCAGAGATCCATAGTCCAGTTCACCAACTTACCTAACCTGGCCCTATCCTCCTGTGAAAGCAGCTTTTCTGCTATAGTACTAAATTGGGGGTGCTTCCACCCTGAATATCTAATCTTGTTTATTTCATATACCTATGTTTTGGGCACCTTTGTGCCATTTCTATTTTAGGCCTTTGCCTCTCCCTCTCTATTCTGAGGGCTATGCACCCCTTCTCTATTTTGGGGTTCCTTTACACCCCCTATTCTTGGGGTGCCAATCTGGTTTACCCAAACTCGGGTGTGAGCATTTTATGACTTTGTATTTCTTTATGCCTTGTTAACTCATCGGTGTAAGCCCAAGGGACTCCTAAGCTTATCCCCCACACTAATTAATTAATACAAATAAAAGCAGAAATTAATACAGCTGAAATCAGAAAATTATTTTAAAGAGTAATAATTCATAACCAAGTGTGTTTTATAGTAGAAGTGCAAGAATATGGCAAAATTAGGAAATTTATCAATGTAATACACTACATTAAAAAGAGGAAGACATGTCGTCACCCCAAGAGAAAAAAACATTCTGATTTCTTTTTTTAATATTTTATTATGTTTGAAAATATTTTAAATTTCCTTAACTTGATAAGAAAGGGGTAGCTTCCAAAACCTACATTAAATAACACCCATAAAGTGGAAGCATTAGTGGAAGCAAGAATAGAAATATTCCTATTAAGCCAGACACAAGATGACTACTATCTTAACCATCTAACATTATTCTAGAGATCCTGAAAAATACAAGAAAATGAAAACAATAAATAAGTATTAATATCTGAAAGGAAGAGATGAAACATTTTAATTCAATTATGACATGGTTGCCTAATATACAAAATCAAAATAATCAGCTGAAGTTTTTAGATCAATAAGAGTTTAGTAAAGTAGCTGAATAAAAGGACAAGATTGCAAATCCATAGGTTTCCTGTACATCCACAATAACCAATTAGAAAACGATGAGTTTTGATAGTTTGTGGTTTTCAAGGAATTGGTCTGTTTCTTCTAAGTTGAAGTTTTGAATGTAACCTTGTCCTTTAGTGACTGAAAAATCTGCAAAGATATTTCCTGTTTCATTTCTGATATTGGTGATTTGAATATTTTTCTTTTTATCTTTATCATTCTTTCTAAAGATTGGTCAATTTTATTGATTTTTTTTGAAGAATCAACTTTTTCATTTCATTGATTTTCCCTATTGTTAATCTGTTTTCAATTCCTTTAGTTTCTGCTCTTATCTTTATTATTTCTTTCTGCTTGCTTTGGATTTCTTTTGCTCTTCTTTTCTTGAAGTAGGAACTTGGGACACCTCTGAAACATCTAAATGCAGTACTCATTTAGGTGTGTGGAAACTTTTTAGGTGTGAACACCTGGGAGAGGGCTGCCCTGGGTCTATAAAAGTGACATTTGTCAGTATATATGATGTTGAAAGTTATGGGATTGAGATGATGGAATGCAATTGTGTAGACAAGGCCCAGAACAAAGCTGCAATATTTTGAAGTCTGGAGAAGTAGAAGATCCAACAAAAGAGACTGAGAAGAATGGCCAGAGGTAGGAGGAGAATCAGCTAAGAATGGTGTCAGGGAGCATCGGTTCCCAAGAGTTAAAAAGTAGCCTGCTGTTTAATGTTGCTGAAGGATCAAACAAGATGAAGTCTGAAATGTGTGCACTGGAGGCAGCAACATGAAAGTAATTGGGGACCTTGGCAACTGAAGTGTTGCAGAGAGAAGCCAGATTGAAAAATGGTGAGCAGGGTAGGAGAGTGGTGCTCAGCAGGGAGGGGCATCCATTTTTAAAGAAGAAATCTTTTATATAAATAACATGATGCATTTGAAGTGTTTAACTCTGTCTGGCTCATTATGGGGCTTGCTAACACTTCCTTTTCACTCACTTGCTCACCTTTTAATCTTTGATTAGAAATGTTGTTGCAGTCTCTCTTTTTAAAAGTGGATCCAGGACACCAGCACAGTTTCTTTAACATTATTTCTATTGGAAAAGTAGATATGATTTATTCCCTTTGAATGGAACTCCTTTGCTAGGAAAGGAGGCAGACAACATGGTGGTTAAGTTAGTATCTAGAGTCATATTGTCATAAATTAAATCCTAATTCCACCCCCTCTGAGTTACATGGCCATGGGAATTCTGCATAAACTCTGAAGCCTCAGTTTTCCCTTCATTAATCTTTAATTAGAATACCTGACTCATCACTATGCATAATAAGAACCTGGCACCTGTATTAACTACCACTTAAGTTCAAGAAATTCTCTATGTTTTTTCTTTAGAAGAGGTTCCTTGTATAAGAACATAAAAGAGCTCACACCCTCTAGTGGAACGTGGATGCTCACAGTGTGTGACACATGGACTGGGAGCTTGCTTGCATAGGTAGGTCAGTCATGGGGATTAACATTTTCAGGACTACTTTGCCTGCAAAATACCAGAGATTCCTAGCTGCCTTAGGCACGAGAAGCTCCTTCCCAGCTTTTCTTAGTCCCTGAGAATCCCAGGAGATTCAGGCTTAGGGCCTTAGCTATTAAGACATTCTGACTTTTTAAGTTATCTATTTCTCTCCCCGTTCCCCAGCACATGGTAAAGAATCATGATTGCTGCTTAGATGCATGGGTTCACCAGGGGAAGAGTACCAAGGACCTAAGTCCTTCCACCACCTGTTGAGCCCAGCGTCATCATGATTAACACAGCAATCTTCAGCCAGGGAGCCAGGCTGCTCTGTCTACCAGACACCATGACTGGGTGAGTTATGGCTTTATATTTTTAAATTGGCCTCTCCAGCACCGTCTGATAAATCAACACACAAGTTATTAAATGGTTCATTATCCCAGTAATATGATTCGTTTTTTGTGACAAAAAATGTAAGAGATGTCAGGAAACTTAGAAATATCCCATTTGAAGTCATGCATGCCCATCTACAAAACAGATTAACTGGATGAGAGAAAGCAGTTGGACACAGAGGTCAAACAGAAGTCTCAGCAGGTGGTGGTCTTCCCTCCAGCAATCCTTGACCTACTATTGGAAAATGTAAGTGAGATTCTCACTAGGCAGACTCTGTGCTTCACCATATTTCTCTCTCACACATGCTCAGAAGGCCGTTAGGCTGACTGCAGAAGTCTGGTATAGAATTAACAACTGGACACTTTCAGCTAAATCACTTCTTTAAGAAGAGTGTCAAGTCCAGATGCTATGGTAGAAAGACCTGTCCCAGTTCTGCCACAAAGTATGGAATTCTGGGTACACCACTTGAAATCACAACACTTTGGTTTCATCATCTGTCATAAAAGTGATTCTCCATGATTTCCAACTTCTTTCTGGTTCAAAGATCCCATGATTCTGTGTTGGGGGAAAGAGGAAGATTTCAGAGCTTGGCTAGAACTGAGGCTCAAATACATCTGGTGTGTGGAATTAGACAAGAGACCCATCCCCACCAAAATCTACACTCGCCATTTTGCATGAAGGTCAGGATCTCCCCTGCCTAGTTTATGCTTGTTGCTTCAATTATGACTCTTTTTATGAAAAGAAATTAAAAGCGATAAGGACATTTCTTTATGTATTGAGCAACTTCTGAATGTCTGTCTTGGCTCAATTATAACATCAGGAACTATAACAAAGAAAATACACTCATAGGACTTATTTCTAGTTGAGGAAATAGACAAACAAAAATAGATATAATACAATGTCAGGTAATGATAAGTGCAATGAAGACAAACAAAACAGGATAAGTGGACAGAGATGCTTTTTTAGGCAAGATGGTAATGGAAGATCTTTTAAAGGAAATTAATAGCTGAGATTAATTAATAGCTGGTAAAGAGGAGCACAACAGAAAGAATATGGGACCATCAGAGATCATCTCTCAGGAAGCATTGCTACAAACTCTATGGCAGTACAATAAAGCAGAATGAAGGGAACCTGAGTTAGGCTTCTGTGAAGGATAGAAGGCCTCAGCACAGCCTTCCCTGTGGAGAAACTGAGAAGGTGGATGAGAGTTGGCTGGAAAATTTGGAAGGGCTGCCATGATATGGCCAAATGTCCTTGTAGCCAAGAGCCCAGCATCTGCGAAGGACTCAAAGTGAATCCCCATGCAGACTTCATTGGCCCCCATCTTCTCAGTTCCTTCTAAACTCCCTCACAAATTCCAGCCACTCCAATAGTTAATAACTCTAATCTCTGCATCCTCAGCTGAGTGAAATCATTGACTTTACTTGGGTCCCTCCTTGCTGCATTGCAGCAAGAAAAAGGCCCACAGAAAGAAAGCTGGGACACTCTTTGGACTCATCTTGTGGGCTTCCCTTCTCTTAATGACTGCAGTTATGCACTGTATGTTGTTCAGAGTCTTAAAATTGTTGCTACACATATTTTGTCCAATTTTATAATTGTTTTGGAAGGAGGGCAAGACTAGCACCACTCTGTCATGGCCAGAAGTGGAGGTCCTTTGTGTACTTTAACTCTTGAGCCTTATTGACAGCAACATGAAGGGGAGCCCAGCTTCATGTCTTCCCACCAACCTTAGGGAAAGGATAAAGTTTTGTTTGAATGTCATGTAAAAAGCAACATTTTGACTATTTAAAACTCCAATGAAAACATAATTAATAAAAACCAGTAAAAAATAGTAAAATCTCCTGAACTAAAACATTTGTTAGCATCAATGTGAAAGTTGGTTTATTAGTCAATGTCCTCTAGAGAAACAGAACCAATAAGATATATATATTTACTTATTATATGTTATATTAATTATAATTAATATAGTTAATTAATTGTAATTAATATAATATATTACGATTTATTATGAGAGATTGGCTCACACAATTATGGAGGCTGAGAAGTCCCATGATCTGCCATCTTTAAGATGGAGACCCAGGAAAGCTGGTGGTATAATTAAACCTGAGTCCAAAGCCTTGAGAAACAAGGGAGCCAATGATGTAGATTCCAGTTCAGGTCTAAAGACCTAAGAACCAGGAGGGCTGAAGGGTGGAGAAGACCAGTGTTCCATCTTAAGCCATCAACCAAGGAAGGGCCAAATTCATACTTCTCCACCTTTTTGTTCTGTTTTAGGTCCTCAACAGGTTAGATGATGCCCACCTACATTGGGAATTATAAACCGCTTTACTGAGTCCGCCAATTCAAATGTTAATTTCATCTGGACACACCCGTGCACACTCAGAAATAATATTTAGCCAAGTATCCAGGAATCTCATGAGCCAGTCAGGTTGACACATAAAATTAACTGTCACATTTGGTTAATTCTTTTTTATGTAAAACCTGGAATAAAGTTTATCATCTCACTTATGTCTAATTTAAGAGAATCTTTATCCTAGGAATGCAAGGGATTTCAAATTAGAAAAATCTATTAAGTATTCAGTAGAATTCATCTTATATACATGATAATACATCTCTTAACAATGAACAGTTAGGAATAAAAAGCTTGATTAAGGGTATTTACTTTAAAAGCTACAGCAAATGTTATGCTTATTGGTGAAAGTTTTAAGACATTCTTATTAAAATCATGCTGAACACAGAGATGTCAACTATTTCTGCTTTTATTCAACATTTTAGTCACCAATTTTCCCCACTCTGGCATCTTCTGCCAGATCTCAGGCAACCTGAAATCTGAAGGTGGAAATTATTATGGTCATAGCACCAAAAGAAACCTTTTAGTTTAGGCTCAAAGAAAGGAAAAGGAGTCTCCTGGCAGTAAAATCAGTGGCAGCCAGGATGCTCACACACTTGAAACTCAGAGAGAAGAGCCTTCCAATCCAATCAGAAGCAGTATACTCCCAAGAAGGTAGGAAAAACCCTTCTTCCTTTTTTTTTTTTTTTTTTTTTTTGTCTCTTTCTCTCTCCCCTAGTGGTTGACTCTGCTCATGGAGTAGTTTCAGAAAGTGAGTGTGAAAGCTACATAAATAAAACTCCACATAAATAAAATACTGTATATAAAATACAAAATAATAAAATAGAAATTTTAGAATTAAGATATACAATAAATGAAATTTTAAAACTCATTGGGTATGCTCAAAAGCATAAAGGAGAGGATAGGAAAGAATATGTGAACTTCAAGATAGATCAACAGAATCCAATTTGGACAAAAGAAAAAATTTATTGATTTCTAAAATTCATAGAGTCTAAGGAACCTAAAATAAAAGGTCTAGCATTTTTGTTACCTAAGTCCTAGAAGATGTTATAGTGTGCAGCATAGAAAAAATGTTTACAGAAATGATCAATAGAAACTCCTCAAATTGGCAAACAAAACCACAAAAGCCAACAGATTTGGGAATCTTAGAGAGCCCCCAAAAGTGAAAACTCAAAGAAATCAATGCACAGATACATCATAATTTAACCTTTTTGGGGGCACCTGAGTGGTTCCATCGGTTAAGTGACTGACTTTGGCTCAAGTCATGATCTCACGGTTTGCAGGTTCAAGCCCCACATCAGGCTCTGTGCTGACAGCTTGAAGACTGGAGCCTGTTTCAGATTCTGTGTCTCCCTCTCTCTCTGCCCCTCCCCCCTAAGACTCTGTCTCTCAAAAAGTGAATAAATGTTTAAAACATTAAAAAAATAATTGAAATTTTATTGAAGTAAAATTTCGATATATAACATGTAAGTTCCAAATGTACATTATAATTTGACATCTGTACTCATTACAAAGTGATCATATCCAAAAGTCTAGTTACCTTCCATCACCATACATTTGACTTGCTTTGCCTTTTCACCCATTCCCCAACCTCCTTCTCTTCTGACAACCGCCAATTTGGTCTTTGTTTATGAGTTTATTTTTGTTTTTGTTTTGTTTTGTTTTTATTGTTTCTTTGTTTCCTGTTTTTGTTTTAGATTCCACATATGACAGAAATCATACTTTGCCTTTCTCTTATTTCACTGATGTTATACAGACAAGGTCCATCTATGTTGTCACAAATGACAAGATTTCACTCATTTTTATGTCTGAGTAGTATTCCACTGTATATACATCCCACATCTTCTTTATCCATATATCCAACAAAAGACATTTAGGTTGTTTTCATATATTGGCTATTGTAAATAATGTTTCAATGAATATCAGGTCACATATATTTTTTTCAAATTCATGTTTTCATTTTATTCAGATATATACACAGAAATAGACTAGCTGGATATTATGGTAGTTCTAGTCTTAACTTTTTGAGGAATCTCCATAAAGTTTTCCATAATGGTTGCATCAATTTACATTCCCACCAACAGTGTTCAAGGGTTCCCTTTTCTCTACATTCTCTCGCAACACTTGTTATTTCTTGTCTTTTTAATGGTAGCCAGTCTAAATGGTGTGAGGTGATATCTCATTGTAATTTTGATTTGCATTTCCCTAATAATTAGTGATGCTTAATACTTTTTCATGTGCCTATTAGCCATCTGTATGTCTTTTTTCAAAAATGCCTATGCAGGTCTTCTGCCCATTTTTCCACTGGGTTGCTTGCTTTTTGTTCCTAGATTTATGAATTCTTTCTATATTTTGGACATTAACCCCTTGTTGGATATGTGATTTGCAAATAAGTATCTTCTCCCATTCAGTAGGTTGCCTTTTCATTTTGATTATGTTTATTCACTGAGAAAAGATTTCAGTCTGACAAAATGCTTTGGCTTATTTTTGTTTTTATTTCCCCTGATTTAGACTCAAATCCACAAAAAGATCATTAAGACCAATGTTAAGGAGCTTATCGCCTATGTCTTCTTCCAGGAATTTTATGCTTTCAGGTATTATATTCAAGTATTTTATTCAATTTGAGCTAAGGTTTGTGTCCAGTGTAAGTAATGTTCTAGTTTCATTATTCTGCATGTGACTGTTCAGTTGTCCCACCACAATTCATTGAAGAGACTATGCCTTCTCCTTTGGATATTCTGGTCTCCCTTGTCAACAATTAATTATCCATATATGTATGGGTTTATTTCTGGCCTTCCAATTCTGCTTCATCAATCTGTGTGTCTGTTTTACACCAATACCATATGTTTTTATTAATATAGCTTTGTAATATAGTTTGATATCAGGGAGCATGATACCTCTAGGTCTGTTTTTTCTAAGATTGCTTTGGCTATTTGAGGGGTTTTGTGAATACCAATTTTACCAATTTTAGAATCATTTGTTTGGAAAAATGCCATTGATATTTTGGTAGGGACTGAATTCAATCTGTAGATTGCTTTGGGTAGCATGGACATTCTAATAATATTGTTTCTTCCAATCTATGAGCACTAAATAACTTTCCATTTATTTGGGTCTTCAATTTCCTTTATCTGTGTAAAGGTTTTAGAGTTTTTAGTGTATGGGTCTTTCACTTCCTAAGTTAAATTTATTTCTAGGTATTTTAGTGTTTTTGCTGCAATTGTAAATGGGATGGATTGTTTTCCTAATTTCTCTTTTCGGTAGTTTCTCAGTGTATAGAAATGCCACTCATTTCTGTAGATTGGTTTTGTATCCTGCAACTATATTGAATTTATTTATTAGTTCTAACAGTTTTTAGTGGAGCCTTTAAGATTTTCCATATATTTTATCATGTCATTTGCAAATAATGACTGTTTTATTTCTTCATTTCTGATTTAAATACCTTCGTTTCTTTTCCTTGACTAATTGCTGTGTCTAGAATTTCCAATATTATATTGAATAAAAGTAGTAATAGTGAACATCCTTGTACTGTTCCTTATTTTAAAAGGAAAGATCTCAGCTTTTCACTATTATAATGTGAGCTGTGGGCTTCTCATACATAGCTTTTATTATGTTGAGGTATGTTCCCTCTATAATCCACTTTGTTGAAAGTTTTTATCATAAACAGATGTTGAATTTTTTCAATTGCTTTTTTTCCCGTCTGTTAGATGAACATATGATTTTTATTCTTCATTTTGTTACTGTGGTACATCACATTGACAGATTTGTGGATGTTGAATCATCCTTGCATCCCTGGAATAAATATCACTTGATTATGGTGTATGATTCTTTTAATGTATTATTGAATTTGGCTTGCTAATATTTTGCTGAGGACTTTTTTAATCTATATTCATGAGGATGTTAGCCTATAATTGTCTTTTCTTGTGTCACTTTTGTCTGGTTTAGGTATTGGGAAAGTGCTGGCCTCATAAAATGAGTTTGGAAAAATTTCCCCTTCTTCAATTTTTTTGGAAGAGTTTGAGAAGGATAGGCATAAATTCTTTGAATGATAGAATTCACTAGTGAAGTCATCTGAGTCTTTTGTTTGTTGGGAGGTAGTAGTCTTTTATGATCCTTTGTATTTCTGTGATATCAGTTGTAACATCATTCATTTCTAATTGTTTATTTGAGCACTCTCTCTTTTTTCTTCATGAGTTTAATGATTTGTCAATTTTGTTTATTTTTTTCAAAGAACCAGCTCTTACTTTCATTGATATTTTCTAGTTTCTCTTTTATTTATTCTACTCTGATTTTTATTGTTTCCTTCCTTTTACTAATTTTGGGCTTTGTTTGTTCTTCTTTTTCTAGTTCCTTTAGGTGTAAACTTAGATTATTTATTTGAGATATTTTTTGTTTCCTGAGGTAGGCCTGTATTGCCATGAACTTCCTTCTTAGAACTGTTTTTTCTTTATCCCATAGATTGCAGTATGTTCTAGTTCTGTTTTCATTCATTTCTCTCTTTTTATTTCTTCAGTTTCTTCAATGACCCATTGGTTGCTCAGTAGCATGTTGTTTAATCTCCACATTTTTGTGGTTTTTTTCAGTTTTATTTTTATAACCGATTGCTAGTTTCATAATTGTTGTCAGGGATGTTTAATATGATATCAGTATTACTGAATTTATTGAGACTTGTTTTATAGGCTACCATATGATTTTTTCGTATAGAATGTTCCATGTGCCCTTGAGAAGAATGTGTATTTTTCTGCTTTTGGAGGGAAAGTCCTATATATACATGTCAATTCTGTCTGGTCTAATGTGTCATTTAAGGTCAATGTCTGCTTATTGATTTTCTGTTTGGTTGATTTATCCATTGACACAGTGGGTGTTTAAATACCCTAATATTATTGTATTGCTGTCAATTTCCTATATTTCAAGTGAATATATATTTATAAATGTTATATTTTCTGGATGAATTGAGCCCTTCATTATTACCTAATATCCTTCTTTGCCTTTTATTACTGTCTTCATTTTAAAGTCTATTTTGTCTTCTAGGAAGATAGCTACACAAACTATCTTTTTATTTCTATCTGTGGGTAATATCTTTCTTCATCTCTTTACCTTCAGTCTATGTGTATCCTTACTTTAGAAATGTCTTTTGTAGGCAGCATATAGATAGGTCTTGTTATTTTTATCCACTCAGACACTCTGTCTTTTGATTGGAGAATTAAGTCCATCGACATTTAAAGTAATTATTGATAGGTATGTACTTATCGCCAGTTTGTTAATTGTTTTCTGGCTGTGTTTGTAATTCCTTTCTGTTCTTCTCTTTATCTTTTTCCTTGTGGTTTGATGGCTTCCTTTAGAGATGTGTTTAGATTTCTTTCTCATTCTCTTTTGCATATTTACTATAAGTTTGTGTTCTTTGGTTACCATGAGATTCACATATAGTACCCTATGTATATATTACAAACTGTTTTAAGCTAATAGCAACTTAGTTTATTTTTTTTATAAAATCTTTTAATGTTTATTTATTTTTGAGAGAGAGATAGAGCACAAGTGAGGGAGGAACAGAGATCAGGGAGACACAGAATCCGAAGCAGGCTGTAGGCTCTGAGCTGTCAGGACAGAGCCTGATGTGGGACTTGCACCCACAAACTGTAAGATCATGACTTGAACCAAAGTCGGATGCTTAACCAACTGAGCCACCAGGAGCCCCACAACTTAAACACATACTGAAACTTCACTTTTTTATTCCTACCCACTATGTTTTATATTTTTGATATAACATTTTTAAATCTTTTTTTTATGCATCTCTTAACTAATTATTGTAGTTTTAGTTAATTTTACTGCTTTTGTCCTTTAACTTTTACATTTACTTATAGGTGATTGGTCTAATATCTTTATTATATATTTAACTTTTCCAGTGATATTTTTTAATTTTTGCATTTTTTCTGTTATTAATTAGTGCCATTTCTTTTCAGCTTAAAGAAGTCCCTTTAACATTTCTTTTTCTTTTTATTTCTTTGAGAGAGAGAGAGTGTGAGTGAACAAGGGGCAGAGAGCAAGAGAGAGAGAGAGAGAGAGAGAATCCCACAAGGGGCAGAGAGGAAAAGAGAGTGCAGAACCCAAAGTGGTAATTGAGCTCACCCCAAGCAGGGCTTGAAGTTACGAATTGTAAAATCATGACCCAAGCCAAAGTCGGATGCTTAACCACGTGTGCCACCCAGGTGCCCCTCCCTTTAGCATTTCTTGTAAGACCAGTTTAGTGGTGATGAGCTCCTTCAGTTTTTGCTCATCTAGATATCTTTTATCTCTCCTTCAATTGTTAATGATAAGCTTGTCAGGTAGAAAATTCTTCATTGGAAATATTTTCCTTTCATCATTTTGAATATGTTATGCCACTCTCTTCTGGCCTGTAGTTTCTGCTGAGAAATCTGCTGGTTGATTTATAGGGTTTCCCTTGTACATAAGGAGTTATTTTTTTCTTGCTGCTTTTAGGATTCTCTCTTTATCTTTAACTTTCATCATATTAATTAAAATGTGTCTTGATGTGATCTTCTTTGGGTTCATTTTATTTTGACTCTAGGATTCCTAGACCTGGATGTCTATTTCATTACCCAGATTAGGGAAATTTTCATCCATTACTCTTAAGTTTTATAGCCCTATCTCTCTTCTTTTCTCTTAGGACTCCTATAATGTGAATGTTATTCCACTTGGTGTTGGCTCAAAGCTCCCTTAAGGAATCTCCATTTTTTAAATTCTTTTCTATTTTTCTGCTCTACCTGGGTGATTTCTATTGCCCTGTCTTCCAGCTTGCTGATCTATTCTTCTGCTTCATCCAGTCTTCTGTTAAGCCCCTGTAGTGTATTTTTTAGTTCAGTTACTGTATTCTTCAGCTATGTAGTGTCTGGGACTTTCTTAAATTTTCTATCTCTTTAGTGAAGATCTCACTGTGTTCATTATTCTCCCAAGTTCAGTGAGCATCTTTATGACCATTATTTTGAACTCTTTCTCAGGTATATTGCTTATCTCCATTTTTTTGTCTTTTTCCAAGGTTTTGCCTTATTCTTTCATTTGAAATATATTCCTGTGTCTCTTAGTTTTTTCTGACTTTGTGTTTGTTTCAAGGTGTGAGATGAGCTAACTATCTCTCCCAGTCTGAATGAGTGTCCACTGGAAGGTTGGGGATGTATTTTAATTGGTATCTGTACAATGCTCTGGGGGTGATACACTGCCAAGCTCTATCTCTCTAATTGTTTTAGTCTCATGGGACCCAAGGATGCAAGCCCCCCTACCCAGAATTTCAAGGCATTCAAGCCCCCTACCCACTTGTGTGGGGATGCATGCAAATTTTGGGTCTGGTGGGGCAGGGGAAGCAGTGAATGAGCACTGGGCCAGGGCAAACCTGCTCACCAGATCTGACGGGTGGAGTCCCCAGTGGGCAAGCTCTGGGCTAGGTCTGGTAGGGAAAGACCACAAGGGAATGTTGGGGTGGGTTGAGCAGAACTAGTGAGGAAGATTGAGAGGCCCAAAAATGGCACTTGCCACTTTAGGACTAGAAAGGAAGAAAGGGAGTAAAAATAAAATGGCACCACAGCCTCTGTCCCCAGAGTGACCTTCAATAGATCCCTGTCCCTCTAATATACTTTCTGAGACTAATCAACAAATATCCCTCATGCATGGCCCAAGTGCTTCTCAAGCTATTACCTCTGCATTGGTGATAAAAACTCTCAACAAAGTGAGTTCAGAGAGAATGTATCTCAACATAATAAAGGTCATATATGATAAGACCACAAGTAACACATATTCAGTAGTGAAAAACTGAAACCTTGTTCCCAACTTTAAAGGAAATCTAAGGATCTCTAAAATCAATAACAACACAAGGATGTCCACTTTCAACATTTTATTCAACATAGTATTAGTAATCCTAGTCAGAGAAATTAAGCAAGAAAAAGAAATAAGCATCCACATTGGAAGGGAAGAAGTTAAACTTCCACTATTTGCAGATGACATGATAATGTATATAGAAAACTCTAAAGATTCTCAATAAAAAAACTGTTAGATGCAATGCCTGTATGGCTCAGTTAAGTGACCGTTTCTTGATTTCAACTCAGGTCATGATTTCACGGTTTGTGTGTTCAACCTCTGCATCAGGTTCCATGCTGACAGTGTGGAGCTACTTGACATTCTCTCTCCTCCCTCTCTCTCTGTCCCTCCAGAGCTTGTTCTCTCTCTCTCTCTCTCTCTCAAAATAAATATGTAAACTTAAAAAAAAACTGTTAGATGAAGATGGCAGCGTAGGTCGCTCAGCTCACCGTGCATCCTGCTGATCACTTAGATTCCACCTACACCTGCCTAAATAACCCAGAAAACCAGCAGAAGACTAGCAGAACAGAGTCTCCAGAGCCAAGCGCAGACGAGAGGCCCACAGAAGAGGGTAGAAAGGGCGGTGAGGTGGTGGGCACTCCAGGGACTGGTGGGAGAGAGCCAGGGTGGAGGGGCAGCCTGCCGGTGAAGCAGGCCCTGAGTCTGGCTTGCAAAAGCAGAGGGGCCAGACGGAGTGTGTTCTGACAGCAAGCAGGACTTAGCATCTGGGAGGTCATAAGTTAACAGCTCTGCTCAGAAATCGGGAAGGCTGGAGGACGAAGGGAGGGAGAGTTGTTGAGCCCTGTGACGACAGAGCTCAGTTTGGTGGGGAACAAAGGCACTCACCAATGCCATCTCCTTCACGCATCTCCCAGGCAAAATCCCAAAGGGAACCAGTTCCTGCCAGGGAACTTGTTTGCTCCGTGCAAACACCCAATGCTGTGCTTCTGTGGAGCCAAACCTCCATCAGCGGATCTGACTCCCTCCCACTGCCCCAGGGCCCCTCCTGAAGTGGATCACCTAAGGAGAAGCGAGCTAAGCCTGCCCCTCCTGCCCCCGTGCACCTTGCCTACCCAACCCAGCTAATACCCAGCACCACAAGCCTGGCAGTGTGCAAGTAGCCCAGATGGGCCACGCCACCCCACAGTGAATCCAGCCCCTAGGAGAGGGGAAGAGAAGGCACACACCAGTATGACTGTGGCCCCAGCGGTGGGCTGGGGACAGACATCAGGTCTGACTGTGGCCCTGCCCACCAACTCCAGTTATACACCACAGCACAGGGGAAGTGCCCTGCATGTCCTCACCACTCCAGGGATATCCAAAATGACCAAACGGAATAATTCCCCTCAGAAGAATCTCTAGGAAATAACAACAGCTAATGAACTGATCAAAAAGGATTTAAATAATATAACAGAAAGTGAATTTAGAGTAAGGGTCAAAAAATTAATCACTGGGCTTTAAAACAGTATAAAGGACAGCAGAGAATCTCTTGCTACAGAGATCAAGGGACTAAGGAACAGTAGAAGGAGCTGAAAAATGCTTTAAACGAAATGCAAAACAATATGGAAACGATGACGGCTCAGATTGAAGAGGAAGAGGAGAGAATAGGTGAACTAGAAGATAAAGTTATGGAAAAAGAGAAATCTGAGAAAAAGAGAGATAAAAAATACAGGAGTATGAGGGGAAAATTAGAGAACTAAGTGATAAACTAAAAAGAAATAATATACGCATAATTGGTATCCCAGAGGAGGAAGAGAGAGGGAAAGGTGCCGAAGGGGGACTCGAAGAAATAATAGCTGAGAACTTCCCTGGTCTGGGGAAGGAAAAAGGCATTAAATCCAAGAGGCACAGAGACCACCCTTCAGACGTAACTTGAATTGATCTTCTGCATGACATATCATAGTAAAACTGGCAAAATACAAGGATAAAGAGAAAATTCTGAAAGCAGCAAGGGATAAACGTGCCCTAACTTATAAAGGGAGACCTATAAGACTCATGACTGATCTCTCTTTTGAAACTTAGCAGGCCAGAAAGGATTGGCACGAGATGTTCAGTGTGCTGAACAGAAAAAATATGCAGCCAAGAATCCTTTATCCAGCAAGTCTATCATTTAGAATAGAAGGAGAGATAAAGGTCTTCCCAAACAAACAAAAACTGAAGGAATTTGTCACCACTAAACCAGCCCTACAAGAGATCCTAAGGGGGATCCTGTGAGACAAAGTACCAGAGACATCACTACAAGCATAAACCATACAGACATCACAATGACTCTAAACCCGTATCTTTCTATAATAACACTGAATGTAAATGGACTAAATGCGCCAACCAAAAGACATAGGGTATCAGAATGGATAAAAAAACAAGACCCATCTATTTGCTCTCTACAAGAGACTCATTTTAGATCCAAGGACACCTTTAGATTGAAAGTGAGGGGATGGAGAACTATCATGCGACTGGAAGCCAAAAGAAAGCTGGAGTAGCCATACTTATATCAGACAAACTAGACTTTAAATTAAAGGCTGTAACAAGAGATGAAGAAGGGAATTATATAATAATAACAGGGTCTATCCATCAGGAAGAGCTAACAATTATAAATGTCTATGCACCGAATACCGGAGCCCCCAAATATATAAAACAATTACTCATAAACATAAGCAACCTTCTTGATAAGAATGTGGTAATTGCAGGGGACTTTAACACTCCACTTACAGAAATGGATAGATCATCTAGACACATGGTCAAAAAAGAAACAAGGGCCCTGAATGATACGTTGGATCAGATAGACTTGACAGATATATTTAGAACTCTGCATCCCAAAGCAACAGAATATACTTTCTTCTTGAGTGCACATGGAACATTCTCCAAGAAAGATCATATACTGGGTCACAAAACAGCCCTTCATAAGTATACAAGAATTGAAATCATACCATGCATAGTTTCAGACCACAATGCTATGAAGCTTGAAATCAACCACAGGAAAAAGTCTGGAAAACCTCCAAAAGCATGGAGGTTAAAGAACACCCTACTAAAGAATGAGTGGGTCAACCAGGCAATTAGAGAAGAAATTTTAAAATATATGGAAACAAACGAAATTGAAAATACAATAATCCAAACGCTTTGGGACACAGCAAAGGCAGTCCTGAGAGGAAAATACATTGCAATCCAGGCCTATCTCAAGAAACAAGAAAAATCCCAAATACAAAATCTAACAGCACACCTAAAGGAACTAGAAGCAGAACAGCAAAGACAGCCAAACCCAGCAGAAGAAGAGAAATAATAAAGGTCAGAGCAGAAATAAACAATATAGAATCTAAAAAACGGTAGAGCAGATCAATGAAGCCAAGAGTTGGTTTCTTGAAAAAATAAACAAAATTGATAAACCTCTAGCCAGGCTTCTCGAAAAGAAAAGGGATTGCTGATGCTAGAACTTCCAACACTGTGTTAAACAACAGCGGTGAGAGTGGGCACCCAAATAGATAAAATCATGAATGAAAATGGAATTATTACAACCAATCCCTCAGAGATACAAACAATTATCAGGGAATACTATGAAAAATTATATGCCAACAAACTGGACAACCTGGAAGAAATGGACAAATTCCTAAACACCCACACTCTTCCAAAA
Organism: Prionailurus viverrinus; assembly: GCF_022837055.1. Taxonomy (NCBI): domain Eukaryota; kingdom Metazoa; phylum Chordata; class Mammalia; order Carnivora; family Felidae; genus Prionailurus; species Prionailurus viverrinus. Next base: position 38,196,187 of record NC_062575.1, on the reverse strand, counting down.
CTCAATCAGGAGGAAATAGAAAGCTTGAACAGACCCATAACCAGTGAAGAAATTGAATCGGTTATCAAAAATCTCCCAACAAATAAGAGTCCAGGACCAGATGGCTTCCCAGGGGAGTTCTACCAGACGTTTAAAGCAAAGACAATACCTATCCTTCTCAAGCTATTCCAAGAAATAGAAAGGGAAGGAAAACTCACAGACTCATTCTATGAAGCCAGTATTACTTTGATTCCTAAACAAGACAGAGACCCAGGGAAAAAAGAGAACTACAGGCCAATATCCCTGATGAATATGGATGCAAAAATTCTCAATAAGATACTAGGAAATTGAATTCAACAGCATATAAAAAGAATTATTCCCCATGATCAAGTGGGATTCATTCCTGGGATGCAGGGCTGGTTCAACATTCACAAATCAATCAACGTGATACATCACATTAATAAAAGAAAAGATAAGAACCATATGATCATGTCAATCGATGCAGAAAAGGCCTTTGACAAAATCCAGCACACTTTCTTAATAAAAACCCTCGAGAAAGTCGGGATAGAAGGAACATACTTACACATCATAAAAGCCATTTATGAACAGCCCACAGCTAACATCATCCTCAATGGGGAAAAACTGAGAGCTTTCTCCCTGAGATCAGGAACACGACAAGGATGCCCACTCTCACCGCTGTTGTTTAACACAGTGTTGGAAGTTCTAGCATCAGCAATCAGACAACAAAAGGAAATCAAAGGCATCAAAATTGGCAAAGATGAAGTCAAGCTTTCGCTTTTTGCAGATGACATGATATTATACTTGGAAAATCCGAAAGACTCCACCAAAAGTCTGCTAGAACTGATATATGAATTCAGTAAAGTTGCAGGATACAAAATCAATGTACAGAAATCCATTGCATTCTTATACCCTAACAATGAAGCAACAGAAAGACAAATAAAGAAACTGATCCCATTCACAATTGCACCAAGAAGCATAAACTACCTAGGAATAAACCTAACCAAAGATGTAAAAGATCTGTATGCTGAAAACTATAGAAAGCTTATGAAGGAAATTGAAGAAGATATAAAGAAATGGAAAGACATTCCCTGCTCATGGATTGGAAGAATAAATATTGTCAAAATATCAATACTACCCAAAGCTATCTAACCATTCAATGCAATCCCAATCAAAATTGCACCAGCATTCTTCTCGAAACTAGAACAAGCAATTCTAAAATTCATATGGAACCACAAAAGGCCCCGAATAGCCAAAGTAATTTTGAAGAAGAAGACCAAAGCAGGAGGCATCACAATCCCAGACTTTAGCCTCTACTACAAAGCTGTCATCATCAAGACAGCATGGTATTGGCACAAAAGCAGACACATAGACCAATGGAATAGCATAGAAACCCCAGAATTAGACCCACAAACGTATGGGTCTTTGACAAAGCAGGAAAGAACATCCAATGGAAAAAAGACAGTCTCTTTAACAAATGGTGCTGGGAGAACTGGACAGCAACATGCAGAAGGTTGAAACTAGACCACTTTCTCACACCATTCACAAAAATAAACTCAAATTGGATAAAGGACCTGAATGTGAGACAGGAAACCATCAAAACTCTAGAGGAGAGGGGCGCCTGGGTGGCGCAGTCGGTTAAGTGTCCGACTTCAGCCAGGTCACGATCTTGCGGTCCGTGAGTTCGAGCCCCGCGTCAGGCTCTGGGCTGATGGCTCAGAGCCTGGAGCCTGTTTCTGATTCTGTGTCTCCCTCTCTCTCTGCCCCTCCCCCGTTCATGCTCTGTCTCTCTCTGTCCCAAAAAATAAATAAACATTGAAAAAAAATTAAAAAAAAAAACCCTAGAGGAGAAAACAGGAAAAGACCTCTCTGACCTCAGCCGTAGCAATCTCTTACTTGACATATCCCCAAAGGCAAGGGAATTAAAAGCAAAAATGAACTACTGGGACCTTATGAAGATAAAAAGCTTCTGCACAGCAAAGGAAACCACCAACAAAACTAAAGGGCAACCAACGGAATGGGAAAAGATACTTGCAAATGACATATCGGACAAAGGGCTAGTATCCAAAATCTATAAAGAGCTCACCAAACTCCACACCCGAAAAACAAATAACCCAGTGAAGAAATGAGCAGAAAACATGAATAGACACTTCTCTAAAGAAGACATCCGGATGGCCAACAGGCACATGAAAAGATGTTCAGCGTCGCTCCTTATCAGGGAAACACAAATCAAAACCACACTCAGATATCACCTCACGCCAGTCAGAGTGGCCAAAATGAACAAATCAGGAGACTATAGATGCTGGAGAGGATGTGGAGAAACGGGAACCCTCTTGCACCGTTGGTGGGAATGCAAATTGGTGCAGCCACTCTGGAAAGCAGTGTGGAGGTTCCTCAGAAAATTAAAAATAGACCTACCCTATGACCCAGCAATAGCACTGCTAGGAATTTACCCAAGGGATACAGGAGTGCTGATGCATAGGGGCACTTGTACCCCAATGTTTATAGCAGCACTCTCAACAATAGCCAAATGATGGAAAGAGCCTAAATGTCCATCAACTGATGAATGGATAAAGAAATTGTGGTTTATATACACAATGGAGTACTGCGTGGCAATGAGAAAGAATGAAATATGGCCCTTTGTAGGAACGTGGATAGAACTGGAGAGTGTGATGCTAAGTGAAATAAGCCATACAGAGAAAGACAGATACCATATGTTTTCACTCTTATGTGGATCCTGAGAAACTTAACAGAAACCCATGGAATAGGGGAAGGAAAAAAAAAAGAGGTTAGAGTGGGAGAGAGCCAAAGCATAAGAGACTGTTAAAAACTGAGAACAAACTGAGGGTTGATGGGGAGTGGGAGAGAGGGGAGGGTGCGTGATGGGTATTGAGGAGGGCACCTTTTGGGATGAGCACTGGGTGTTGTATGGAAACCAATTTGGCAATAAATTTCATATATTGAAAAAAAAACAGAGTTATAAATGAATTCAGTTAAGTTTCAGGATATAAAAGCAATACACAAAAAGCTGTTATGTTTTTATACACTAATAACAAACTACCAGAAAGAGAAATAAAGCAAAGGGAAAGAAAAATAAAATAAAAACAGACAGGGAGGCAAACCATAAGAGATTCTTAAAGACAGAGAATAAACAGGGTTGCTGGTGAGGAGGTTAGCGGGGGGATGGGCTAAATGGGTGATGGGCATTAAGGAGGACACTTGTTGGGATGAGGACTGTTATATGGAAGTGATAAATCACTGGGTTCTACTCCTGAAACCAATACTACACTGTATATTAACTAACTTGAATTTAATAAATTAATTTTAAAAAAGAATACAATCTCATTTACAATTGCATCCAAAAAAAAATACCTAGAAATAAATTTAACTAAGGAGGTGAAAGATCTATACATTGAAAACTATGACAGATTAATGAAGGAGATTGAAGAAGACACAAATAAATGGGAAAATACTCCATGCTTATGGATTGGAAGAATTGTTAAAATGCTCATACTGCCCAAAGCAATATCCAGATCCAAATCAATCCTTATCAGAATCCCAATGGCATTTTTCCCAGAGAGAAAACAATCTTAAAATTTATATGGAACCATAAAAGACTCCAAATAGCAAAAACAATCTTAGAAAAAAGAACAACGTTGCAGACCTAATGCACCTTGATTTCAAACTATAGTACAAAGTTACAGTAATCAAAACAATATGATATTGAAATAAAGTCAGACACATATATCAACAGAACAGAATATACACCCTAGAAATAAATCCACACATATATGGTCAATTAATTTATTATAAAGAAGTCAAGGATATACAATGAGGAAAGCAGTTTCTTCAATGAATGGTGTTGAGGACATTATATAGCTACGTGCAAAAGAATGAAACTGAATTGGTATCTTACACAAAAATTGACTGAAAATAGATTAAAAACTTGAACATAGGACCCAAAACTATAAAACTTCTAGAAGAAAAAATAGGTGATAAACTCCTTGACACGGGTCTTGGTGATGAATTTTGGCATCTAACACCAAAAGCAGAAGTAATGAAAACAGGTGCACCTGGGTGACTCAGTCAGTTAAGCGCCTGACTTCGGCTCAGGTTATGGTCTCACCTTTCATGGGTTCAAGCCCCTTGTTAGGCTCTGTGCTGAAAGCTCAGAGCCTGGAGCCTGCTTAAGATTCTGTGTCTCCCTCTCTCTCTACCCCTCTCCTACTTGCACTCTGTGTCTGTGTGTGTCTCTCTCTCAAAAATAAACATTTTAAAATTTTTAAAAAGAAGCAACAGAAACAAAGTAAACAAATGAGACAATACCAAACTTAAAGGCTCTGCACAGCAAAGGAAACATCAACAAAATGAAAAGGCAATCTTCTGAATAGGAGAAAATAATTGCAAATCATATATTTGATAAGTAGCTAATATCCAAAACAAAAAAGAACCCATACAACTCAATATCAAAAACAAAACAAAACAAAACAAAACAAAACAAAGAATCCAATTTAGAGTCGGCAGAAGATCTGAGTAGACATTTTTCTAAACAAAACACACAGATGGCTAACAGGCACGTGAAATGTTCAACATCACTAATCATCAGAGAAATGCAAATCAAAACCACAATGAGTTATCACTTCACACACACTTCACACACAGTTGGAATCACTGTTATCAAAAAGACAAGAAATAACAAGTGTTGGAGAAGAGGTGGAGAAAAGTGATCCCTTGTGCACTGTTGGTGGAGATGTAATTAGCTAAGCCACTATGGAAAACAATATAAGGATTCCTCAAAAAATTAGAAAAAGAACTACCACATGATCCAGCCATCCCACTTCTGGATATTATCTGAAAAAGGAAAAAGCAAACTCAAAAAGATATATGCACTCTCGTGTTCACTGCAGCATTATTTACAATAGCCAAGATATAGAAACAAACATAAATTCCCATCAATTAATGAATGGATAAAGAAATTGTGGTATATAAATATTTAATATAATATTTTTCAGCCATAAAAAAGAATGAAAGCTTGCCACTTGCAACAATGTAAATTGACCTTGAGGACATCATGCTAAGTATAATAAGTCAGACAGAGAAAGATAAATGCTGTATGATCTCTCTTTTACATGTGGAATTTTAAAAAAGAAAAAGAAACCAAGCTCATATATACAGAGAGCATGTTGGCAATTTCCAGAGGCAGGAGGTAGGGGTGGGGGTGTTTGTTTTTTAGTTTAAATAAATTGAATAAAGATAAATAGATATTTAAAATTTGTGAGCCAGTTATATTCTGTCTATAAGGATCTTGCTTCAAACATAACCATATCAGGACATACAATGCAAATATTAATGAAGAGAAAACTGGAGTAAATATATTACTATCACACAAAGTGGACTTTAGAGCAAAGAAAACTGCCAAAACATTGTATAATGATAAAAGAGTCAATTTACCAAGAAGATACAACAATTCTAAATGTGTATGAACCTAACAACAGACTTTCAAATATATAAAATGAAAAAAGAATTTTTTAAATGTTATTAATTAAATCTTTAATTCTGAAAAAGACACTGTTAAAAAATGCAAAGAATGTTGAAGATGCAAAAGAATGAAACTAGACCAACTTCTTACACCATATACAACAATAAATTCTAAATGAGAGACCTGAAACCATAAAATCCTAGAAGAGAGCACAGGCAGTAATTCCTCTGACATCAGCCATAGCAACAATTTTCTAGATATGTCTCCTGAGGTAAGGGAAATAAAAGCAAAAATAAACTTTGGGGACTACATCAAAATACAAAGTTTCTGCACAGAGGAGGAAATAATTGAAACTAAAAGGCAATCTACAGAATGGGAAAAGATATTTGCAAATGACATATCTGATAAAGGGTTAGTAACCAAAATCTATAAAGAACCTATAAAACTCAACTCCTAAAAAACAAATAATCCAATTAAGAAATGGTCAGAAGAAATAAACAGATGTTTTTCCAAAGAAGACATCTAGATGGTCAACAGACACATGAAAAGATGCTCAACATCACTGACCATTAGAGAAATGCAAATCAAAGCTCTAATGAGATATTACCTCACACTTGAGGTGTCAGAATGGTGAAAATCAACAGCACAAAATATAAATGTTGGCAAGGATGTGGAGAAAAATGCACTGTTGGTGAGAATGAAAACTGGTGTGGCCACTGTGGAAAACAGTATGGAGGTTCCTCAAAAAGTTAATAGAACAACCCTAGGATTCTACCCAGAAGGGAAATTCAAGTCAAAACCCTTATGAGATACCACTAAAAACCTGTTTGAATAAATAAAAAATAATGACAATACTAAGTGATGACAAAGACATGAAGCAATTGGTCCTTTAAACCACTGTTTGTAGGAATGCAAAATGGTACAGCCACTTTGGAAAACAGTTTATGTGTTTCTTACAAAGTTAAACATATATTTACTATATGTTTCATCAACTACTGCTAAGTATTTACTCTAGAAAAATGGAAATTCTTTTTTACTCTAAGTAACTACTCTAGAAATTCATTTTAATCTAGACAAATGGAAACCTGTATAAGAATTTTTACAGAAGTTCTGCTCATAATTGCCAACTGGAAACAACCCAAATATTCTTTAATGGATAAATTGTTATATAAATGAGCCAAAGATGGCCTCTGTTATTTTTATTTACTGCAGGTTAAGACCAGTTAACTCAAAAGCCCATCCACACCAAACTCAAGTTGTCACATATCGATTATTTAAAAAATAACCTAAACAAGCAAATTTTTGGCCATTTAGAGTCTTTCTGTTTTGCATACCCTGTAAAAACACACCCAACAGCTATTACCTATTGATAAGATAGTGCCTTTCATAAGGCCCCAAGCCATTGCTTCCCTTTGGGGTTCTCTGACCCAGAGACTTTCTGCAATGCTGCTGACTGATACCACCTAGACATATAAGCTCACTCTCCAACACCACCCCTCCCAGGACTTCCCTTGCCTTCCACCCTTTTGGGATGATGGCCCCTTGTCATAATGCCCTGGAAAGCCTCATGCTGTGAGATTCTCATGCAAGCTTGTCCAAATGCCACCCAATAAAGCTTGTTGTGTGTTACTGCTCTCCTCATCATATCTTTTCCCTGACTCAGCTCCCAAATCTCTGAAACCCTCTGCATAAATGGATATGCAGACTGCAGCATATTCACACAATGGAATACCATTTACCAATAAAAGTAAAAAACTATTAATCCATGCAACAAGTTGGATGCGAGTAAAAGAAGCCAGTATCAAAAATACATGTAAATTCCATGTATGTAAACTCCACGTCCAAAAGATAAAACAATAATGATGTAGAACATATCAGTTGTTGCCAAGGGTTAGAGATAAGGGGGCTAATACTACAAAAGGACACCACAGGAAGATTTTGGGGTAGTGGAACTATTTTGAATCCTGACCATGATTATCATACCTGATAGATGAGTCAACATCTGTAGATGTGTATACTATCTCCACCCAAAAAAAGTGTCAATTCTGTGTACAAATTTTTATTTTTTAAGTTAATTTATTTATTTTGAGAAAGAGACAGAGGGAGTGGAGAAGAGAGAGAGGGAGAGACAGAATCCCAAGCAGGCTCCTCACTGTCAGCACAAAGCCCAATGCCGAGCACAAACTTATGAGCCATGAGATCATGACCTGAGTTAAAACTAAAAGTTGGGGGGCGCCTGGATGGCTCAGTCAGTTAAGCGTCTGACTTCAGCTCAGGTCATGATCTCGCGGCCCGTGAGTTCGAGCCCCGCGTCCGGCTCTGTGCTGACTGCTCAGATCCTGGAGCCTGTTTCAGACTCTGTGTCTCCCTCTCTCTCTGCCCCTCCCCTGTTCATGCTCTGTCTCTCTCTGTCTCAAAAATAAATAAAACGTTAAAAAAAAACAACAACTAAAAGTTGGATGTTTAACCAACTGAGTCATCCAGGTGCCCCTATTGTGTACTAATTTTTTAAACAAAAATTTAGAAAATATTAACTGTTTAGACCAGAAAAATAACATTATATTGTATCATTTATTATGTGCATAGATGCAAAATATGCAAAGACCATAAAGGAAAATGAGAAAGAAATAAAATTTTACTGTTGGAAAGTTCTTACATTTTATAAGTACAATACTTACTCTAAGTAGACTGTAATAAGTTGAGAATGTATATTGTTATATCCAGCACAGTCCTTAAAATGTACAATTAATTAATTAAAATGTACTATAAGTTTTAGCTAAAACATCAACAGATAAAATGAAACACTAAAACATTTTTGATAAATATATATTAAAACAAAAAAGAACAAAAAAATAAGAAACAAACAAATTAACTGGGATAACTAGAAAAATAAGTAGCAAAATGATACACATAAACCCAACCATATCTATAATTATACTTAATCCAAATGTACTGAATACTCCAATTAAAAAACAGTAATAGTCACAATATATACAATATGCAACACCCGCTATATGCTACCTACAAAAAGTATACTTTATATACAACACCACAGATTGGTCAAAAACAATAAGATGTAAACAGATATTCCACAAAAATAGTAAGCTTAAGAAAACTGGTGTGACTATGTTAATATTAAAGTAGACCTCGGGGCTTCTGGGAGGCTCAGTGAGTTAAGCATCCAATTCTTGATTTCAACTCAGGTCATGATCTCACAGTTCATGGGATCCAGCCTCATGTCCAACTGTGTGCTGACAGCACAGAGCTTGCTCGGGATTCACTCTCATTCTCTCTCTCTCTCTCTCTCTCTCTGCTGCTCCCTCTCCTCTCTCTTTCGAAATAAATAAACATTTAAAAAAAAACTTGGAAACAATGGCTTTGAATGACACATTGGACCAGATGGACTTAACAGATATATTCAGAACATTTCATCCTAAAGCAACAGACTATACATTCTTCTCCAGTGCACATGGAACATTCTCCAGAATAGACCATATACTGGGACACAAATCAGCCCTAAGTAAGTACAAAAAGATCGAGATAATACCATACATATTTTCAGACAATGCTATGAAACTTGAAATCAACCACAAGAAAACATTTAGAAAGGTAACAATTACTTGGAGACTGAAGAACAACCTACTAAAGAATGAATGGGCTAACCAAGCAGTTAAAGAAGAAATTAAAAAGTATATGGAAGTCAATGAAAATGATAGCACCACAACACAAAACCTCTGGGACACAGCAAAGGCGGTCATAAGAGGAAAGTATATAGCAATCCAGGCCTTCCTAAAAAAGAAAGGAAGATCTCAGATACACAACCTAACCTTACACCTTAAGGAGCTGGAAAAAGAACAGCAAACAAAACCCAAAACCAGCAGAAAGCAGGAAATAATAAAGATTAGAGCAGAAATTAATGCTATCAAGCCCAAAAAAACAGTAGAACAGATCAGTGAAACCAGAAGTTGGTTCTTTGAAAGAATTAACAAAATTGATAAACCACTAGCCAGTTTGATCAAGAAGAAACAGGAAAGGACCCGAATAAGTAAAATCAAGAATGTAAGAGAAGAAATCACAACCAAAACAACAGAAGGAAAACAATAATAAGAGAATATTATGAGCAATTATATGCCAATAAAATGGGATATCCGGAAAAAATGGACAAATTCCTAGAAACATATGCACTACCAAAACTGAAACAGGAAGAAATAGGATATTTGAACAGACCCATAACCAGTAAGGAAATCGAATTAGTAATAAAAAATCTGCCAAAACACAAGAGTCCAGGGCCAGATGGCTTTCCATGGGAATTCTACCAAACATTTAAGGAAGAATTAATATCTATTCTCTTGAAACTGTTCCAAAAAATAGAAATGGAAGGAAAACTTGCAAACTCTTTCTATGAAGCCAGCATTACCTTGATTCCAAAACTAGACAGAGACCCCACTAAAAAGGAGAACTGTAGACCAATTTCCCTGATGAACATGGATGCAAAAATCCTCAACAAGATATTAGCCAACCTGATCCAACAATACATTAAAAAAATTATTCACCATGACCAAGGGGGATTTATACCTGGGATGCAGGGCTGGTTCAATATCCGCAAAACAATTAACATGATTCATCATATCAATAAAAGAAAGAACAAGAACCATATGATCCTCTCAATAGATGCAGAGAAAGCATTTGACAAAATACAGCATCGTTCTTGATAAAAAAAAAAACCCTCGAGAAAGTAAGGATAGAAGGATCATACCTCGAGATGATAAAAGCCATATATGAGTGACCCAATGCTAATATCATCCTCAATGGGGAAACACTGAGAGCTTTTCCTCTAAGGTCAGGAACAGAACAGGGATGTCCACTCTGGCCACTGTTATTCAACATAGTATTGGAAGTTTTAGCCTCTGCAATCAGACAACACAAAGAAATAAAAGTCATCCAAATCGGCCAGGAGGAGGCCAAACTTTCACTCTTCGCAGATGACATGATACTTTATATGGAAAACCCTAAAGATTCCACCAAAAAACTGCTAGAACTGATTCATGAATTCGGCAAAGTTGCAGGATATAAAATCAATGCACAGAAATTGGTTGCATTCCTCTACACCAGCAATGAAGTGACAGAAAGAGAAATCAAGGAATCAATCCCATTTACAGTTGCAAAAAACCCATAAAATACCTAGGAATAAATCTAACCAAAGAGGTGAAAAATCTATACACTGAGAACTATAGAAAGCTTATGAAAGAAATTGAAGAAGACACAAAGAAATGGAAAAAGATTCCATGCTCCTGGATAGGAAGAACAAATATTGTAAAAATGTCAATACTACCCAAAGCAATCTACATATTCAACACAATCTCTATCAAAGTAACACCAGCATTCTTCACAGAGCTGGAACAAACAATCCTAAAATTTGTATGGAACCAGAAAAGACCCCACAGAGCCAAAGCAATCTTGAAAAAGAAAACCAAAGCAGTAGCATCACAATCCCAGACTTAAAGCTATACTATAAAGCTGTAATCATCAAGAAAGTATGGTACTGGCACAAGAACAGACACTTAGATCAATGGAACAGAATAGAGAACCCAGAAATGGATCCACAAACATATGGCCAACCAATCTTTGACAAAGCAGGAAAGATAATCCAATGGAATAAAGACAGTCTCTTTAGCAAGTGGTGCTGAGAAAACTGGACAGCGACATGCAGAAGAATGAACCTGGACCACTTTCTCACACCACACACAAAAATAAACTCAAAATGGATGAAAGACCTCAATGTAAGACAGGAAGCCATCAAAATCCTTGAGGAGAAAGCAGGCAAAAGCCTCTTTGATCTTGTCCACAGCAATTTCTTACTCAACACATCTCTGGGGGCAAGGGAAACAAAAGCAAAAATGAACTACTGGGACCTCATCAAAATAAAAAGCTTCTGCACAGTGAAGGAAAAACAATCAGCAAAACTAAAAGCCAACTGACAGAATGGAAGAAGATATTTGCAAATTACATATCAGATAAAGGGTTAGTATCCAAAATCTACAAAGAACTTATCAAACTCAACACCAAAAAAACAAATAATCCAGTGAAGAAATGGGCAAAATACATGAATAGACACTTCTCCAAGGAAGACATCCAGATGGCCCACTGACACAAGAAAAAATGCGCAACATCACTCATCATCAGGGAAATACAAACCAAAACCACAATGAGATACCACCTCACACCTGTCAGAATGACTAACATTAACAACTCAGGCAACAACAGATGTTGGCGAGGATGCAGAGAAAGAGGATCTCTTTTGCATTGTTGGTGGCAATGCAAGCTGGTGCAGACACTCTGGAAAACAGTATGCAGGTTCCTCAAAAAACTGAAACTACCGAAACTACTGAAACTGAAACTGAAACATAGAACTATCTTATGACCCAGAAATTGCACTCCTAGGCATTTATCCACAGGATACAGTGTACTGTTTCAAAGGGACACATGCACCCCCATGTTTATAGCAGCACTATCAACAATAGCCAAAGTATGGAAAGAGCCCAAATGTCCATCGATGGATGAATGGATAAAGATGTGGTGTGTGTGTGTGTGTATATATATATATATATATATATATATATATGATGGAGTATTACTCGGCAATCAAAAAGAAGGCAATCTTGCCATTTGCAACTACATGGATGAAACTGGAGGGTATTCTGATAAGTGAAATTAGTCAGTCAGAGAAAGACAAAAATCATATGACTTCACTCATATGAAGACTTTAAGAGAAAAAACAAATGAACATAAGGGAAGGGAAACAAAAATAATATAAAAACAGGGAGAGGGACAAAACAGAGGAGACTCATAAATATGGAGAACAAACTGAGGGTTCCTGGAGGGGTTGGTGGGAGGGGGGATGCACTAAATGGGTAAAGGACATTAAGGAATCTACTCCTGAAATTATTGCTTCACTATATACTAATTAATTTGGATGTAAATTTTAAAAAATAAAGTTAAATTACAAACAAACAAAAAAACAAAGTAGACCTCAAAACAAGGAATACAGCTGACCCTTGAATTGTGGAGGTCCAATTACACACAGATTTTTTACAGTACAGTACTATAAATATACTTTCCTTTCCTTATAGTTTTCTTAATAACATTTTCTTTTTTCTACTTACTTTGAGATTACTGTATATAATATGTATAACATACAAAATATGTGTTAATTGACTGTATTATTAGTAAGGCTTTGGTCAATGGTAGGCTATTAGTAGTGAAGATGGGGGGAGTCAAAAGTTATTCACCAATGTTCAACTGTACAAAGGTTGGTGACTCTAACCCCCATTTGTTCAAGGGTCAACTACATTAGCAAAGATAAAGAAGGACATTTTGTAATGACTGAAATATCAATTTGTCAGGAAGATATAATAATCCTAATTATGTATACAAATAATAATAGAACTTCAAAATATATGGAGGAAAAACTAACAGAATTTAAAGTAGAAATAGACAAATTCATGATCACAGTTCGAAAATTTAACACTTCTTTTTCAATAATTGCTAAAACTATTACATAAACCACCAATAAGGATATAGAAGATTTGAATAACACTATTAGCTAATCTGACCTATTAACAATAAATACCACAAACATGTATCTATTCATGTGAAAAATATATCTTTCCCTGTGCACATGAAACATTCATTTGGATACTATATGCTGGGACATAAAATAAGCCTCAATGGATTTAAAGGATTGAAATCTTACACAGTATGTTCTCTGACCACAAAAGAATTCAATTTGAAATCAGTAAGAATACAATATCCAGAAATGTACCAGATATTTGGAAATTAAATAACTACTTCTAACTAATGCATGGGTCAAAGAAAAAATTTCAACGGAAATTGTCAAGACCTGTTAAGAGTCTGAGCTTGTATCCCACTTGGAAGCTAACAAGATAGCTTGTCACAATTTCATGAATGCTGACAGAAGACACAAGACTCCTGCACCAGAGACAAAGGAATAACAAGAAGTATGATCTTCATCTTCACTAAGTTCACCTTGCCCCTCCAGTCCTGGGGAGGAGAGGTGGAGCAGCCCAGATGGATCCTGTACACATGGTGACTTTGTGTCACACTTGAGGAACCCTAAGTTTAGGAAATTATCCAAACAAACTTGTCCAACCTTTGCCTTACAAGGAAACCTTATCTTTACTGTATTAGACAACAAAACTTCCCTCTGTTCCAGAGAGATCTTTGTTTTCCAAGCCATCACCTTTCAAAAATCCTTGAAATGTGACCTAGGATAGAAGCTGCCAGTGCCTTTATTTGCTAGATGTGCAGATATGTGAGATAATCAGGAAGAATAGCATGCAAATAGAAATTATAAAATATAAAATATAAAATATTTTACCCTGAACACTAATGAAACCTTAGTTTCATATGAAAATTTGTGAGATGCCACTAAAGCCATTCTTTGAGAAGAATGTATATCATTAAATGCTTATATTACCAAAGGAAATAGGCTTAGAAAAAATTATGTAAACTTCCACCTTAAAAGACTGAAAAATAAAAGCAAATTAAATCTAAAATAAGTAGAAAATTCTTATATTTTACATGAAGTGATACATTTATAAGAAGTAATGAATACAGGGGTGCTGGGCGGCTCAGCCTATTAAGTGCCTGACTCTTGATCTCAGCTCAGGTCATGATCTCACAGTTTGTGAGTTCAAGCCCTACATTGGGCTCTGTTCAGATGGCATGGAGCCTGCTTGGGATTTTGTCTCTCCTTCTCTCTGTCCGTCCCCTGCTTGTGTACTGTCTTTCTCTCTCAAAATAAATAAATAAACTTAAAAAAATAAATAGTGAATAGAAGGAATGAAATAATTAAAATAGAGCAGAAATCAATGAAATATTAAAAATAATGAAGAAAATTAATAAGGTGAAAAGTTGGGTCTTTTAAAAAATTAACAAAGTTAATAAACCCCAAGCAAGTCTAATAAAGAAAAAATGAGAAAGAAAAAATAAATTACTAATGCTGTGAATGAATTAAGGGGATATCATTGCAGACCCCTCAGATATTAAAAGCATATGGTAATATCACAAACAACTTTAGACCCATAAATTTGACAACTTAAATTAAATGAAAAATTTTATTGAAAAACACAACTTTTCAAAACTAAAACAAGAAATAGAAAATCTAAACCCCCTCTGTATTTATTAAAGAAGATGAATTTGGTGTAAAAATTTTTTTTAACAATATTTTTCTTCCAATCCATAAGCATGGAATTTTTTCCATATTTTTTGTGTCCTCTTCAATTTATTTCATAAGTGTTCTATAGTTTTCAGAGTACAGATCTTTTACTTCTTTGGTAAGATCTTATGGGTTTTGGTAAAATTGTAAATGTGATGGATTCCTTGATTTTTCTTTCTGATGCTTCATTATTATTAGTGTATAGAAATGCAACAGAGTTCTGTACATTGATTTTGTATCCTGTGATTTTACTGATTTGTTTATTAGTTCTATCAATTTTTTGGTGGAGTCTTTCAGGTTTTCTACATAGACTATCATGTTGTCTGCAAACGCTGAAAGTTTGATCTCTTCCTTGCCAATTTGGATGCCTTTTCTTTTTTCTTTTCTTTTTTTTTTTTCTTTTTGGTCTGATTGCTGAGGATAGGACTTTCAGTACTTCAGTACTATGATAAATAACAATGGTGAGAGTGGACATCCCTATCTTGTTCCTGACTGTGGAGGAAAAGCTCTTAGTGTTTCTGCATTAAGGATAATATTAGCTGTGGGTTTTTAATAGATGGCTTTTATAATGTTGAGCTATGTTCCTTCTAAATATGTTTGTTGAGAGTTTTTATCAATAATGGATGCTGTACCCCCAGGGGCCAAGATGGTAGAGCACCATGGAGTTCTTGGCTTATCTCATCCCTGAAATGCAGCTATATCAACACCAAACCATTTTGCATACCTAGAAAATTGTTCTGAGGATTAACACAGTGATGTACATAACTTGAGCCACAGACATCAGCAGGTGTGTAATGCAGAGAGGTGACCTGGGGGAGAGAGAAGCCACAGAGGGTAGGGAGCTGTTTTTGTGGAGAGAGGACATAAAAAGTGAGGGGAGAGTGAGGCACATTGGGACAGTACAGGAAAAGCACTCCTCCTGAAAGTAGATGGAGAGAAAGAGGAAGAGTGGAAACACTGACAAGGGACTTAACAAGAATCTGTTCACCAAAACTATTGATGGGGAGAAAGGAGAGGGTTTCAATACCATTAGGATTCTATAAACAGGGGAGCACAGAGTTGGAAATTCCAGAGCTCAATCTCTGGTAGTGCTCTGGTGGGGAGGAAGGGCAAATCCCCAGGAGCAGTTAGGGATGTCCAAGTCCATGGGCCACAAAAAGAGAAGCAATTACCCTGCTTGGGAAGCATTTGGTAGAGGCCATATGGCCTCCCCACAGCAAAACTCCCAGTGGACCCTGGAGAACAGCCACATTTGCTGTACTGGGACAAAGATGCCAGAACACAGTAAAACCTGGCGCTGGCTGTGTGTTGTGATTTGCCATAATCTCTAAACAATTGTTGCTGCACGATCGCATGAACATTTTCTGGGGCTAGCCAGCACCCGGCCATTGCTCAGCAATACCATCCTCTGGAGGGTCAGAGCATGTCGAGGCTGCAGCATGCTCAGAAGTGACGGGTTTGCAAAGCTATCTACACATTCAATGCAATCCCAGTCAAAATTGCACCACATTCTTCTCGAAACTAGAGCAAGCTATCCTAAAATTCATATGGAACTACGAAAGGCCCTGAATAGCCAAAGTAATTTTGAAGAAGAAGACCAAAGCAGGAGGCATCACAATCCCAGACTTTAGCCTCTACTACAAAGCTGTCATCATCAAGACAGCATGGTATTGGCACAAAAACAGACACATGGACCAATGGAATAGCATAGAAACTCCAGAACTAGACCCACAAACGTATGGCCAACTCATCTTTGACAAAGCAGGAAAGAACATCCAATGGAAAAAAGACAGTCTCTTTAACAAATGGTGCTGGGAGAACTGGATAGCAACATGCAGAAGGTTGAAACTAGACCACTTTCTCACACTATTCACAAAAATAAACTCAAAATGGATAAAGGACCTGAATGTGAGACAAGAAACCATCAAAACCCTAGAGGAGAAAGCAGGAAAAGACCTCTCTGACCTCAGCCGCAGCAATTTCTTACTTGACACATCCCCAAAGGCAAGGGAATTAAAAGCAAAAATGAATTACTGGGACCTTATGAAGATAAAAGGCTTCTGCACAGCAAAGGAAACCACCAACAAAACTAAAAGGCAACCGATGGAATGGGAAAAGATATTTGCAAATGACATATCGGACAAAGGGCTAGTATCCAAAATCTATAAAGAGCTCACCAAACTCCACACCCGAAAAACAAATAACCCAGTGAAGAAATGAGCAGAAAACATGAATAGACACTTCTCAAAAGAAGACATCCAGATGGCCAACAGGCACATGAAAAGATGCTCAACGTCGCTCCTCATCAGGGAAACACAAATCAAAACCACACTCAGATATCACCTCACGCCAGTCAGAGTGGCCAAAATGAACAAATCAGGAGACTATAGATGCTGGAGAGGATGTGGAGAAACGGGAACCCTCTTGCACTGTTGGTGGGTATGCAAACTGGTGCAGCCACTCTGGAAAGCAGTGTGGAGGTTCCTCAGAAAATTAAAAATAGACCTACCCTATGACCCAGCAATAGCACTGCTAGGAATTTACCCAAGGGATACAGGAGTGCTGATGCATAGGGGCACTTGTACCCCAATGTTTATAGCAGCACTCTCAACAATAGCCAAATGATGGAAAGAGCCTAACTGTCCATCAACTGATGAATGGATAAAGAAATTGTGGTTTATATATACAATGGAGTACTACGTGGCAATGAGAAAGAATGAAATATGGCCCTTTGTAGCAATGTGGATGGAACTGGAGAGTGTGATGCTAAGTGAAATAAGCCATACAGAGAAAGATAGATACCATATGTTTTCACTCTTATGTGGATCCTGAGAAACTTTACAGAAACCCATGGGGGTGGGGAAGGAGAAAAGAAAAGGAGGTTAGAGTGGGAGAAAGCCAAAGCATAAGAGACTCTTAAAAACTGAGAACAAACTGAGGGTTGATGGGGGGTGGGAGGGAGAGAAGGGTGGGTGATGGGTATTGAGGAGGGAACCTCAATTTGGGGATGAGCACTGGGTGTTCTTTTGGGATGAGCACTGGGTGTTGTATGGAAACCAATTTGACAATAAACTTAATATATTGAAAAAAAAAAAGAAGTGAGGGGTTTGGAAACACAGCCCCATCTGATATAAAATTTGGGAGAGAGGTGCCACCTGGCAGGCTGATGGCTTAGTACAGAGTACAAGCAGAAGTTGGATGGAAGCCTGAGACAAAGGAGGGGTGATTGTGGGTTGGTGAGAGTACAGAGTTCCTGTACCAGAAATGAGGAAACTGGGTGATATCATTTTCATTTCTCCCGTGCATACACATAAACATGTATGCACGTACATGCACACACACACACACACGCGCGCGCGCTCGCAACACACTGATCCACCCCAGTAAGCTAAGCAGCACCACCTAGTGGAGAACTAAGTTGTTACACCAGGCCCCACCCAACTGCACCCTCCAAGCACATGACCTACAGGACCACCACAAGTCTCTCTGCTTATTGTAGGGACTATAGAGTGCTTCATAACGTCATTAGGGTTTCATTGTGTTTGCTGGTTCATCTATTCTTTTTTTTTCTCCTTTCTTTTATTTTTCTTGGATACAGAAAGAGAATTTTTTTTATTTTCCTTTTTTTAAAAAAAAATTTATTCTTTTTAGTATGTTATTTTTAAAAAATAATTTATTGTCAAATTGGCTAACATACAATGTGTACAGTGTGCTCTTGGTTTTGGGGGTAAATTCCTATGGTTCATCACTTACATACAACACCCAGTGCTCATCCCAACAAGTGCCCTCTTCAATGCCCATCACCCATTTTCTCCTCTGCCCCACCGCCTTCATCCACCCTCAGTTTCTTCTCTGTATTTAAGTCTCTTATGGTTTGCCTCCCTCCCTCTCTGTAACTATTTTTCCCCTACTTTCCCCCCATCTTCTCTTAAGTTTCTCAAGATCCACCTATGAGTGAAAGCATATGATATCTGTCCTTCTCAGACTGACTTATTTCACTCAGCATAATACCTTCAGTTCCATCCATGTTGCTGCAAATAACATGATTTCATTATTTCTCATTGTCAAGTAGTATTCCATTGTATATATAAACCTTATCTTCTTTATCCATTCATCAGTTGATGGACAATTAGGCTCTTTCCATACTTTGGCTATTGTTGAAAGTGCTGCTATAAACATTGGGGTACATGTGCCCCTATGCATCAGCATTCCTGTATCCCTTGGATAAATTCCCAGTAGTGCTATTGCTGGCTCATAGGGTAGTTCTATATTTAATTTTTTGAGAAACCTCCACACTGTTTTCCAGAGTGGCTGCACCAGTTTACATTTACATCAATAGTGCAAGAGGGTTCCTGTTTATCTACATCCTTGCCAGCATCTTTAGTTTTGTGAGTTGTTCATTTTAGCACTCTGACTGGTATGTGGTGGTATTTCAGTGTGGTTTTGATTTGTATTTCCCTGATGGTGTGTGATGTTGAGCATATTTTCATGTGTCTGTTGGCCATCTGGATGTCTTCTTTGGAAAAGTGTCTATTCATGTCTTTCACCCATTTCTTCACAGGATTATTTGTTTTTTGGGTGTTGAGTTTGTTAAGTTCTTTATAGATTTTGGATACTAACCCTTTATCTGATATGTCATTTGCAAATATCTTTTCCCATTCCATCGGTTGCCTTTTGGTTTTGTTTATTGTTTCCTTTGCAGTGCAGAAGCTTTTTATCTTCATGAGGTCCCAATAGTTCATTTTTGTTTTTAATTCACCTGCCTTTGGATATGTGTCAAGCAAGAAATTGCTGCAGCGGAGGTCAAAGAGGTTGTTGCCTGCTTTCCCCTCTAGGGTTTTGATGGCTTCCTGTCTCACATTGAGGTCTTTCATCCATTTTGAGTTTATTTTTGTGTATGGTGTGAGAAAGTGGTCTAGTTTCATTCTTCTGCATGTTGCTGTCCAGTTCTCCCAGCACCATTTGCTAAAGAGACTTATTTCCATTGGATATTCTTTTTTGCCTTGTCAAACATTAGTTGGCCATACATTTGTGGGTCCGATTTGTGGGTTCTCTATTCTATTCCATTGGTCTCTGTGTCTGTTTTTGTGCCAATACCATACTGGCTTGATGATGACAGCTTTGTAGTAGAGGCTAAAGTCTGGGATTGTGATGCCTCCTGTTTTGGTTTTCTTCTTCAATATTACTTCGGCTATTCAGGGTCTTTTGTGATTCCATACACATTTTAGGATTGTTTGTTCTAGCTTTTTTGAAGGATGCCAGTGCAATTTTGATTGGGATTTCATTGAATATGTGGATTGCTTTGAGTGGTAATGACATTTGAACAATGTTTATTCTTCCACTCCATGAGCATGGAATGTTTTTCCATTTCTTTGTATCTTCTTCAATTTCCTTCATAAGTTTCCTATAGTTTATAGCATACAGATCTTTTACATCTTTGGTTAGGTTTATTCCTGGGTATTTTATGATTCTTGGTGCAATTATAAATGGTATCAGTTTCTTGATTTCTCTTTCTATTGCTTCATTATTGGTGTATAAAAATGCAACTGATTTTTCTACATTGATGTGCACCCTGTGAATGTGCTTTGATGTGCTGAATCCATGTATCAATTCTAGCAGTCTTTTGGTGGAATCTTTTGGTTTTTCCATGTAGAGTATCATGTCGTGTGTGAAAAGTGAAGTTTGACTTCTTTGCCAATCTTGATGCCTTTTGTCATTCTGTTGTCTGATTTCTGATGCTAAGACTTCCAACACTATGTTAAACAACAGTGGTGACAGTTGGCATCCCTGTCGTGTTCCTGATCTCTGGGGGAAAGCTCTCAGTGTTTCTCCATTGAGGATGATATTAGCTGTGGGCTTTTCATATATGGCCTTTAGGGTGTTTAAGTATGCTCCTTCTATCACAACTTTCTTGGTTTTTTTTTAAGAAAGAATACTGGATTTTGTCAAATGCTATTTCTGCATCGATTGACAGGATCATATGGTTCTTATCCTTTCTTTTATTAATGTGATGTATCACATTGATTGATTTGTGACTATTGAACCAGCCCTTCAGCCAAAGAATGAATCCCACTTGATCATGCTGAATAATTCTTTTTATATGCTTTTGAATTCAATTTGCTAATAACTTGTCAGAATTTTTACATCCATATTCATCAGGGATATTGGTCTGTAATTCTCCTTTTTTTGGGGCTTTCTGTCTGGTTTTGGAATCAAGGTAATGCTGGCTTCATACAATGAGTATGGCAGTTTTCCTTCCATTTCTATTTTTTGGAACAGCTTGAGAAGGATAGGTATTAACTCTGGTTTAAATGTCTGGTGGAATACCAAAGGAAGCCATTTGGTCCAGGAATCTTATGTGTTGGGAGATTTATTTTATTTTATTTTTTATTTTTTAAAATTTGTATCCAAATTAGCATATAGTGAAACAATTTCAGGAGCAGATTCTTTAATGCCCCTTACCCATTTAGCTCATCCCCCCTCCCACAACCCTTCCAGCGACCCTCAGTTTGTTCTCCATATTTATGAGTCTCTTCTGTTTTGTCCTCCTCCCTGTTTTTATATTATTTTTGTTTCCCTTCCCTTATGTTCATCTGCTTTGTCTCTTAAAGTCCTCATATAAGTGAAGTCATATGATTTTTTGTCTTTCTCTGACTGACTAATTTCACTTAGCATAATACCTTCCAGTTCCATCCATGGAGTTGCAAATGGCAAGATTGCCTTCTTTTTGATTGCCGAGTAATACTCCATTGTATATATATATACCACATCTTCTTTATCTGTACATCCATCAATGGACATTTGGGCTCTTTCTATTCTTTGGCTACTGTTGATAGAACTGCTATAAACATGGGGGTGCATGTGTCCCTTTGAAACAGCACACCTGTATCCCGTGGATAAATGTCTAGGAGTGCAATTCCTGGGTCATAGGGTAGTTCTATTTTTAGTTTTTTGAGGAACCTCCATACTGTTTTCCAGAGTGGCTGCACCAGCCTGCATTGCCACCAACAATGCAAAAGAGATCCTCTTTCTCTGCATCCTCGCCAACATCTGTTGTTGCCTGAGTTGTTAATGTTAGCCATTCTGACAAGTGTGAGGTGGTATCTCATTGTGGTTTTGATTTGTATTTCCCTGATGAGTGATTTTGAGAATTTTTTCTTGTGTCGGTTGGCCATCTGGATGTCTTCCTTGGAGAAGTGTCTATTCATGTCTTTCACCCATTTCTTCACTGGATTATTTGTGTTTTTTTGGTGTTGAGTTTAATAAGGTCTTTATAGATTTTGGATACTAATCCTTTATCTGATATGTCATTTGCAAATATCTTCTTCCATTCTGTCAGTTGGCTTTTAGTTTTGCTGATTGTCTCCTTTGCTGTACAGAAGGTTTTTATTTTGATGAGGTCCCAATGGTTAATTTTTGCTTTTGTTTCCCTTGTCTCCGGAGACGTGTTGAGTAAGAAGTTGCTGCGGGCAAGATTGAAGTGGTTTTGCCTGCTTTCTCCTTGAGGATTTTGATGGCTTCCTGTCTTACATTGAGGTCTTTCATCCATTTTGAGTTTATTTTTGTGTGTGGTGTGAGAAAGTGGTCCAGGTTCATTCTTCTGCATGTTGCTGTCCAGTTTTCTCAGTACCACTTGCTGAAGAGACTGTCTTTATTCCATTGGATATTCTTTCCTGCTTTGTCAAAGATTAGTTGTCCATATGTTTGTGAGTCCATTTCTGGGTTCTCTATTCTGTTCCATTGATCTGTTGTTGTGCCAGTACCATATTGTCTTGATGATTACAACTTTGCATATAGCTTGAAGTCTGGGATTGTGATGCCTCTTGCTTTGGTTTTCTTTTTCAAGATTGCTTTGGCTCTGTGGGGTCTTTTCTGGTTCCATACAAATTTTAAGATTATTTGTTCTAGCTTGGTGAAGAATGCTGGGGAGATTTTTGATAACTGATCTAATTTTTTCACTAGTTTGGGGTCTGTTAAAAATTTCTTTTCCTTCCTGTTTGAGTTTTGGTAGTGGGTGGGTGCCTAGGAATTTGTTCATTTCCTCCAGGCTGTCCAGTTTGTTGGAATATAATTTTTCATAATATTCTCTGATAATTGCTTGTATTTCTGAGGGATTGGTTGTGATAAGTCAATTTTCATTCATGATTTTATCTATTTGTTTCCTCTTTCTTTTCTTTTTGAGAAGTCAGGCTAGGAGTTTGTCAATTTTGTTTATGTTTTCAAAAAACCAGCTCTTAGTTTCATTGATTGTTCTACTGGTTTTTTTTTATTATTCTCTATTGTTTGCTTCTGCTCTGATCTTTATTATTTCTCTTCTTCTTCTGGCTTTGGGGTTTCTTTGTTCTGCTTCTAGTTCCTTTAAGTGTGCTGTTAGATTTTGTATTTTGGATTTTTCTTGTTTCTTGAGATAGGCCTGGATTGCAATGTACTTTCCTCTTAGGACTGCCTGTGCTGTTCCAAAGGTTTTGGATTGTCATGTTTCCATTTTCACTTGTTTCCATATATTTTAAAATTTCTTCTTTAGTTGCCTGGCTGACCCATTCATTCTTTAGTAGGATGTTATTTAACCTCCATGCATTTGGGGGTTTCCAAAATTTTCCTGTGGTTGATTTCAAGTTTCATAGCATTGTGATCTGAAAGTGTGCATGGTATTATCTCAATTATTTTATATTTATTGAGGACTGTTTTGTGAGCCAGTATGTGATCTACCTTGGAGAATGTTCCATGTGCACACAAGAACACTGTTTTAGGATGAAAAGTTCTAATATATTTGTCAAGTCCATCTAGTCTAGTGTATCACATAGGGCCATTGTTTCTTTATTGATTTTCTGTCTATATGATCTGTCCACTGCCGGAAGTAGAGTATTAAAGTCCCCTGTAATTGGCACATTCTTACCAATAAGATTGCTTATGTTTGTGGATAATTGTTTTATATATTTGGGTGCTTTCAAATTCGGTGCATAAACATTTATAATTGTTAGCTCTTCTTGATGGAAAGACCCTATAATTATGATATAAAGTCCTTCTTCATCTCTTGTTACAGCCATTAGTTTAAAATCTAGTTTGTCTGATATAAGTATGGCTACTCCAGCTTTCTTTGGACTTCCAGTAGCATAATAGATGGTTCTCCATCCCCTCACTTTCAATCTGAAGGTGACTTCAGGTCTAAAATGGATTTCTTGTAGACAGCAAATAATGGGTTTTGTGTTTTTTTTATGCATTCTGATACCCTATGTCTTTTGATTGGAGCATTTAGTCCATTTACATTCAATGTTATTATTGAAAGATATGGATTTAGAGTCATTGTGTTATCTCCAGGTTTCATGCTTGTAGTGATGTCTCTGGTCCTTTGTAGTCTTTTCAACATTCCACTCACAGAGTCCCCCTTAGGGTCTCTTGTAGGGTGGTTTAGTGGTGATGAATTTCTTCAAGTTTTGCTTGTCTGGGAAAACCTTTGTCTTTCCTTCTATTTTGAAAGGCTTGCTGGATAAAGGATTCTTGGCTGCGTGTTTTTCCTATTCATCATATTGAAAATTTCTTGTCACTCCTTTCTGGCCTACCAAGTTTCAGTATATAGGTCTGCTACTACCCTTATGTGTCTACCCTTGTAGGTTAAGTCTCATTTACTCTTAACTGTTTTCAGAATTCTTTTTCTTTTTATTTTGTCAGTTTCACTATGATATGTCATGCAGAAGATTGATTCAAGTTACTTCTGAAGGGAGTTTTCTGTGCTTCTTGGATTTCATGGTCTGTTTCCTTCCCCAGATTGGGGAAGATCTCAGCTATGATTTGTCCAATTACACCTATGGTCCCTTTCTCTCTCTTCTTCTGGAACTCCTATGATACAGATATTGTTCCATTTCATTGACTTAGTTCTCTAATTCTCTTCTTGTGGTCCCTATTTTTTTTTATCTCTTTTCCTCAGCTTCATCTTTTTCCATAATTTTATCTCCTAGTTCAATTAATCTCCCCTCTGCCTCTGGAATCCTCATGGTCACCACCTCTAGTTTATTTTTCACCTCATTTACACCTTTCTTAATTCATCACGACTATTTTTTAGTTCCTTGATCTCTGCAGCAATAGATTCTAGGCTGTCTTCTATGCTTTTTCAAATCCAGCAATTAATCTTATAACTATTATTCTAAATTCTCATTCAGTTATATTGCTTATATCTGTTTTGATCAATTCTGTAGCTGTCATTTCTTCCTGGAATTTCTTTTGAGGGGAATGTTTCTGTTTCATTATTTTGGCTAGTTTTCTGTCCTTTATGTGTTTTTAAAAACTTGTTATGAGCTCTGCACCTATAAGCACTACTATATTAAGGAGGGGTCATACACTACCCAGGGCCTGGCCCTCCAGAAGGTGTTTTTTAGAGAGTGTTACATGCTCTCTTTTGTTGTGACTTTGGTTACTTTATCTCTCTACTCATAGTGATGTTTTGGACACTTCACCAGGTGTGCTTTGATTTGTTCATTGAAGTATCCCTGGAAAGGAAAACAAACAAACAAAAAACAAACAGAAAACAAAAACAAGCAAACACACGAACAAAAAAAATAAAAACAAAAACAAAACCAGAAACACCAGCTACAAGTAAACAACAGGGTGGAGGTAGTGCTTATGGAAGAGGACTTATCCCATACAAAGAGAAATAACAGGGGCATGGAAAAAGAAAAGAAAATGAAAATTGACCAGACAAAGAAACTATATGGCTTAATACAGAGACAGAGATAGGAAAATAAAGAAGGAGGAGGGACAAAAGAAAAGAAAAGAAAATTGACCAGAGAAAGTATACAGCTTAATCCAGAGAGAAAGAAAAGAAAGAACAAGGTGTAGAACATGTATCAAGAGAATAGATTAAATATGTCTGCTTAAACAAACCAACAACCAGAGTAAACAGACTAAAGGAGGGAAGAGATAAGAAGGAGAAAAGGAAGGAAGAATATATCTATATAATACAAATTGTCTGAGAATTAAATCAGGGAATGCAACAGCGTTGGTCTGGAGGAGAAGCTGTCTGGTTTGTCAACGTCAATCCCACTCTTGTAGATAGGCAGTTACCAGGTGCAGAGGGGCGTGGTATGGTGTAGGCAGGTCCTGCCTCCACTGTGGGCCCACTGTCCATTCCCTGAAGCCCCACCTTACTGGTTATGGGGAGAAAAATGGTGACACCCCAGTCTCTCCTCCACAGACCACGTCTCCCGAACAGCTCTGTTCAAGCTGTCCTCATTGTGCCATGGGTGCAAATGAGGCAGTTTGTCCTTGTCAACCAACTCCCGTGCCTCCCTGGTACTTGGCTGGGATTTAAACCCTGATTTTTTAAAGATTCTACTCTGTGAGCCCCAGTTCTGGGAAAGAGCTACTCCACCACTTCACAGTGCCACATGCGTGGTTTGTCTTGTTCTGCCAACTCCTGTGCCCCCCTGGCACTTGGCTGGGACTTAACCCCAATGTCTTTAAGGTTCCCACTCCATCTATCCCAGTTTGGGGGAAGTGCTGCTCCTTTGAGTGGAGTATTTCTTCCCACAGTACCCCAGGGAGGGGATTGTTTTCTCCCACTATGGACTGCACCTCTGAACTAGTTACTGAGCCCGAGGCTGGCTTCCCTCCTCCCCAGGTGCTTGAACAGGGCAGCTGGTCCCAGTCCAGAGAAAGCCCTGCAGTTAGAAATTGGATTTTTGTCCATCCTGGTCTGTCGTTTTTCTCTTGTCCCGATACAGTCTTATAGTTCCTCAGCCTCTCTTACTCTTCCCTTTGTCTCTCTGCAGAAGGGGATCCCTCCCCTCCATTTGTTTTATCTCTCCAAGTTCACAGTCACGCACCTATGGCCCATCAAGTCATCCCAGTGGGTCCCTGGAAGCATCTCTGTCACTTTGCTGCCTGGACTGTTGGAGTTCATAATCCTTTGGCCTCAATACTGCTTTGTTTGAGAGACAAGGGAACTTCAGATCCCCCTAGTTCTCCGCCATGTTGGCCCCTTTGTTTTTTAATTTTTGTAATTTTTTAAAATTCTATTTCACTTTATTCTGTTTTATTTTATACATTTTTTTAATTTTTTAAATTTTCTTATTTTTTTTTCTTTTCTTTCCCTTTTTTCTCTATTCTATCAAGGTTCTTTCAAGAATGAGACCAAAACACACCTAGGATCTAGCTTCCTTTATTTGATATTTTCTGTTGTTTTTAATTTTTAATTTTAATTTTATTTTATTAATTCTTTTTCTTCCTCCAAAATAACAAAAGGAAGTAATTCTCCACAAAAGAAAGCAAAGGAAGAAATGATAGCCTGGAGCTTAATTAACACAGATATAAGCAAGATGTCTGAAATAAAATTTAGAATCATAGTAATAAGAATACTAGCTGGGGTTGAAAGTAAACATAGAATTCCTTTCTGTGGAGATAAAAGAGGTATAGTCTAATCAGGACGAAATTAAAAATGCCATAACCTAAATGCAATTTCGAATGGATGCCATAGCAGCAAGGATGGATGAAGCTCAGCAGCAAATCAGCACTATAGAAGAAGATATGGAGAATAATAAAGCAGAAAAAAAGAGGGAGACTAAGGCAAAAGAGCATGATACGAATTAGAGAACTCAGTGATATACTAAAAAGGAATAACATCCAAGTCATAGGAGTCCCAGAAGATGAAGAGAGAGAAAAAAATAGAAGGTTTATGTGAGCAAATTATAGTGGAAAACTTTCCTAATTTGGGGAAAGACACAGACATCAAAATCCAAGAAGCACAGAGAACTCCCATTAGATTCAACAAAAACCGACCATCAACAAGTCATTGACAAACAAGTCAAATTGACAAAATACACAGGCAAAGAAAGAATCATGAAAGGAGCAAGGGGAAAAAAAATCCTTAACCCATAAGGAAAGACAGATCATGTTCACAGCACACCTATCCACAGAAAGGAATGGCAGGTTACATTCAATGTGCTGAATTGGAAAAATATGCAGCCAAGAATTCTTTATCAAGCAAGGCTGTCATTCAAAATAGGAGAGATAAAGAGTTTCCCAGATAAGCAAAAACTAAAGGAATTCATGACCACTAAACCAGCCCTGCAATAAATTTTAAGGAGGACTCTCTGAGGGGAGAAATGATGAAACAAAAAGACCAAAACTACCAAAGACTAGAAAGGACCAGAGAACAGCACCAGAAACTACAATTCTACAGGCAACATATGGGCAATAAATTCATATCTTTCAGTCCCCTCTGTAAATGTCAATGGACTAAACGCTCCAACCAAAAGACATATCATAATGGCAAAAAAACAAGATCCATCAATATCATGATTACAAGAGATCAATTTTAGACCTAAAGCCACCTTCAGATTGAAAGTAAGGAGATGGAGAACCATCTATCATGCTAATGGTCGCCAAAAGAAAGCTGAGGTATATAGCCATATATATAGCCATACTTATATCAGACAAACGAGATTTTAAAACAAAGACTGTAAAAAGAGATGAAGAGGACATTATATCATAATTAAAGGGTCTATTCACCAAGAAGATGTAACAATTGCAAACATTTATGCCCCCAATGTGATATTATCCAAATATATAATTCAAATAATCACAAACATAAAGAAACTCATCAATAATAATACCATATTGGTAGAGAACTTCAACACCCCATTTACTGCAATGGACAGATCATCTAAGCAGAAAATCAGCAAGGAAACAATGGCTTTGAATGACACACTGGGCCAGATGTACTTTACAGATATATTCAGAACATTTCATGCTAAAATAGAGGAATACACATTCTTCTCGAGTGCACATGAAACATTATCTACAATAGATCACATACTGGGACACAAATCAGCCCTCAACAAGTACAAAACGACTGAGACCATACTGTGCATATTTTCAGACCACAATGCTATGAAACTCAAAATTAATCACAAGAAAAAAATTGGAAAGAACATGAACACTTGGAGATTAAAGAACGTTGTACTAAAGAATGAATAAATTAACAAATAAATTAAAGAGGAAATTTAAAAGTACATAGAAGCCAATGAAAATGATAACATCATGGCCCAAAACCTCTGGGATACAACAAAGACAGGTATAAGAGGAAAATATATAGCAATCCATGCCTTCCTACAGAAGGAAGAAAGGTCTCAGATACACAACCTAACCTTACACTTTAAAGAGATGGAAAAAGAATAGCAAATAAAGCCAAAACCAGCAGAATATGGGAAATAATATAGATCAGAAATCAATGGTATTAAAATCAAAATAACAAAACAGTCAATGAAACCAGAAGCTGGTTCTTTGAGAGAATTAACAAAATTGACAAACTTCTATCCAGATTGATGCAAAAGAATAAAGGAAGGACCCAAATAAATAAAATCAAGAATGAAAGAGGTGAGATCACAACCAACATCGCAGAAATACAAACAATAACAAGAGAATATTATGAACAATTATATGCTAATAAATTGGGTAAACTGGAAGAAATAAATTTCTAGAAACATATAAACTACCAAAACTGAAATGGGAAGAAATAGAAAATTTGAACAGACCCATAACCAGTAAAGAAATTGAATTAGTAATCAAAAATCTTCCAAAAGATGAGTCCAGGGCCATCAGTAATCAAAAATCTTCCAAAAAAAGGGTCCAGGGCCAGATGGATTCCCAGGAGAATTCAACTGAACATTGAAAGAGTTAACACCTATTCTTTTAAAGCCGTTTCAAAAAATTAGAAATGGAAGGAAATCTTCCAAAATCATTCTACAAGGCCAGCCTTATCTTGATTCCAAAAGCAAAGACCCCACTGAAAAGGAGAACTACATACCAGTTTCCTTGATGAATATGGATGCAAAAATTCTCAGCAAGATAGTAGTCAACCAGGTCCAACAATATATTAAAAGAATTATTCACCACAAACAAGTGGGATTTAGAACTGGGATTCAGGGCTTGTTCAATATCTGCAAATCAGTCAGAGTGATACATCACACTAATAAAAGAAAGAATAAGAACCATATGATCCTCTCAATAGATGCAGATAAGGCATTTGACAAAATGCAGCATCCTTTCTTGATAAAACCCTTCAAATAAGTAGGAATAGAAGGACCATACTTCAAGATCATAAAAGCCATATATGAAAGACCCACCACTAATATCATTGTCAGTGGGGAAAAACTGAGAGCTTTCCCCACTAAGGTCAGGAACATGACAAATATGTCCACTGTCACCACTATTATTCAACATAGTGTTGGAAGTCCTAGCCTCAGCAATCAGACAACACAAAGAAATAAAAGGCATCCAAATATGCAAGGAGGAAGTCAAACTTTCACTATTCATAGACATGATACTCTAGGTGGAAAAAACAAAAGATTCCACCAAACAACTGCTAGAACTGATATATGAATTCACAATAAATTATATTAAAAATTAAAAAAATAAAAAATATATGAATTCAGCAAGGTCACAGGATATAAAACCAATGCACAAAAATCATATGCACCAATAATAAACCATCAGAAAGAGAAATCAAGGAATAGGTCCCATTTACAATTGCACCAAAAATCATAAAATACCTATGAATAAACCTAACCAAAGATTTGAAAAATCTATACACAGAAAAGTATAAAAAGCTTATGAAAGAAATTGAAGACACAAAAAAATGGCAAAGCATTTGATACTCATGAATTAGAAGAACAAATATTGTTAAAGTGTCAAAACTACCCAAAGCAATCTACCTATTCAACGCAATCTCTATCAAAATAACACCAGCATTCATCACAGAGCTAGAAGAAACAATCCCAAAATTTCTCTGGAACCAGGAAAGATCCTGAATAGCCAAAGCAATCTTCAAAAAAGAAAACCAAAGCTGGAGGGATCACAATTTTGGACTTCAAGATGGATTACAAAGCTGTAATCATCAAGACAGTATGGTACTGGCAGAAAAAACAGACACATAGATCAAAGGAACAGAATACAGAACCCACAAACGTATGGCCAACCAATCTTTAACAAAGCAGGAAAGAATATCCACTGGAATAAAGACAATCTCTTCAGCAAATGATGTTGGGAAAACTGGACAGCGATGTGCAGAAGAATAAACTTGAGCCACTTTCTTACACCATACACAAAAACAAATTCAAAATGGATGAAAGTCCTCAATTTAAGAAAGGAAGCCATGAAAATCCGCAAGGAGAAAGCAGGCAAAAACCTCTTTGACCTCGGCAACAGCAACTTC
Organism: Prionailurus viverrinus; assembly: GCF_022837055.1. Classification (NCBI taxonomy): domain Eukaryota; kingdom Metazoa; phylum Chordata; class Mammalia; order Carnivora; family Felidae; genus Prionailurus; species Prionailurus viverrinus. Next base: position 38,165,266 of record NC_062575.1, on the reverse strand, counting down.
TTAATCAATATGTCTCTGGAAACAAGGGAAACAAAAGCAAAAATGAACTATTAGGACCTCATCAAAATAAAAATTTTCTGCAAAGCAAACAATCAGCAAAATTAAAAGGCAACCGATGGAATGGGAGAAGATATTTTCAAATGACATATCAGATAAAGGGTTGGTATCCAAAATCTATAAAGAACTTATCAAACTCAACACCCAGAAAACAAATAATCCAGTGAATAAATGGGCAAAAGACATGAATAGACACTTCTCCAAAGAAGACATCCAGATGGCCAACCGACACATGAAAAGATGCTCAACATCACTCATCATCAGAGAAATACAAATCACAACCCACAATGAGATACCACCTCACACCTGTCAATAATGGCTAACATTAACAGCTCAGGAAACAACAGATGTTGGCAAGGATACAGAGAAAGAGGATCTCTTTTGCACTGCTGGTGGGAATGCAAACTGGTGCAGCCATTCTGGAAAACAGCACAGAGGTTCCTCAAAAAATTAAAAATAGAATTACAATGCCCCAGTACAATGCCCCAGCAATTGTACTGTTAGATATTTATCCAAAGGATACAGGAGTGCTGTTTTGAAGGGGTACATGCACCCCAATGTTTATAGCAGCACTATCAACAATAGTCAAAGTATGGGAAGAGCCCAAATGTCCATCAACAGGTGAATGGATAAAGACGATGTGAATATACATACATATATATATATATATATATATATATATATATCCGCACTGCAATATTATTCAGCAATCAAAAAGAATGAAATTTAGCCACTTGCAACAACATGGATAGAACTAGAGGGTATTATGCTAAGTGAAATTAGTCAGAGAAAGATAAATATCATGACTTCACTCATATGTGGAATTTAAGATGCCAAACAAATGAACATAAGGGAAAGGAAGCAAAAATAATATAAAAACAGGGAGGGGGACAAAACATAAGAGATTCTTAAATACAGAGAACAAACTGCTGGAGGTTTTGGAGTTGGGGGATGTGCTAAATGGGCAAGGGCATTAAGGAGGACACTTGTTGGGATGAGCACTGGGTGTTATATGTAGGGGATGAAACACTGGATTCTACTCCTGAAATCAGTATTGCACTATATGCTAACTAACTTGGATGTAAATTAAAAATTAATAATAATAAAATAAAATAAAGAATGGATGCTGTATTTTGTCAAATGCTTTTTCTGCATCTATTGAGAGGATCATGTTTCTTTTCTTTTATTAATTTCTTTTATTAATTTTATTATCATGTTGATTGATTTGCAAATATTGAACCACACTTGCAGCTCAGGAATAAATCCCACTTGATCATGATTAATAATTCTTCTAATACACTGTTAGATTTGATTTGCCAGTATCTTGTTGAGAATTTTTGCATCCATGTTCATCAGGGATATTGGCCTATAATTCTCCTTTTTTACTGGGGTCTTTGGTTTTGGAATCAAGGTAATGCTGGCCTCATGAAATGAGTTTGGAAGTTTTCCTTCCATTTCTTTCTTTTTTAATTTAAATTCAAGTTAGTTAACATATAGTGTAGTATTGGTTTCAGGAGTAGAATTTAGTGATTCACTTTTTGGAACTATTTGAGAAGAGTATTAACTCTTCTTTAAATGTTGGGTAGAATTCCCCTGAGAAGCCATCTGGCCCTGGACGTTTGTTTGTTGGAAGACTTTTGATTATTGATTCCATTTCTTTGGTGGTTATGGGTCTGTTCAAATTTTCCATTTCTTCCCATTTCTGTTTTGGTAGTTTTTATATGTTTCTAGGAATTTATTCATTTCTTCCAGATTGTCCAGTTTATTGGCATATAGTTTTTCATAACATTATCTTATAATTTTATTTCTGTGGCGTTGGTTGTGCTCTGTCCTCTTTAATTAGTTATTTTATTTATTTGAGTCCTTTCCCTTTTCTTTTTGATAAGTCTGGCTGGGGGGAGTATCAATTTTATTAATTCTTACAAAGAATAAGTTCCTAGTTTCATTGATCTGTTCTACTGTGTTTTTGTTTGTTTGTTTGTTTGTTTCTATATTGCTTATTTCTGCTCTGATCTTTATTATTTTCCTTATTCTGGTGGATTTAGGCTTTATTTTCTGCTCCTTTTCTAGCTCCTTTATGTGTAAGTTTAGGTTATATATATAAGACTTCTCTTCCTTCTTTTAAAAAAAAATTTTTTTTCAACGTTTATTTATTTTTGGGACAGAGAGAGACAGAGCATGAACAGGGGAGGGGCAGAGAGAGAGGGAGACACAGAATCGGAAACAGGCTCCAGGCTCTGAGCCATCAGCCCAGAGCCTGACGCGGGGCTCAAACTCACGGACCGCAAGATCGTGACCTGGCTGAAGTCGGACGCTTAACCGACTGCGCCACCCAGGCGCCCCATGGAGACTATAGATGCTGGTGAGGATGTGGAGAAACGGGAACCCTCTTGCACTATTGGTGGGAATGCAAGCTGGTGCAGCCACTCTGGAAAACAGTGTGGAGGTTTCTCAAAAAATTAAAAATAGACCTACCCTATGACCCAGCAATAGCACTGCTAGGAATTTACCCAAGGGATACAGGAGTACTGATGCATAGGGGCACTTGTACCCCAATGTTTATAGCAGCACTCTCAACAATAGCCAAATGATGGAAAGAGCCTAAATGTCCATCAACTGATGAATGGATAAAGAAATTGTAGTTTATATACATAATGGAGTACTGCGTGGCAATGAGAAAGAATGAAATATGGCCCTTTGTAGCAACATGGATGGAACTGCAGAGTGTGATGCTAAGTGAAATAAGCCATACAGAGAAAGACAGATACCATATGTTTTCACTCTTATGTGGATCTTGAGAAACTTAACAGAAACCCATGGGGGAGGGGAAGGAAAAAAAAGGAGGTTAGAGTGGGAGAGAGCCAAAGCATAAGAGACTCTTAAAAACTGAGAACAAACTGAGGGTTGATAGGGGGTGGGAGGGTATTGAGGGTACTGATTGGTATTGAGGAGGGCACCTTTTGGGATGAGCACTGGGTGTTTTATGGAAACCAATTTGACAATAAATTTCATATATTGAAAAATAAATAAATAAATAAATAAACCAAGTAAAAGAAGTTAGATAAAAAAAAAAAAGAATGGAAACAAGTCAAGGATATTCACTCTTATTCAAAATTGTACTGAAGTTTCTATCTTGTTGATTAAGGCAAAGAGAATGAATAAAAGCCATAAAAATTGAAAAAGAGAGTAATGTTATCTTTATTCACAGACAAAATAATTGTGTCCTTAGAAAAATCTAAGTAGTCTATCAAAGAAAATTAGTAAGATGACAGGATATCAGATCAGTATACAAAAATAAATGGGATATTTTTATGTACTATAGCAAACAACTTATAAATAATTTTAAAACTCCATTTTCAATAATGTCAGAAAATATATAGGAGTAAATTCAACAGAAAACATGTAAAAGCAGTGAAAATTAGGAACATTGTTAAGAGAAGTTAAAGACATTTTAAATAAATGAGGAGATATTAAATAGTCATTGATTGAAAGACCTAATGTTAATATATCAACTGTCAATAAATTGATTTATAGGGATGATGCAATACAAATAAAAATCTCAGCAAGAACATTTATAGAAACTAACAAGTTTATCTTAAAATATATATGGAAATGAAAGGGATTTAGAAAAACCAAAACAACCCTCGATGAACAGAACAAATTTGAAGGAGTCTGATTTTAAGGCTTATCATGAAGCATATATTAAAAAAGGACAATGCGGTACTGGCATAAGGATAAACAAATAAAGCAATAAAAAATCCAGAAAGAGATCTACATATATTTGATTCATTTGGTTTTCAATAAGGTAGTAAAGCAATTCAATAGGTAAAGGAAAGACTTCCATAAGTAGTGCTGGAAAACTGAATAACCCTATAGAAAAAGTGAACTTTGATCCCTACCTCAGAAACTATACAAAGAAGCTAATTCATGATGCATCAAAAGCCTAAAAATAAAGGTTAAAACTATAAATCTTCTAGAAGAAACAAAGGATAATATTTTTTAAGGCAAAGTTTCATTAGAATGAAAATAAAAGGCTTATACCTTAATGCAAAATATTGATTAATTGGAATTCATCAAAATTTAAAACTTCTGTTCTTAAGAAGACACCATGAAGAAAATGAAAAGGCAAGCAATAGACTGAGAAAATATTCACAATGCATTATCAAACAAAAGACTTGTATGCAGAGTAAAGAACTCCTAATAATCAATGTTTTTATACTAGAAATTTTTTTAATTTGTTTAATGTTTATTTATTTTTGAGACAGAGAGAGACAGAGCATGAATGGGGGAGGGTCAGAGAGACAGGGAGACACAGAATCCAAAGCAGGCTCCAGGTTCTGAGCTGTCAGCACAGAGCCCGACGCGGGGCTCGAACTCATGGACCGTGAGATCATGACCTGAGCTGAAGTCAGACGCTTAACCGACTGAGCCACCTTGGTGCCCCCCTAATAATTAATAATTTAAAAATAAAATTTTAAATGAGCAAAGGCTTGAACAGACACTTCACAAAAGAAGATATGTGAATGGAAAATAGATCCTTGAAAAGGTGCTTAACAACCTTAATCAACAGAGATATTCAAATTAAAACAAAGAGATTCCACAACACTGTACATCACAGTGCTGGAATGGCTAAAATTAAATAGCTGGTTAGAACAGAGAGAAACTAAAACATTTTGCACTCCTACATTGCTGGTGGGCAATGAAATAAAAACTTATGTTTACAAAAAGACTTGTATAAGAACATTTTTCATAATAAAAACGGAAAACAACCCAAATATCCAACTTTAAGGGAATGGATTAACAAACTGTGATACATTCATACTATGAAACACTACTTCAGTAATAAAATTTAAAAATCAACTATTAATACATGCAACAATCTAGGTGAATCTCAAAAACATTATGCTGAGTGAATGATTTCATAATACAAAATTTAAGAGCTGACACAAATAATCTATGGTAATAATATCAGAACAATGGTTTCTAAAGAGATTGCAGATTGTATTGCAGAAGGTATGTGAGGAAGCTTTGGAGGATGATGTAAATGCTCTATAGTTGATTGAGTATTAGCTCCACAAGTGTATTCATTTGTCAAAATTCATCAAATTCTATAACTATTCTATAACTGCCTATCTCATTACATAAAAAATTTACCTCAATTTTAGAAATAAATTTGAAATAATCTGATGAATGGAGAAAAAGATATCTAAGTCTTACAACCTAACCTACTGATCTTACTACTGTCACCTAAGAGGCCACCACAGAAGTTATTCTTTCAATGTTTTTTTTCCTAGTGACAAAATGCAAATTCCTTTGAAAGAGATGATGTTTGATGCTATTATTTATCATTTATTACTTAGTCTGAATTATTTCCTCCCAAGAGGAGTCTAGGGTTTTCTACATACACCTTATATATCCCTCATTCTGACCTCAGTAAGGCATGGAGGTTTAGAGAATTCAAGTCCAAATAAGTTCATTGAGCTATAGCACCAAGAAATGAAATTTTCCAATGTGATTAAGGTTAAGAGATTAAAGATCTGAGTCCTTGTTTAAAAAGCACTCAAAAACTTAGTGGCTTAAAAGAATAAAAATTCTTTTCCATGATTCTGAATCTAAGGTGGTCTCAGGTGGGTGGTTCTCCTGTTCCATGTGTTGAGTCTAGGAATGGAATTTCCAATACAGATTCTTCACTCAATCACTTTTCTAGCTCCTCAACTAGGATGGCTAGGATAGCTGGAGGCTAGCCTAGCTTCTCTGTCTTTCCACATAGCCACTCAGTATTGCTAGTCTGTGCCTCCTCTAGCATGATGGTCTCAAGGCTTCTTAAATGACAGATAGTTTCCAAGAGAAGAAGAAAAAGCTACTAGTCCTTTTAAAGCCTAGGCCCAGAACTGGCACACTGTCACTTCTGCCACATTCTACTGGGCAAAGCAAGCTACAAGGCCATCTTAGATTCAAAGAGGGGAAATATACTCTACTTGAGGTGAGGAGTGTCGTGCACACACAGGGAGAGAAGGAGTCGATGGGGGCCATTCTTGGAGACCATCTGCTATCCAAATCACTATAGCAGAGTGGAAAGTGCTCTCTCTGCTCCTAGAGTCTGGTGCACAGTCTTCTTGAGCTTCTTCCACTTGAATTAAATGGGAAGATTGGGCTAGTCTTAAACCTTAGGGAGAAAATCCCTCTCTGCCTTGCTTGCTTCTCTCATCTCACTTCTATGTGGAACCCTATGTCTTCACCTTTGAGTGGTCAATGGGCCTGGGTCCAGACAGAGGGAAAAAACAGACTAGGGTTACACTGGGTAAAAGAAGCCCTTCCAGTAACCCTACGTAGATCACTCTTTGAGATTAGAGCCAAACTCCCAACTGAAGAGTTCATTTGGCATGTCCTGTAAGCTCGCAGGGATCCATGGAGCAGACTGTGCCAGAATAGGATTCTGATGTTTGGAGATTCTGGATCTCAGCCAAATGCCACTGTGACCTCCACAACTGGACTTATGTGCATGGATGTTTCTATGGATCAGTTTCTGTTCTTTGAGGTGGTTTGTATGGGGTAAGATGGAATGTGGTGGCACTGGGTGACCAGAGGAGAGAGTGATGAGCAGCTTTCATCCCTCTGCCCCAGAACAAAGCTCTATATGATGGACCACTTCAAACACTTTGTTCAGAACAATTTCCTTGGACCTTAACTAGGGCTGTTTCCCTGCCAATGGATCTTCAGCAACATCTACAGATTTTTATCCTCATCACAATAAGGAAGATGCATCTGGTGTGTAGAAGCCAGGGATGCTGCTAAGCTTCCTGCAGTGCACAAGACAACACTGTAACAAAGAATTTACTGGTCCAAACTGCCAGCCATGCTGAGGTTGAGAAGCCCTAATCTGGATGTCCTTCAATCTCCCTTTTGTCCTGAAATAGTTGTAAGGAGGTTACTTAGAAAAGGGAGACAGGACCACAAATTGGAAATGTATTTACACATTTAGTCAAACAACCATTAGAGACAGCTTGGATACTGCCTCATCTACAAGGATAGTCTCTCTTGTTTGTTTCCATTTTATAATCCCATCAGTCTGTGCACATTATTTCTGCTGAGCTATGAATGCACATATGTGGCAAACGAATACAATAGTTTTTGATCTTTGTTTACCACTGTTCCCCTACCCTCTCACATCCTCCAGCCCTTGATTAAAAGATCTGGTTCTCTGTGAAAATCACAAACAAGGATGGGGCTGCATTAATAATTGATTCTTTATTTCTCTCTCAACAAGTTTGGCGTTTGACTTTGAGCAGTAGTTTTCAAGGGATAAGGCCACAGTGTCCTTCCAGCACCATTCTGAGTTGCAAGAATCTTTGGTGGGTAATTTTTTTTTCCTTTTATTGTTCTGCTATTAGCACAGTAATAATGATCATAACATTTTCATCCTTTCAGATCTCTTACAGGGGGATGACATCCATGAAAGGGATTGAACTTCTGCCAGTGACATCTTTGTAATTTTTTTGAGCTCTTCAACAGTAGCAGCTTTGGCTGCTCATTAACACATCCCTGGTAATGAGGTTTCACTGACACATCCGTGGAGTTTGATTCATCAGAGGGCAGCAAACCATGGCCTACATGATGTGAGCTGAGCCCTGTCCTTCCCCTGACATGACAATACTGGCATTTCCCTGGCTGAGGGGGCATGTGGCTCTCCCCAGGCTCGCACTGGATTGTCATCACTCATCTGTATTATTCAACACTGTACCCAGCACTGCTTAAATACATTAGGCTACATTTGTTCTTTAGAATACAATACATTAAATAAGACATTAAATAAGATAAAGTAGCGCTATACTAGTAAGGTAGTAAAATAACCAAGATATATGAAGTTTCACAAAAGATTGTATAACAACATGTATAAATGATCTCACTTAAAAATTATCCCCTATCATGAACGTATTTATATAGGCATATAGAACATCTGGAGGAATATAGTAAAAACTGTTGGCAGTGATTATCCTAAGGCTAGTGAGGAGGTGGGGGAAGTATAGGGAAATTTCCCTTCCTTTCTATGTTTTATAATGAGCATGATAGTGGTGGACATGTGTTAATTGCCTGTCCAGCATCTATTCCACCTTTTCCTGGTAAGTGCCTCCAGTTCTCTCCCCTCTCCCTCTCCTCCTTTGCTGCCCCTCCTTCTCCCTGCATCTGTCTTCCAGTTTAAAGTACCAAAGGCCTTCTAATGATTTCCTTAGTTTTACACACAGATGGTATCATAATCTCATCTAAAAGTTATTACTATGTAGCATAACAAAAAAACAAATGGCCAATACTTGGTGAAACAAAAACAAGGTAAAAACAATAGATTAGCTCAACTAGAAGAGAATTTGATTCTAGCACAACCCCCTTATATGGAAGATAGTTTTAATGAAATATCTTCCTTCAGGTGGTTCTGGTGACAAGGTAAATTGAAAACCTAGGCAATTACCAATCTGGTCCAGAAAGGGCTCAGATGTCAGATTATCCAGAAAAGTCATATTGGAGGTCTGCTTTCAGGCTATTGTAGAAAGATCTTACCTGGGGTCAGGGGCAGATGGCAGCATAGGAACACTGGACTCACCTCATCCTGCTGATCACTGAGATTCCACCCACATCTGCCTAAATAACTGAGAAAACCACCAGAAGACTAGCACAGTGGACTCTCCAGAGCGAAGCATAGACAAGAAGCCCATGGAAGAGGGTAGGAAGGGTGGACAGGCACTGCATGCTACACGAACTGATGGGAGGGATCCAGGTTGGTGGAGGGGCAGCCCACCTGACAAGGCAGAGACCCTGAAGTCTGGCTTGCAAAAGCCAGTGAGCCGGATCCCGTGAGTTCTGACATCCAGCAGGACATAACATCTGGAATCTTAAAAGTAAACAGCTCTGCTCTCAGAGAGCAGGGAGGGCAAGAGGAAACTGGGAGGGAGAGTTGTTGAGCCTGGGAAGACAGAGCTCAGCTCGGAGGGGGAACAAAGGCTCTGGCAAGCACCATTTCCTTCTCCCATTCCCCAGCTGAAATTCCAAAGGGAACCAGTTCCCGTCACTGAACTTGTTTGCACCATGCAAATGTCCAACTCTGTGCTTCTGAGGATCCAACCCTCCAACAGGCCTGCCTCCTATCTGGTGCTGCAGAGCCCCTCCCACAGGGGACCACCCACAGCAAAGCAAGCTAAGCCTACCCTTCCCACCCCTGTGCACCTTGCAAACCCACCCCAGCTAATATGCCCTTGGCCAGATCCCATTGAAGCAGCACCACAAGCCTTGCAGTGTGCAAGTAGCCCAGACAGGGGCCACACCACTCCACAGTGAATTCTGCACCTGGGAGAGCAGAAGATAAGGTACACACCAGTCTGGCTCTGGTCCCAGTGGTGGGCTGGGGGCAGACATTGGGTCTGACTGTGGCCACTCCTACCAACACAATTTTCTCCCAACAGCACAGGGGAAGTGCCCTGCAGTTTGGAGCTACACAGGGACTACCCAAAAGGAAACGGAAGAAGTAGCGACAGAGTACCCAAAAGAGACTCCAGGAAGTAGCGACAGCTAATGAATTGCTCAAAAAAGATTTAAGCAATATAACAGAACAAGAATTTAGAATAATAGTCATAAAAATTGTCTCTGGGCTTGAAAAAAGCATAGAGGACAGCAGAGAATCTATTGCTACAGAGATCAAGGGACTAAGAAATAGTCATGAGGAGCTTAAAAATGCTATAAATGAGGTGCAAAATAAAATGGAGGTGGCCATAGCATGATTTGAAGAGGCAGAGGAAAGAATAAGTGAATTAGAAGATAAAACTATGGAAAAAGAGGAAGCTGAGAAAAGACAGATAAAAAAAATCCAGGAGTATGAGGGGAGAATTAGGAAACTAAGTGATGCAATCAAACGGAACAATATCCATATCATAGGAATTCTAGAAGAAGAGAGAGAGAAAAGGGCTAAAGGTGTACTTGAACAAATCATAGCTGAGAACTTCCCTGATCTGGGGAAGGAAAAAGGCATTGAAATCCAAGAGGCACAGAGAACTCCTTTCAGACATAACTTGAATCGATCTTCTGCACAACATATCATAGTGAAACTGGCAAAATACAAGGATAAAGAGAAAATTCTGAAAGTACCTAGGGATAAACAGGCTGTAACTTACAAAGGTAGACACATAAGAGTAGTCGCAGACCTATCTACTGAAACTTGGCAGGCCACAAAGGAATGGCAGGGAATCCTCAATGTGATGAACAGAAAAAATATGCAACCGAGAAGCCTTTATCCAGCAAGTCTGTCATTCAGAATAGAAGGAGAGATAAAGGTCTTCCCAAACAAAAAATGAAGGAATTCATCACCACTAAACCAGCCCTACAAGAGATCCTATGGGGGATTCTGTGAGTGAAATGTTGCAAGGACCACAATGTACCAGAGACATCACTACAAGCTTGAAACCTACAGACATCACAATGACTTTAAACCCATATCTTTCAATAATAATACTGAATGTAAATGGACTAAGTGCCCCAAGTGAAAGACATAGGGTATCAGAATAGATTAAAAAAAAAAAGACCTGTCTATTTGCTGTTGACAAGAGATTCATTTTAGACCTGAGGACACCTTCAGATTGAAAGTGAGGGGATGGAGAACTATCTATCATGCTACTGGAAGTCCAAAGAAAGCTGTAGTAGCCATACTTATATCAGACAAACTAGACTTTAAATTAAAAGTTGTAATAAGAGATGAAGAAGGGCATTATATAGTAATTACAGGGTCTATCCATCAGGAAGAGCTAACAATTGTAAATCTCTATGTCTGAATACAGAGGCCCCCAAATGTGTAAAACAATTAATCACAAACATGAGCAACCTTATTGATAAGAATGTGGTAATTGCAGGGGACTTTAGTACCCCACTTACAACAATGGATAGATCATCTAGACACATGGTCAATAAAGAAACAAGGGTCCTGAATGATATATTGGATCAGATGGACTTGACAGATATATTTAGAACTCTGCATCGCAAAGCAACAGAATATACTTTCTTCTCGAGTGCACATGGAACATTCTCCAAGATAGATCACATACTGGATCACAAAACAGCCCTTCATATGTATACAAGAAATGAGATCATATCATGCATACTTTCAGACCACAATGCTATGAAACTTGAAATCAACCATAGGAAAAAGCCTGGAAAACCTCCAAAAGTATGGAGGTTAAAGAACACCCTACTAAAGAATGAATGGGTCAACCAGGCAATTAGAGAAGAAATTTTAAAATATATGGAAACAAATGAAAGTGAAAATACAAGAATCCAAATGCTTTGGGATGCAGCAAAGGTAGTCCTGAGAGGAAAATACATTGCAATCCAGGCCTATCTCAAGAAACAAGAATAATCCCAAATACAAAATCTAACAGCACACCTAAAGGAAATAGAAGCAGAACAGCAAAGACACCCCAAACCCAGCAGAAGAAGAGAAATAATAAAGATCAGAGCAGAAATAAACAATTTAGAATCTAAAAAAGCTGTAGAGCAGATCAATGAAACCAAGAGTTGTTTTTTTGAAAAATAAACAAAATTGATAAACCTCTAGCCAGGCTTCTCAAAAAGAAAAGGGAGATGACCCAAATAGATAAAATCATGAATGAAAATGGAATTATTACAACCAATCCCTCAGAAATGCAAGCAATTATCAGGGAATGCTATGAAAAATTATATGCCAACAAACTGGACAACCTGGAAGAAATGGACAAATTCCTAAGCACCCACACACTTCCAAAACTCAAGCAGGAAGAAATAGAAAGCTTGAACAGACCCATAACCAGCGAAGAAATTGAATCAGTGATCAAAAACCTCCCAACAAATAAGAGTTCAGGACCAGATGGCTTCCAGGGGAATTCTACCAGACATTTAAAGCAGATAATACCTATCTTTCCCAAGCTGTTCCAAAAAATAGAAAGGGAAGGAAAACTCACAGACTCATTCTATGAAGCCAGCATTACTTTGATTCCCAAACCAGACAGAGACCCAGCAAAAAAAAAAAAAAAAAAAAAAGAGAACTACAGGCCAATATCCCTTATGAATATGGATGCAAAAATTATCAACAAGATAGTAGCAAATCGAATTCAACAGGATATAAAAAGAATTATTCACCATGATCAAGTGGGATTCATTCCTGGGATGCACAGCTCGTTCAACATTCACAAATCAATCAATGTGATACATCACATTAATAAAAAAAAAAGATAAGAACCATATGACCCTGTTAATCAATGCAGAAAAAGCATTTGACAAATTCCACCATCTTTCTTAATAAAAACTCTCGAAAAAGTTGGGATAGAAGGAACGTACTTAAACATCATAAAAGCCATTCAAGAAAAGCCCACAGCTAACATCATCCTAATGGGGAAAAACCGAGAGCTTTCCACCTGAGATAAGGAACACGACAGGGATGTCCATTCTCACCGCTGTTGTTTAACATAGTGTTGGAAGTTCTAGTATCAGCAATCAGGCAACAAAAGGAAATCAAAGGCATCAAAATTGGCAAAGATGAAGTCAAACTTTTACTTTTCACAGACGACGTGGTACTCTGCATGGAAAACCTGACAGACTCCACTAAAAGTCTGCTAGAACTGATACATGAATTCAGCAAAGTCACAGGATACAAAATTAATGTACAGAAATCAGTTGCATTCTCATACACTAATAATGAACAAATAGACAAATAAAGAAACTGATCCCATTCACAATTGCACCAAGAAGCATAAAATACCTAGGAATAAATCTAACCAAAGATGTTAAAAGATCTATATGCTGAAAACTATAGAAAGCTTATGAAGGAAAATGAAGGTATAAAGAAATGGAAAAACATTCCATGCTCATGGATTGGAAGAATACATATTGTCAAAATGTCAATACTACCCAAAGCTATCTACACATTCCATGCAATCCCAATCAAAATTGCACCAGCACTCTTCTCAATGCTAGAACAAGCAATCCTAAATTTGTATGGAACCACAAAAGATCCCAAATAGGCAAAGTAATATTTAAGAAGACCAAAGCAGGAGGCATCACAATCCCAGACTTTAGCCTCTACTGCGAAACTGTCATCATCAAGACAGCATGGTATTGCCACAAAAACAGACACATAGACCAATGGAATAGCATAGAAACCCCAGAATTAGACCCACAAACATATGGCCAGCTAATCTTTGACAAAGCAGGAAAGAACATCCAATGGAAAAAAGACAGTCTCTTTAACAAATGGTGCTGGGAGAACTGGATAGCAACATGCAGAAGATTGAAACTAGACCACTTTCTCACACCATTCACAAAAATAAACTCAAAATTGATAAAGGATGTGAGACAGGAATGTGAGACAGGAAACCATCAAAACCCTAGAGGAGAAAACAGGAACAAAACCTCTCTGACCTCAGCCACAGCAATTTCTTACTTGACACATCTCCAAAGACAGGTGAATTAAAAGCAAAAATGAACTATTGGTACCTCATGAAGATAAAAAGCTTCTGCACTGCAAAGGAGACAATCAACAAAACTAAAACACAACCAACGGAATGGGAAAAGATATTTGCAAATGACATATCGGACAAAGGGCTAGTATCCAAAATCTATAAAGAGCTCACCAAACTCCACACCCAAAAAACAAATAACCCAGTGAAGAAATGGGCAGAAAACATGAATAGACACTTCTCTAAAGAAGACATCCAGATGGCCAACAGGCACATGAAAAGATGCCCAACGTCACTCCTCATCAGGGAAATACAAATCAAAACCAAGTTGAGATATCATCTAACGCCAGTCAGAGTGGCTAAAATGAAGAAATCAGGAGACTATAGATGCTGGAGAGGATGTGGAGAAAAGAGAACCCTTTTGCATTATTGGTGGGAATGCAAGCTGGTGCAGCCACTCTGGAAAACAGTGTGGAGGTCCCTCAAAAAATTAAAAATAGACCTACCCCATGACCCAGCAGTAGCACTGCTAGGAATTTACCCAAAGGATACATTAGTGCTGATGCATAGGGGTACTTGTACCCCAATGTTTATAGCAGCACTTTCACCAATCGTCAAATTATGGAATGAGCCTAAATGTCCATCAACTGATGAATGGATAAAGAAATTGTGGTTTATATATGCAATGGAATACTATCTGGCAATAAGAAAGAATGAAATATGGCCTTTTGTAGCAATGTGGATGGAACTGGAGAGTGTCATGTTAAGTGAAATAAGTCATACAGAGAAAGACAGATACCATATGTTTTCATTCTTATGTGAATCCTGAGAAACTTAAGACCATGGGGGAAGGGAAAGAAAAAAAGTTAGAGAGGGAGGGAGCCAAACCATAAGAAACTCTTAACAATTGAGAATAAACTGAGGGTTGATCAGGGGTGAGAGGGAGGGGAAAGTGGGTGATGGGCATTGAGGAGGGTACCTGTTGGGATGAGCACTGGGTGTTGTATAGAAACCAATTTGACAATAAATTTCATATTTAAAAAAAGAAAACAAAGATCTTACTGGGGCTCCAGGCTGTGCTCCATCAGGTTTTAGTCAGAAGGCCTTGAACTAATCTTAGACCATGTCTATCTAGCAACCCCAAGGTGACCACCCATATAATTATGAACTTTGCAGCCAAAGAGGACCCAGCAGAACTGCATCACATTTGCACACCCACTCCCAGTGCCTCACTATGAACTACAAAACTGCATCTCTCTTAGGAGAGGTATATATACTGGTCGTGCATATAAAAAAGGAAATCTTAATAAAACTGTTGATTTCCAGAAATCATCTTATCCCCCTGCATTCAGTAATCGTTTTCTGTTCCAGCAGCATTTTCTCCAGTGGCCACAACCCCCTCTTTAACATGTGCTCTTCTCTTGGCTTCTAGGGCAACTAATGCTTTTACTTCCACTGCTAAGGGAACCATTTCTCAATCCTATCCCTAGTTTCTCTTTGCTTAGCCCACTCTCAAGCCTTGGTATGGTCAGAGACTTGTCCAAGCCCTCTTCTTCCCTACACCCTCCTCCAGTGACTTCCAAGTCACTTCCTTCTAAGCATCTGTCTTCTGAACTTGATTTACTGTATCCAAATAATTGGTATCCCTAAGCAGCCTGGTGTAGCCAGAAGAGTACTAGGCTGGGACCCAGAAGACCCAAATGTGAGCCCCAAATCCCCTGATATCCAGCTGCAAGATCCTGGGAAAGGACCACTGCCCTCTTTGAGTATCCAAGTCATTATCAGTAAAATTATACTAATTCACAGGCCTGTGTGAGCACTAACTGTGACAAAGTATGGGAAGATCATTTGTAAATAAAAAGGGCTGGGACCTGCCTGGTGCCTGGTGGTGGACAATGGCCCCTTGATGAGGGAGGTCAGTCAAGAATCTCTCCTGGGCATGGGTTGTCTGTGAGCCAAATTCGGAAAGTGACAGTCACTACTGATGGGCTATTCATCTCCCTCCTCCAAATGATTCCAAAAACATTTTGAAAGAAATGATTATCGGAAACAAAATATTTATGCAAAGAAGGTATTTTAAAGCCCTTAGGGGCGCTTGGGTGGCTCAGTCGGTTAAGCGTCCGACTTCAGCTCAGGTCATGACCTCACACTCCATGAGTTCAAGCACCGCGTCGGGCTCTGTGCTGACAGCTCAGAGCCTGGAGCCTGCTTCCGATTCTGTGTCTCCCCCTCTCTCTGTCCCTCCCCTGCTCATGCTCTGTCTCGCTCTGTCTCAAAAATAAATAAAAACATTAAATTTTTTTTTTAAAAAAAGGAGTGCACTTAAAAAAAAGCCCTTTGAAGCCAATGTTCAAAAAAATATTCTTGATGGGGGAAAAAAACACCTTCTGGGAGAGTTTCTGGTGAGTTGAAGCTTGGCCTTACAGTGTCCAAACTGAATTATGCTTTAGGGAATCCTGTGGGTTGTAGAACTTTGGTGTTTAAAATATCTTACAGAAAACTCACTAATATAAAAAGGATAAAGAAATTAAAGGGACCTCAGGTCCCTGGGCCCCTCCTACTTGCTCATTTTCTCACTCCTTTTACCCTGGGAATTTCTGGGGAATTATTTGTTTGGACAAACACAGTTTGCAAACCATTGATCTAGCCCATCACCGATTTTGATGGATAAGGGAACTGAGAAAAGGAAGAAAAGTGTGTCTAGAGAAAAATAAAACAGTGGAATCATGTAAAACTGTCTGCTTTCTTGGGCTGACAAGCTACACAGTCTTTCTGCTTATGGATAACTATAGGACCTCTAGCATGTCAGTCACCTGTTGACTTCTGGCAGGAGTGATCCCCATCTGTGACCCCAAATGTTGCTCGGTCCTCATGTGACAGTATTTGTTTCAGTGGTTTAGGACACTCAAACCACCCCCCCCCACCCCGCTATGAGATGGAGGATAGAACCCAAGTTCTTTGATCACAAACAAAAGAGAGCCTAGAGATTTACTTACATATGGGCTAGTTCAAAAAAAAATAAGAACTCCAAAGAACTCAAAGAGCCCAGAGCCTCACCAGGGTGTCAGAGCTGTAATGAATGACCTCCAACTACTTCTTGCATCCTTGAATCACTCCACTTAAATTCAGATTCTCAGGTTATGAGTTTATTCCTATGCACTCAGAGAACCTTGACTGGCAATCCCACCAAAGAGGAAGCCAGATACTGGCAACAAAACCCAGGGGAATGGAAGCCAGACACCATCTAGCAACTATGTCCCACATTTATCTTCTTCAAGTTCATGTTCTTCACAGCAGCTTATATGTGGTGGGAGCCTCCTGCTCCTCTCCAGTGCTTGTCCTTAGTGTCTTGCTCTTCCTCGTGGCTAGAGAGCACCCCAGCAAACCATTCCTCCATTAATAACATGTGGACAACAGTTTAAAAGCACCAAGCACTTTCACAAGCATTTTCACATAGCACTTCCACTTGCTGCTGTATCAAGTTACCACAAACATAATGATTTAAAACAACACAAATTTATCCTTTTACAGTTCTAGAGGTCAAAAGTCTAAAACTGCGTCTTATGAGGCTAAACTCAAGGTCTTGTCGGGGATGGTTACTTCCAGAGGCTGTAGGGAAAAATCCATTTTCTACCTTTTCCACTTTCTAGAGGCTACCTGCATTTCTTAGCTCGTGGTCCCTTCCTTCATGATCAAATCCAGCAGTATAGTATCTTCAAATTTTGCTGTTTTCATATTACATCATTTTTCCTCCAATTTTGTCCCTGTGGCTCCCTCTTATCAGGACTCCAGAGATTACATTAGGCCCCTAGATAATCCAGGATAATCTTCCCATCTCAAAATCCTAAACTTAATCACATGTGCAAAGTCCTTTTTACCATGTAATGTACCATATTCACAGGTTCTGAGGATTAGGCTGTGGCCACGGGGTGGGGGTGGGGACATTATTCTGCCTACCACAGAAAAAAATAAATTAATATTTATTAAGTAGCTACTACATGCAAAACACAGGACCAAGTGCTTTACACAAATAGCCACAGACACTACCAGATGAACCATTATTAATCTCACTTTAAAAACTGAGAAAATTGAGATTTGGATGGTTTCAATAACAAAGTCACAAAACTAATAAGTTAAAGATTTGAACTCACATCTGAGACTAAATTTGGCACCCTCTGCTTTGCTTGTCCTGTGTAAGCTGTTGACTATGACTAATCCCGAGGGTCTCTAAGAAACTGAAATTTTCAAGACATGAGGGAATAAATTTCAAAGTATAAGCACTTCAGTAATAAATTTTCAGTCTTTGCATTCTAGAATATTCTTTGTGGTTGTTGACTCAGCCATGTTCCTAGATAAATCTTTGCTTATTTATTCATTCTTGATAATTTATGCTACTGACTGAAAATAGGAGTCTTATAGACCCCAGGATGTGATATCAAGAAATAAGTGTTTCTGCATTTATAAATAAACTATTTAGTAACTTTAATACAGGTTAATTTAATTAAATCCCCTTTAAGTTGATTGTAAGTTAACATATTTTGCACAGGTATATTAAAAAGGCAAAGGGGTGGTGGAATTCAGACCACCAGGGGCAGATTTTCTACAAATGCATAAATGTTGCGTCGCAATCTAACCTGAATGGGGACTCTTTCCAAGGATGTGATTTCTAAGCAGCTGATTATAAGGGAGTTGCGTTTTCCTAAAACTGTTTCTGCTAAAAATTCCAGTGGTCTCCAGCTCATAGGCCATGTCCCAGTCAGCAGTGAGCAAGAAATTAAAAAATTACCCAGACCACTTAAAAGGCAGTTTATAGTCTCATACTTTTGCCTCCTTTATCTGAATGTTTCAGGCAAACATGCTTTTGGGTACCTGAAATAGTCTTACAATTTTCCCATGGTTGCTATGGAAGTTTAAGGAAGCTTTGGGAACCTAGGAATCCACTTTTGCTCCAGTAGATCTGTGACTACACAAAAAATAACAGTGAATAACATTTGCTGTGTTGTAAGTCTGTGCTGATGCCATTTCAGAGGCAATAACTCACTTAATCCACTCAGAATACCAGTGTCCTATCCTTATTTTGCAGTGATAAAACTGAGGCACAGAGTGTAGTCACTTGCCCGCAGTCACAAAGCACGTAAATGACAGAGCCAAATTCAAACCTGGCAGTCTTGGTTCCAGAGCCTGCATGCCTTGCCACCCATTACCCCAAAGTCCTATCAACCAAGGTAGACAGCAATCAGACTCTTGACTCAGCTTCCCCTTGACCTAGAACTGACCCCAAAACACAGGCAGCCTTGAGTATTACTGCCTTTTCTGAATATGGAACTGTCACTATATACTCACTCTGTCCCCTTGTCTACTACTGATGAACAAACCCAAATTAGCCTAGTGTCAGAAAAATTAAAAGCAGCTTTGAAGACTTGGCCCAAGGTCCTCTCTCCTGCTTGAGGACCTGGAGCCAAACACCCTGGAAGTCACTTTCCTAATGGAATGTGCTCACAGACTCTCTGCCAGGAGATGCTTGCCAGTTCTATTTTTATTGATTTCCACCTCACACAAAAGCCTCTTAAATCAAATCAAACTTTCTAGGAAATTGTGTGGGAGGGAGGAGAGCTCTTCTTTGTCTTCAATGCTTTGAAGGTGTGCCCTTCCTCCCAATTGGCCCAGGAGGCCAAAAGTTGTCCTGAAAACATTACTTCAGCTCACTGCCTTTACCTTAAGGCAAATCTTCACCTGCATTTGATGTTTCCTGCCTGATGCATAATCCATTAATGCAGAGAACAGATGATGTTGTTGCCACATTGCTTTCCTCTGCCTTCTCTGCTCCAGTCTAACCTGATGGGCAAAGGGGTTCACAGTTCTAAACACAGGGATCTAACTAGAGGAGAAGGCTAGCAAACAGAACAGCCTGGGATGAGTGCCTGAGCACCTGGACCTCTCCTCAGCATCCTTGAGGGTTCCTCTCAAGTGGCACTTACTCGGAAGGCCTTTGCTGAACTTCCAATTCAAAAGAAACTCATCTCTATATGACGTTGAGTAAAGAAAAAGAACAATACTAACCATAAAAGACAAATTTGATAAATTGGTCCATATTAAAAATAAGAATTTTTGTTTATCAAAAAGAGACCATTAGGAATGCATAGAGGCCAGCATCAGAGTGGAGTCATAGATTCACAACACTTATAGTGACAAAGGTTCCATGGCCAGAATGTATAAGCTGGGGATGACAATATCCTCCCTACTCACCCCAAATTCCATAATGAATGTGGATATGTTTGGAAACTACAAAGTGCTCCATCAATATAAGGAATGACATACTTGGGTCTTCTTAGTAGGTTATTTCAACAGTGCCAAACAGAGCCGAAGCAGTGTGAACTGAGCACAATCTCCCCCCACTCCACAAGCCACAACCAAGGGTAATTGTTACCAAATCTAGTCTAATTATGTCACCCTCTTGCCTAACACCCTGTAATGCCCCAACCTACCAGATGCCATCCAAAGTCCTTAGTATGTCCTTCAAGGTCCTTCATCACTAGTCCTTGCTTCCATGTCTCCAACCTTGCCCTCACCATAATCCCATCAATGCTGAATTCCAGCCACCTAGACACCTTGCCATGTCCCTAACATCCCTAACACCACAGTACCTAACATAACGTCACAATCTCTAACATCTTTGCACCTTTCACAAACCCTTCCCTCTGCTTAGAATGTTCTCTCTTCTTTTTCTGCCCTAGCAAGCTACCAGTCCTAGTAGGGGGGATGCAGTCCTAATGCCTCTCCACAGCCTGGCCACAAGGATAGAGTGGCCCCAAAGTGGATTCATGGCACAAGTCCTTCCCTGGACTAATACACAAACATTTGGAAAGAGCAGTCCCTTTCCCTGCAAGGTTGCCAAACTGGAAGGATGTGAGCTGAGTGCTAAAAGCAGCCATGTCTGGGGGTGCCTGGGTGACACAGTCAGTTAAGTGTCTGACTTCTGCTCAGGTCATGATCTCATGGTTCATGAGTTTGAGCCCCGCATCGGGCTCTGCGCTAACAGCTCAGAGCCTGGAGCCTGCTTCGGATTCTGTGTACCCTCTCTGCTCTCCCCTTCTCATACTCTGTCTCTCTCTCTCAAAAATAAATAAACATTAAAAAAAATTAAAAACGGTCATGTTTGATGACACAAAGGGATGCCAATCTATGAAGCAACACACAGGGGAAAGCAGAGGGGGAGACAGACAGGGAGACAGAGAGAGCCAGATGACCCTGGAAGAGCACTTGCCTGCAGCCCACTTGAAGGCCTTCAGTTCTACAAGACTAGCCATTCCCTTCTTTTGTTTGGACAGTTTGAATTGGGTTTCTGGCCAGCTAACCACAGTATATTCTCCCTAGTCTCTTCCCCTGGGAGAAAATGTATTTCATTAGACTTAAATATATGAATTGCTTCTTCCTCACCCCTCCTGTGTTCCTGGGCAGCCATTAAAACAGTTGTTCTCATTTGTGGCTGCACATTAAAAACCCCTGGGCCTTCTGAAAAATACCAATGCCCAGGCCTCATCCTACTTGTCAGAATCTCTAGAGGTGGGGCGCCTGGGTGGCACAGTCGGTTAAGCGTCCGACTTCAGCCAGGTCACGATCTCGCGGTCCGTGAGTTCGAGCCCCGCGTCGGGCTCTGGGCTGATGGTTCGGAGCCTGGAGCCTGTTTCCGACGCTGTGTCTCCCTCTCTCTCTGTCCCTCCCCCATTCATGCTCTGTTTCTCTCTGTCCCAAAAATAAATAAAAAATGTTGAAAAAAAATTAAAAAAAAAAAAAAAGAATCTCTAGAGGTGAGGCCCAGGCATCAGTATTTTTATGTCCCTCAGGAGATTTTAATGGGCAGCCAGTATTGAGAGCTGCACGGCCTGAGGAGTACAAACCAACAGAAGGCCAGCTTCATCCCTTTGTCTTGGTGATGGGTGAAAAGAAAATGAAGTCACAATAGATAGAAAAATAAGGAAGACTGGTGGGGACACTCTAAGTGACATTGTGTGTGAGGGGATTTCCTAGAATGATCACATTAACATTAACAAGCATGCATTAACAAGGTAAGGCAAAGCAATACAACCCTGAATCCTGGCTTTGGCAGCAAACAGACTGGGTCCAAGTCTAAGCTCTGCACTTACAAGAGAAGTGACCTTGAGCAAGTCACTTCAGTTCCTTCAGTTTCCCTGTCATTTAGGGTTAACAAAGCCAACCTCTCCATCTACAGCACCAGACTAAGTCACTCTTGTGGTTTAGCTGGTGAGGGAAGTATAATTCTATTTAAGCAAGCTGATGAGGGGTCCACCAGTTCAAACATTATAATTGCCTTTCCCATTTGCCACTTTAACTGTAATGACTCTAAAATGGCCATGATTTTATTCATCTCCTCCATTAAGGACTGTCTCCAGCCCCTGCCTTCATCTGCCTCTCTAGTTATTCCATCCTCCCATCTTTTCTGAGGCTCTGAAGATTCTCAGGTGTAATGCCCTGAACACCCCCACCTCAACCAGACACAGCCTCATTGCTTGCAGCAGGTGTGGCATCAATCATTCATTGTACCTCAAAGGTTCATGTAAGAAACCTGAAAGGTTTCTTCTTGAATACCAGCACGCTTCTCTGCTACACTGGCCAGAGATTTCAGTGTCATGCAGCTTCATGCTAAAAAGTTTCTATGAAAGTAAATGAGGAATACACCTTCATAGTTGGCTGTAAAAAAAAGTTTGTTCAAAAAGGGATTGTATAAACTGGTATAACATTTAGTTCTGAATATCTGGTAGAGATCTGTCTTGGAAGTTATGGAGAAAGAAAGAGGTAGGTACTCCACGATTTTGAACTTGATAAAAGAGTGGAGATAAGTGAACAACTTTGCTTTGTGTATCCAAAGTTGACATATTCACAACACACACACACGCATGCACGCATGCACACACAGCAAGTTAAACTGAATGTCATAGGTAAAGATTCCTAAACAAACAAACAAGAAAAAATAGCCTAAAACAAGTCCTTCCTAAAGAAGTGTATTAGTTGTACCTAATTGCTATAACAAACCTCAAGACCTCAATAACTTAACACAGTAAAAAAAGGTATTCTTGCTCAGATACAAGTCTAATGTATGCCCTCAATCAGGCCACTTTCCTGGATGGCTCTCTTCTAACCTAGCTCCTTCCATCTTGTGGTTCTTCCATGCTCTGGGTCCTCTGAGTCTAATCCATGAACCCAGTGGACTGTAAAAGAAAAAGAAAGTATGGTGGGTGGCAGGAGTTCCATGTGCAGGATCTAAAGGGGCCCACATTCCATTGACCCCACCTAACTACAGAGAGCTGAGAAATGAGTCTGGGCTTTGCAAACACATAAGTCACTGCCACAAGAAGCATCTGAGTTACCAATATTTACCTATTCATTTTATATCTGCTTTTCACTACCACATTCACAAATATATTGAACATCTTCTGGGCCAGGCAAACTGGACCAGAGTATCCAGAGAAGCGTTAAGTGTGTGTGAAGGAAAGGCAACACAGCGATTAGGAACCTGGGTTCTGGAATTGGAATCAATAGGTTCAAATTTTGTCTTCATCTCTTTTTAGTCAAGTAACATCTTGGGTGATCAATTTAATCTCTTTGTGCCCCATTTTCTCATGTGTTAAATGAAGGTAACAGTACTTATGTCAAAGACTGTGTTAAGACTCAAACAAGAGAATACATGTAGGGTATAAGCCCTGCCTAGAACTCCACACCCCCTCCTCCTCCAGGGCTAATGGATCCCCACAGGTCACAGGGGTCTTTGAAGGTTTGTTTCATCTTTAAAGAGGAGGAAGAGATGCTTCTTCCCAGATGCCAGCCTGAGGAAACCAGGCCAGGTCATCCTGAGACCAGTATGCAGAGGCCACATTGAGGGGCCTTGTGTGGGTCATAGATCCAACAACTTACCTGAGACCAAATCCCCAATTCACAGGCTTAGGGTTTGACACATCAGGAGCCTTGTCACCAATACCTCCAAAAGTAGGCTGTACTCTCATCCTTGTCACCTTGGGTGCCAGCCAAGCTGCCCTGACCCTGCATTATCTACAGCTTTTCTTCCTGAATGAGGAGCAAGCAGTCTGAGAGTGTTACTTACCTTAGATTAGTTCTGCCCAGATGGGGCAGCCATATGACAGGCTTTCTCCTCAAGGACTCAGCCTGGGAAAAAGGGATTGTAGCCACTGTCTAGACTGCTGGGCCCAGGAAACTCTGTAGTAGGAAGCTGCATTGACACACAAAGATCTCCCACATCCTTTTCCTATTCATCAGGGATCCATGCTATCAGCATAAGAAGAGGACAGTAATATCAAAAGTAGCAACCATATAAGTAAAGAATGCTTTATATTTTTCAAAACATTTATGCAACACAATGTCTTTATTCCTTGCAGAGGTGTACAAGGCAGGGGAGTTTTTTCAACATGTGACTGCATTTCAGTTTCCCTACCTGGGGGAGGGGGGTAGTGACTTGCATAAAATGTTCAGATTTGTGGTATTCATGGAAGGGCCAGGATCTGAACCCACTGAAATATGTTATCCTCAGAATCCAGGGAATCTCTAAAAGCTTTGGCACACACCCAAAACTTTCCAGGAATTGTTGTAAGGAATCAATTATGGTTGTAGACCCAAACTTCTTAGAAGGGGGTACAAGGGAGGTTGGCAGCATCTCCTTTTATTCATCTCCAGAGCAGGAACTTAATTTCATCGTCCATCAGAAGTGAAGGGCTGCAGGCCACTGTCTCCCTTCCCACAGCCTTCTCTATTTATCAAACACATAATAGAACCATCTCTAAAAAGTCCACAAAATCCAATAAACATCCAAGAAAATAATAATTAGATATCTGAGTTTTGGGCTGGGTCTAAATGAGGTATGTGTGTCTCATTCACATCTCACAAAATGAAGTTAATGGTCTCAAAAGAAAGAAACAAGAAGAAGAAATAGTCTGAGGTGTCTTTGCTCTTCTGGCAGCAGCCAAACATGATAAGCAAGTAACGAAATAATGCAATTCAAATTGCACCTGCTCTCAGAATTCCCTCTCCTTCTGTGCAAAACAGATTACATTGGCTTGTTTTTTTTTTCTAAATCAGTGCACTGACTGTAATGATGTTATGCAGTAATTATTAATGCTCATGACCATTGGAAGCCTGACCTCCAGGTTTAATGGAGTTGGGGCATTTCCTGTAATGAGGGGCAGTTCCTTGCAAGAACCCCGAACCCACTGTAAGAATCCAAATCAATTGCTTTGAAAGCAGGGAAAGGGTGAGTCTCACTAATTTCCTTTTCATTGAGAAAAGATTCTGGGGAGAGCTGGTGAAATAGATGAGCCATAGAAAATCCCCAATTGTCAAACCTTAGTGTACAAATTTCTATGAAACTCAGAACAAGAAATGTCTCTCAGAAACCCCTTAAGTTACATCTCTGTAAAACCCTTCAACAATATATAAAGTGATTTCTCAGTTTGTTGTGAAAATAATTGGGTCCAGGCAAAATAAAACAGTATACTTTTACTGCAGTCCCAATGTCTTATGGTAACTTCAACACAAATGTCAGATCAAGCCAAGTCTAAAATAAATAATTGCTTTGTCATTCTGTTTTTGTTCTTTAGATTTTTATTTAAGTTCTAGCTAGTTAACATACAGTGTAATATTGTTTTCAGGAGTAGAATTTAGTGATTTATCACTTACATATAACACACAGTTCTCATGCCCACAAGTGCCCTTCTTAATATCCATTATTCCATCCCCCACTCATCTACCCTCCATCAACCCTCAGTTTGTTCTCTATAGTTAAGAGTCTCTTCTGGTTTGCTTCCCTCTCTTTTTCCCCCCTTTCCATATGTTCATCTGTTTTTGTTTCTTAAATTCCACATATAAATGAAATCATATGGTCACTATTTTAAATAAGATTTGAATACCATGTTGAGTGAGGAAAAAGAAACATATGTACTTGGCTACCACCTTATAGATACATATTGGGTGTGTATCTACTCAAGCACTTTGTTGGGAGTACCAACTGGCACATCCTCTTTTGAGGGCTATTTGGCAAATACCAAAATTTTTAAATGCATTAATCCTTTGACCCAGTACTTACAGTTCAAAAGATGTATATCCAAGATATACTTGTACATGTTCAGAAAAAAAGTGTGTACACGGATATTTATTGTAGCATCTGTCTCTATAGTGGCAAAAGACTGAAAACATCCTAAATACCCATTATGAGGGGAGGTATTAAATAAATCAAGGTGCATTCAAATAATAACATATTTTGCAGCTATTAAAAATAATGAGGCTGCTTTATACACATGCATTTAGAACAAACTCCAAGATGTGGAATTAAATAAAAAGGCAAAGTAAAGAAGTGTGTATAGGATACTGCCAATTTTGTATAAAATGCTGGGGAAGGGGTGGAAGGGAAAAGGGACATATATATATATATATATATATATATATATATATACGCTTGTAAATATAGAGACAGCTTCTGAAAAATTCACCAGAAACCATTTCCAGTACCTCCCCTTGGAGAAAGTAAAGAGACTGGGGACTTTACAGAAGAAGACCTGGTTTTCAGTCTATACATATAGATACAGTTTGAGCTGTCTCTTGTAAAAACTAATTTAAATGAGTAAAATAAACAGAAACGCTTTTTCATTGGTAAAATACTAATAATACATGTTCACTATAAAGCAATAATAAAATACAGATAAAAGAAAAGAAATAAATTTATCAAAGATTTCCTTTCATATCCTCCCAGAAATTACTTCAACAACTCCAGGAATCATTTTATCCCTACCTATTTCTATGCATATTTTAATAAAAAGTGGATTATCCTGGTAATAACATATTTATATCATACTTTTACCAAGAGAATTAAATAAGTAAGCACATATAGTGTTATGTGCTTACTATCCCAAGTGATACAAAAATAAACATACATCTTTATAGCTATAAACATATAACAGGAAAGGGGGTTGTAACTTTTTTCATTTGAAACATTGCAAAGGGGCACCTGGGTCGCTCAGTCGGTTGAGCATCTGACTTCAGCTCAGGTCATGATGTCACCATTTGTGAGTTGGAGACCCATGTCAGGCTCTGTGCTGACAGCCTGGAGCCTGCTTTGGATTCTGTGTCTCCCTCTCTCTCGTCCCTTTCCCCACTTGCACTCTGTCTCTCTGTCTCTGTCTGTCTCTCTCTCAAAAATAAAAAACAAACATTAAAAAAAATTTTAAATTAAAAACATTGCAAACAACTTTTAATATTAGCAAATATTCATCTAAAGCATTATTTTGCATTCCCACCAACAATGAATAAAAGTTCCCTTCGTTTTTGGTGTTATGTTGTCAGTGTTTTGGATTTTGACAGACCTATGAGAATGATCATTGTTTTAATTTACAATTCCTTAATAATACATGATGTTAGACATCCTTTCATATGCTACTTGCCATCTGTATATCTTATTTGGTGATGTGCCTGTTCAGGTCTTTGGCTCATTTTGTAATCAGGCTTTTCACTTTCTTATTGTTGAGTTTAAGAATCCTTTGATATTTTGGGTAACAGTCCTTTATCAGATGTGTCCTGCAAATATTTTCTCCTGATCTGTGGCTTGTCTTCTCATTGTCTTGACATTGTCTCACAGAGCAGAACTTTCTAATTTTAATGTCAGGTAACTTATCAATCATTTCTTTCATGGATCATGTCTTTGGTGTTAAATCTAAAAAGTCATTGCCATATCCAAGATCACCTAGATTTTGGCCTATGTTATCTTCTAGGAGTTTTACAGTTTTTGCATTTTACATTTATGTCTATGATTCATTTTGATTTGATTCTTATAAAGGGTGTAAGAACTATGAAGATTTTTTTTTGCATGTGAATGCACCATTTGTTGAAAATTCTAGTTTTACTACATTGTTTGTTATTTGTTGTTTGAGAAAGAGAGCGCAGGCTCACAAGGAACGGCTGAGGAAGAGACAGAGAATCTTAAGCAGGAGCCACAGCCAGGGCAGAGCCTGATACAGGGCTCCATCTCATGTAAGATCATGATCTGACCCGAAATCAAGAGTCAGACGTTTAACCGACTGAGCCACTCAGGTGCTCCTAGCTTTACTATTTTGTATTGCCTTTGCTCCTGTGTCAAAGATCAGAAAACTGTAAACCTATTTCTGGAATCTATGTTCTGATCCATTGATCTCTCTATTCTTTCACCAAGATCACAATGTCTTGGTTGTGTACCTTTATAGTAAGTTTTGAAGTCAGTCTTCCAAATTCGTTCTTCTTCAATATTGTATTGGATATTCTGGGTCTTTTGTTTCTCCATATAAGCTTTAGATTCAGTTTTTTGATATCCATAAAATAACTTGCTGGAATTTTTATTGGAGTTGCATTGAATCTATAGACCAAGTTGGGAAGAATTGACATCATGACAATATTGAGTCCTCAAATCCATGAACATGGAATAATTCTCCATTTATTTACTTCTTTGATACCCTTTCATCAGAGTTTTGTAGTTTTCTGCATACAGATCTTGTACATATTTTGCTAGATTTATACCAAAATATGTCCTTTTTGAAGTGCTAATATAAATAATAATGTGTTTTTAATTTCAAGTTTAATTTGTTCATTGGTGGTATAGGAAAGCAACTGATTTTTTTATATTAACTTTGCATCCTGTGATCTTGTTAGAATAACCTATTAGTTCTAGGGATATTTTTTGTCAATTGTTTTGGATTTTATACATAGACAATTGTGTCATCTGCAAACAAAGACAGTTTTATTTCTTCCTTCCTGATCTGTACATCTTTTATTTTATTTTCTTGTCTTATTGCATGAACCAGGACTTCTAATGTTGAAAGACATGCTTGCCTTGTTCCTGATCTTAATGGGAAAGCTTTGTTTGGGTTTTTCATCACTAACTATGATGTACTTCTTTTCATAATATTTTTAGCAGGTGACCTAGAGTTCATAATATATATCTACAACGGCTCCAAGTGCACTTTCAAATAACACTATACTGCTTCATGAGTAGTATAAGTACCTTATAATAAGAAAATATTCCTAATTCCTGCCTTCTGTACCTTGTACCATTGCTTTCACTTATTTTGCTTATATATAAACATATACATGTGCATACAAAATCAAAATATTATTATTATTATTTTGAACAGACTATCTGTTAGATCAATTAAGAATAAGAAAACTGTGGAAAACAATATGGAAGTTCCTCAGAAACTTAAAAATAGATCTACCATATTATTTAGCAATTCCACTTCTGGGCATATACCCAAAGGAAATAAACACAGGACACCAAAGAAATATCTGCACTTCCATATTTGTTGAAGTTTTATTCACAATAGCCAAGATATGGAAACAATCTAAGTGTCCATCAACAAATGCATGAATAAAGATGTGATAACACACACACACACACACACACACACACACACACACACATATAAAACATTTTCAGC
Source organism: Prionailurus viverrinus (assembly GCF_022837055.1). NCBI lineage: Eukaryota > Metazoa > Chordata > Mammalia > Carnivora > Felidae > Prionailurus > Prionailurus viverrinus. The sequence continues at coordinate 38,136,261 of NC_062575.1, read as the reverse complement.
CATAAGAAAGGATATCCTGCCATTTGTAATGACATGAATGGAACTTGAGCACATTATGCTAAGTGAGATAAATCATATAAAGACTAGTACTGTACAATATCATTTACATGTGGAATCTAAAGCCAAGCTCAAAAAAACAGAGAGTAAAATGGTGGTCACCAGGGGCTGGGGGGTGAAAAGATAGGACAGATGTGGCTTAAGGGTATGAACTTGCAATTAGCAGTAAATAAGCCCTACAGATCTAATGTACAGTACAGTGAACATAGACAACAATATTTTATTGTAATCATCAAACTTGCTGAAAGACTAGAATTTAATTATTCCAGCCACCAAATAGAAAGGATAATTGTATGGAAATCATATTATTCCAGCCACCAAATAGAAAGGATAATTGTATGGAAATCATAGTACAACATATAAATGTATCAAATATACATTGTATACACCTTAAATTTGTAGTGTTATATGTCAAATATATTTCACTAGATAAAAGAACAAATTCAAGTAAAAAAGGAAAAAGAGAAGTTTTTATTTTACCTTCATTTATTCATTCTCTGATGCTCTTCCTTTTTTTTTTTATAGATCAAAGTTTCTGACCTATATCATTTCCCTTCTGTCTAAAAAACTTTACTTAACTTTTTTTTCAAGGCAGTTTTACTGGTAATAAATTCCCTCCATTTTTGTTTGCCTGAAAGGTCTTTATTTCTCCTTCACTTTTGAAGGATAATTTCAGAGGGTACAGAATTCTGGGTTTGTGGTTTTCTTTCAGCATTTTAACTCTTACACTCCACCTTCTTCTTGCATGCATCGTTTCTAGAGAGAAATGAGGTGTAATGCTTATCTCTGTTCCTCTATAGATAAGGCTTTTCCCCCCACTCTGACTTCTTCCAAGATTTTTTTATCTTTGATCTTCTAAAGTTTGAATATGATACACATAGGTGTAGTTGGGTTTTTGTTTTGTCTTTTCTTGTTTTGATTTTTTTTTTTTTTTTGACATTTATTCTGCTTGGTGTTCTCTGAACTCACTGGATATGTGGTTTGCTGTCTGACATTAATTTGAGGAAATTCTCAGTTATTATGTTTTCAAATTTGCTTATGTTTTCTCTTTCTTCTCCTTCTGTTATTCCCATTAACTGTTATTCCCCAACTAACTTTTGTAGTTTTCACCAGTTGTTAGATATTCTGTTCTGGTTTTTTTTTTCAGTCTTTTTTCCATTTGCTTTTCAGTTATGGAAGTTTCTATTGTAATTTCTTCAAGTTCAAATATTTTTTCCTCAGCCATGTCCAGTCTACAAAGACATTCTTCAGTTCTGTTACAGTGTTTTTTGATCTCTAGCATTTCTTTTTGGTTCTTGAATTTTCCATCTCTATGTTTATATAACATTATATTAATTTTAGGTATATAACAATGACTCAACGTTTGTATATATTGCAAAATGATCATCACATGTCTATTTAACATCCATCATCATACATAGCTACAAATTTTTTTCTTATGATGAGAACTTTTAAGGTCTATTCTCTTAGCAACTTTCAAATATGCTATACAGCATTATTAACTATAGTCACCATGTTGTACATTGTATCCCCTACGTTTTCCATTAAAGTCCTTAGCATATTAATCATTATTTTTTTAATGACTAGTCTGATAATTCTAACATTCCTGCCACATCTGATTCTGGTTCTGGTATTTGTTTATTCTGTTCATACTGTGTTTTTTGCCTGTTAGTATACCTTGCAACTTTTTGTTGAAAGTGGACACAACTTACTTGGTAAAAGTAACTGTGACAAATAGGCCTTTAGCAATGTAGTGGTAAGGTATGGGGGAAAGAGAAGCATTCTATAGTCTTATGATTAAGTCTCTTATGATTAAGTCTAAGTTATTTAGTAAGATTGTGAGCCTGGACTGTAAACTTCACCAGTGCTTCTCAGTGTTTCCTCCCTGAATAGGTGGGACAGGATGGTCCAGGCTGGGTATTTCCCTTCCCTCAAGTAGATTAAACTCTGATAAAACCCCAGGAGGGTAGGCTCTGGAAAAGAGTTTCTCCTGAGGGCAGGCCTTGTTAAGAACAGAATGCTCTATACTTCAAAATTCTTCTGTCCCTGCCAGAAGCAGGAGGGGATTTTCCTCAGATATTCACTGTGAAGACCTGGTATCTCTCCTAAAGGTCCTAGGAGTGTGTGGTGCCCCAGTGAGTGAGTCCCCCTGGTGTTTTTAACTCTCAGAATTGTCCATATTGAGCCTCCAGAAATTTATTCAATTACAGTTTTGCATTTCCTCCCCCACCATTGGTTCCCATGGAAGTTTCTGTTCATGGGTGTCTGCTTCAATAGGCTGTAATTCTCTGTTTACACTATCCATCTGTTCTTGTATGTCATCTACTGTTTTTTATAATTAACATATATCATATTAGTTTCAGGTGTACAACATAGTGTTGCAATATTTGTATATATTGCAAAATGATCAAAACAGGTCTAGTTAACATCTGTCGCCATACATAATCACAATTTTGTGTGTGTGATGAGAACTTTCAAGACCTCCTTTTAGATCTACTCTTAAATATGGTTTGCCCTCAATATGGTGACCTCACTTCTCTGATGATATAAGAATTGTTGATCTTTCAGTTTGTTCAGCTTTTTCTTATTGTTAGGACAGAATGGTGACTTCTAAGCTCCTACATGCCAGGCTGGAAACCAAAAGTGTTATATACTATGCTTTAAGCACTTTTCTTGTACCTAATAGAATTCTTTTTTCTTTTCAATAAATTCAAAGATTACCTAAAGATTTCAAGATAACATAGTTGAATTTGCCCCACTCTTGTTTCCTCTTCTTGTCCCACAAGTATAATCAATTTAATTTTGCTTCTCAAGACTGATTTTAGAACTGGAGACTTAATTTGCATAGTGGGAAAACAGGTTTCACCAAGGAGTTAGAAGACTTAGTAGCCATTGACATTCAATATATCTTGACTTTCTTAATTCCCACAAAATACTTTAATGTCCCACTGATTGCCAGCTCAACTATTTTTAACCAGTACCCAGCACCTACTTGGCAGATAGTGAGTTTTGCAAGATATTATGCCATTAATTGCAAGATAATATTATGTTCATGATGATAATATAAATGAGGCAGTAAAAAAGCAGTTGTGAATGATTAAATGTCAAGGACTAAGAAAATTCATTAGAATGACACTGAAGGATGGTGTAACTTTAGAAAGACATTCTTCAATTTTGGAAATAGGCAGACAGTGTATTTAATGAGCAGCGTATATTCCTGTTAAGTCCTACTGTTGGAACTGAACCAACTTTTTCCCAACAGTTCACCAGTTTTTAGATTCTGCTGAAACTCAGCTGGAGAAAGAATTTCTTTTCACAGCCTCCACTGTCTAGGGTATCACACTAAAAGAAATAAAAAGTTTCTCTTCTCTTAAAGTTTGTAAGTTTTATATTAGGACTTTCTTGCTTCTCCATTTTTCTACTCTACTGATCACAACATCTCTCCTGCTACCATGTGTCCTTCAGGTCCTGGGCAGGGGAATTCTTCAGGAAAGAATTCTTCTGATCTCTCTCCTGTCCTTTTCCCCTTCAGGTCTAGATAAGAGAGGCATCCTCAAGAGCCATGGCAAAGACATGGAATAAACAACAAGTGAAGTGGTCAATATCTGTTCCTTTCAATTAGGAATGGAGTCTATCTTGGCAGAGATTCCGGCAAGAAAAAAATCTCATTCATTCATCTGATCAAGTGGATTTTAAACACTTACTCCTTGTAAATCAAAGGCTGTCACAGGAGTAGAAGTGGAAGCACAAAAATAAATAAATCACCTCCCTACCTCCAGATTAGTAGAAGGGGGGGAAACAAGAATCTGGAGAGAAATCTCTAATCACCAGGAATCCTTTTCCTGCAACCAGGGTCCCATTGTTTGGAGGGAATGCTTTGGTGAGCTACTTGGAATAGAATTGGGGATGAGGATGGCCCCTGAGGATCATTTTAAGACTGACTTCCAAAGGGATTAGGGAGAGCAAGTTGGGGCAGAAGATCAGGCTAACAGAAGTGGTTTCCACTACAGAAGAGAGAGGATCCAGCAAAATTGGTGCCTGCTGGAAAGGGGAAGGGAGAAAAACACACAGGGAAATTGGCCAAGCAGAGATTCAGAAACACGATTTCCTGAGACAGAGCTGGAGGTGCAGGCTTGGGTGTGTGTGACCCCTCCTCTTACTTTCTTACAAAAATATCTTTGCATGCTTTCTTTTAGGGAATCATGAACTAGGAAGAATCAGACATGGGCTGGAATAATCAAAATACAGAGAAAATTGTAAGGTTCACAACAAACAGACAAATAGAGAGGCTGTTAGAATTCAGGGAGCAAAGTAGTCACGTCCAAATGGAAGTTAAGGACAGGCTTCATAGAGGAGGTATCATTGCAAAACAGAGGATTTTGATGTTGGGGGTAAGGGAGATGCAGGCACACAATGAATAGTGTATAGGTGGGGAGTAGGGCAATCAACAGAGGTGCTGAGGTAGGAAAGTGCAGGACCTGTGCAAGGACCAGCTATGGAGTCAGGAAGTCTTGCTCCAGTTTGCTCAGCCCCTTCCCACAGTTTCTGTGGAAAAACATACTGGCCTATTTGCTTTGCACAACTACTGTGGATTCTTGTGTTATTCAGAGATATCAACTAGAAGGAATGTAATTAGGAAACAGAAAGGCACAGGGTAACTTTAATCTTTCTAAAGAGCTGCTCATACCTCCCCAGAGCAACAGTTCATTTTCATTCCTCATCTACCCAGCTCCCAGAACTGATTGCTAATGCTGGCTGTTTGGTAGAGGGCAATCATGCATGCCCTTGTAGTGCTGGCCAGGTTCCATTTGTTTATGAAGACTAAACTCATCCCTGTTTACCTCTTCTCCCACTTCACAGAGTTTTCTTCAATCTCTGCCACACACACTACTGCCTTAAGACAGGGCTGCACTTTAAGATGAACAAAACAAAGAGTTCTCACTAAATCTCCACACTCTGTGATCACTTGCAGAGATTGTTAGAGAGAGGATGTGAGGGTTTCACTAATGGCTGGCTCCCAGGTTCTTGCAGCAGCCAGAGGTGATTGCTAAATGTGCAGAGACATTGGGCATAGTGTTAAATGAGACTCTATAGATGGAGACTTCCCTGAGCTTTGACCTTACACTTCTCCCATTTGCTGCAGTCACCTATCCCCTTTTCTATCACCTGAGCTGTACCACTCTCTGTAGTGGCACCTACTTAGTTCCAAGAAGCAACATACTTGAAAATAAAGAACAGACCTAAAGGAATTGTGGTTGGGTCCCTACTCTGCCTCTTGCTGTCTGACATTGGGCAGCACAACCAACTTTTCTGAGCCTTCATTTGCTCATCTGCAAAGAGAAATGTGAAGTTATTGTCTCAAACCCCCCTTACAATAGGATTTCTCAACCACAACACTATTGGTATTTTGAGCCAGTCAATTCTCTGTCATGGGTAGCTGTCTTATGAATAGGATGATTTAGCAGCATCCCTGGCATCTACCCTCCAGATGCCAGTAGCATCCCTCAAGGTTTTTTTTTTTAATATGAAATTTATCGTCAAATTGGTTTCCATACAACGCCTAGTACTCATCCTCAATACCCATCACCCACTTTCCCCTCCCTCCTACCCCCTATCAATCCTCAGTTTATTCTCAGTTTTTAAGACTCTTATGGTTTGGCTCCCTTCCTCTCTAACTTTTTTTTTTCCTTCCCCTCCCCATGGTCTTCTGTTAAGTTTCTCAGGATCCATATAAGAGTGAAAACATATGGTATCTGTCTTTCTCTGTAGGACTTATTTCACTTAGCATAACCCTCTCCAGTTCCAACCACATTGCTACAAAAGGCCATATTTCATTCTTTCTCATTGCCAAGTAGTATTCCATTGTGTATATAAACCACAATTTCTTTATCCATTCATCTGACAAAAGGCTAGTATCCAAAATCTATAAAGAACTCACCAAACTCCACACCCAAAAAAACAAATAATCCAGTGAAGAAATGGGCAGAAAACATGAATAGACACTTCTCTAAAGAAGACACCCTCAAGTTTTAACAACCAAAAATGTCTCCTGACATTGCCAAATGTCCCCTGGGAGACAAAATTGTCCACTGTTGAGAACCACAGTCTTATAGCAACCTTATGAGCCAGGTAGGATAAAGGGTGAAACAATGTCCAGGTTTGGCAGGCTAGACAGTTGGGATTCTGAGAGGAATGATCTGGGAGTGGTGATATCCTGCTTCAGATAGCCCAGGGATAGTATCACTTTCTAATAAAGGTAGACCCAGGAAAAAGGTGAACGTGGGAGATGACAAGTGTTTTGATGCCAATCAAGATTCTCTTTAACAGAAAGAACACAGATTAGTCTATTTCTGAAATACCTAAGGTCAAACTCTCTTCACTACTATGAATATTAACCTTCTTACAAAGACTGTTAGTTACGTCTGACCAAAGAAATAGAATATTAAGCAGACTTTGGCCCTGTTTCTTGTAAAATAATCACTGGAGCACAAAGAAGAAAAAGAGGGTCTTGCCTTGAATGATATGCCTTTTATACGCCATTGAGGGATTATTATTTCTACATAATACCATTTAGTGTGTTAAAGTATAATTTTCAAAAAGGTAAAATCTTGAGTTTCAAATAAATGTAAAATAAACATATGTCAAAGACTGTATTTAACTCATTAAGACAAAACTAATAAGATGTTAAAACCATATCAAATAAGAATCTGAGGAAAAGGGTATTTTAGGCAACTTAATAAAAGAGCATTAGGATATTAAATGTTCTGTACCCAATCGCAATGGTCAGGGCTTTTCTCTTACAACCAAGCGATTCTCCTACTCCAGCTGGGTGTCCTATAATTCAATACAATTCTCACACTATCTACCCAGAGATAGAATTAGATCCCACAAGTTAAGGGCTCAGTCCCACAAGACTGACCACCTACCTTCATCTGAAGGTCTCAGGTCCAGGCAGTCACCTATGCTTCCAAACCGCCAACTATAATCCAACCCAGGGAAGAGGGTCATTGGATTGGAGGTTCCAATCCAACCTCTTCCAGCTGGAACCTCCAATGACCCTCTTCCTTGGGTGGATTAATTTGCTAGAGTGGCTCACAGAACTCAGAGAAACATTTTACTTACTAGATTACTAGTTTATCAAAAGGACGTAACTGAGGAATGGCCACATGGAAGAGATGTATAGGGCAAGGTATGGGGAGAGGATGAAGAGCTTTCGTGCTCTCTCTAACCATACCACTCCCCCCAAATCTCCATGTGTTCACCAACCCATAAGTTCTCTGAACCCTATCTTTTTGGGTTTTTATGGAGGCTTCATTATGTAGGCATGATTGATTAAATCATAGGCCATTGAACTCAATCTCCAGCCCCTCTTCCCTGGAGGTAGGGTGGAGGAGGGGGTAGGGAAACAGGATTGAAAGCTCCAATCCTCTAATCACATGACTGGCCTCACTGGCAACCAGCCCTATCCTTAGATACTTTCTACATCATCTCATTAACAAAACAGAAGACACCTTTAGGGCTCTCATCCCTTAGGAAATCCAAAGAGTTTTTAGGAGCTCTATGCCATAAATGGGGATGAAGACTAAATATATATTTCTTATTGTAAATCACATTATTACAGATATGTTTGCTAGGTTAGATACAAAATTAGCTAGTGCCCTCACGGCCATGAATCATAACCTTTGTGGTTATCTTTTCCACCGGTTAGAAAGTATTTGCATCTCAACCAGACCAAAATCTACAAGTTCACCTCCACCCCTTCAGAGCTGTAGTCATAGAAAATCTATCAAAGGTGCCAGCCCAGCACTGCAGTGAAAGAGTATCCAGAAATCTCTTTGACCTATTTCCAAGTTTGGGCTCATTTTTCTAATAGCTGAATGAATGAATGCTGCCCTTCTAGCCCCCAAATTACAGTAATAAATCACCTCTGCCCCTGCCTCTAGAATTAAAATCTTGGAGAGCAGGAGACACATGAAAGTTAATCATAATCACGCTGCAAGAGAAATAAATGTAAACTATCCCATCTGGAATTTTACAGTGGTAGGAATTTACACTAGCACAACTCTTTTGGAAAACAAAATGTAATACTTAATAGAGGGCAGGGCCCTGACCTTCATCTTATAAAGTGTGGAGTCAAACACAAGTCACTCAAAATTGATGCATCAAGAAATCTAGAGATATAATCATATAAAGGTAATCAAATATAAGAATTAAAAGTAATAATATGAAGATCAAACATTGAAGGGTAGAGAAAGGTAGTTAAAATGTCATTTTTTCATTTTTCACATATGGGTATCAGTAGCTGCCTAAAATGCATAGATCATGAAATTGAGTATATTACCTTATATTTCGGAGGTGGCCATCAGTAACCAAAATAGAAACATGGTTTAAAGAGGTTGTCTGCAGGGTGGACTGTGGAAAGAAGTAGAGATGCCCAGTTATGGCAAAGCATGCAAGCAGCATGTTCACAACTTCCTACACGAGTCTAGGAAGGCCTTGGGACACAGGCCACATTGAAATAAGGCTTGGTGACTAATGGGAGAGTGCTAGTTCATCAACTAGACAGCTAGAGAAAACCATTTGAGACAGAAGGAACAGCATGTGCAGCAGGCCAGAATTAAGAAAAAGCAGGGCACGTTTATAGGATCAAGATGTTCAAGGCTAGGAGATGGAGCTAGGCAGACATGGGCTGGACCACACAGACACAATAACTAAAGACACAATACAGTTGCTATTGTTTATCTCATTTTGCAGGAGTGGACATAATGTCAGGGAAGTGAGACAACAGAATGCCCAGTCTCATGGAGGCCAGAGCATAAGCATCTCACATATTCACTCCTACTTCTCAGGACTTACTCTTTGCTAAATGAGACCAAAAGATGAATAAAATACAGTCCTTCCTTTTCAGACACTTACATTCTAATAAAAAAGATAATTTGTAATGGGATATTTAATTGTAATTCTGGACAATATAAAAACCTCCACAATGCAGTTCATAATGAGGAACACAGCAAGGTAGCATGTGTCTGGGTGACTGGACATGAGGTGGGAGTGATGCAGGACACCTGCATGCAGGGAGGGCTTCCTCAAAGAGGAAGGCCTTACAAGATAGTCAAACGTGGCTGAGTATAGACAGCGCCAGGTCTTCCAGGCTAGAGGCTTGGCATGAGCCTCTCCAATTTCTTCCTCCTATTTTCAGATGTGGATTTTCTAACCACGTACAGTGGGCCAAGTTTTAACCAAGTCTTCTTCCCCCTCTGCCCTAGCTTCCTTGAAAGTCTTCTCTGAATGATATCTACCCCCCAAGGACAACTAGTTTCTGAGCTTTTAGCACATCTTGTGAGTCTCTGTGACAGAAGGAAAACCTTTGAGAGAGAGATTCTTGAGATGAGTTTGGAAGAATGTATGCTTTGCCAAATTCTCCTGCCACAAGACAAGGAAATTTTTTTAAGTAAATAAACAAACGGAAACCTTCCTGGGCTAAAGAAGTGTAGATATTTTGTCCAGTTAAAATAGAAGAGCTTTAGGATGAGTTAGTGTGAGTCCCTGAGAATGAGCCAGATCTCTTCTCCTTCCTCAGATCAAAACTGTGGTGAAAAGGGGGAACCATAGAAATCCCAAAGAAGTTTAGAACACCTAAGACCATAACAGACATGAGCCACTTCCAGAGGGCAGGTGCCAGTGCCTACAAGCCCCACACAGAAGCTTCTCTGTGAAGCTAACTGTGCAAGTGTGAAGGGATGTCTAGGCATCTGTACCTGAGGGTTCCATTGCTGAAGCCTGTACCCAGAGCAGGCCCCAGAAGGGACACAAAAGTGGCAAGCCAGTCAGGGAACCCAGAGAAAACACAGGGCACATGAACCCAACAAACTGAGGCCACTACAGGAGATATCAGGCCATGAGTACCAGAATATCCAGTCCCATCTCAGATGTGACAGGTGCCACACAGTCCCTCCACACCTCACTCAGCCTCACTAACCCCAACCTGTACCATATCTAAGCCCCTCATGGTGATTCCCTGAGGAGAGGCAGAATTCCAAACTTACTGATGGATCAAAACAAGGAGGGTTCAAAATTTAAGATTCCCTGAGTAGGTACAATTAAATTTTAAGTGGAAATGTGAGGATTGAAAACTAATTCTAGTTATAGAGAAAGAAGTTCTATTTTTTGCATACCCAACTTCTCAGCCTATAAAATCCTCACCTGTTAGACTGGAAGGTCTCTTGAATTGCAGCTTCACAACTCAGCCTCAACCCTGGGGTGGCAATCAGAAGCATATTGGGATCTCCTGTGGGCTTTTAAAAGATGGACCAATGCCAGAGCCCACCACAGAGCAATTAAGTCAGAATTGCTGAGAATGTGGCTCAGAGAATCTGTATATTTTAAAAAGCACCGCCCCCCCCCAAGTTGATTCTAATGCACAACAAAACTGAAAAATAGTTTCGCAGCCCAAATCTAAAACCAGAGCTCAATGAAGTACATAAACCAAACAGGCCACACTGGAGGCCAAGGGCCTGGTGCTCACTACTTGTGGTATTTATACTCCATCTTCAGGGAATCTCCAAGACACATGGTGGCTCTGAAGTTGCTGCTTTTCTATTTTATTTCCATCATTTCTCAGATCCCTTCCCAGGTGCACTGGTAATTACTGCAGGGCTGCTGACAGACCTCTTCCTCCACACCAGTGCCTCTCTCATGGAATGTTTCCAATCTATGCCCCTTCCTGACCCCTGAATTTATTGTATATTGATTGCATAGGATTCATTACTTTCTATTGACTGCTCATACCACTCATATTATGTAGAAATGGTAATTCCTTAGTAACTTATATCATATGTGGATCGTCCAAGGCAAAAAATTTTCTTCTTCTCCCTTTTATACATTCTGTGCATTTCCTTTTGGGGAACATCAAGATCCACATGAAATCCCAAAAATGAATGTGTCAAATAATTTTGATTTGCAGCTAGGCTGACAACTCAGCCTTGGCTTTCCTCATTGAAGTACCTTTTGGAATGGTAATTATTGAAGAGAAATGGGTCATATAGGGAGATGAGACAGGCAGTGGGGTGCTGCCACCAGGGGAGGCAGCATCAGGCAGGTTTTAGAGAGCTCTTCACAACTTCTCAAGGTCTGGCCCAAGTCTACCACTAAGACCAGCCCTCTAGCCAGGCTTTCATTCCAGCCTCACCAGCCCAGTTTTCTCTGTGCCAGAAATCAGAAAAGGAGTGAATCTAGAGAAGTTTCCTCTACCCTATAAAAAATTTTCTCCACCTGTGCCCTCTTGCCTGGAATTAAATTCCACAGACTAAGCCTAAAGACACCTTTCTTTTTAAATGGTAACAAATACAGAATTGTGGTTTGAAGTGCAAGCTTTAAAAAAAAGGGCCTTGAAGTTATTCTGGGTTCAAATTGTTGCTCCTATGTGAGTTTGAACAATTTCTTTATCTTTTGGCCTCAGTCTCCTCCACTACAAATCAAGGCTGATTCATAAATAGAAAATGCCCTGCTTTGCTTTATCATTCACGAATAATGTGAATGCATTAGAAAATGTCCTGCAGCGAAATCAACCACATGAAAAAATTTGGAAAAGTAACAAATACTTGGAGACTAAAGAATATCCCACTAAAGAACAAATGGGCTAACCAAGAAGTTAAAGAGGAAATGTAAAAGTTCATGAAAACCAATGAAAATGATAACACAGAATACAGAACACAGAAATGGACCCACAAACGTGTGGCCAACTAATCTTGGACAAAGCAGGAAAGAATATACAATTGAATAAAGACAGTCTCTTCAGCAAGTAGTGCTGGGAAAACTGAACAGTGATATGCAAAAGAATGAACCTGGACCACTTTCTCACACCATACACAAAAATAAATTCAAAATGGATGAAAGACCTCAATGTAAGACAGGAAGCCATCAAATCCTGGGCGAGAAAGCAGGCAGAAACCTCTTTGATCTTGGCCACAGCAACTTCTTACTCAACACATCTCTGGAGGCAAGGGAAACAAAACCAAAAATGAACCATTGGGACCTCATCAAAATAAAAACTTCTGCACAGCGAAGGAAACAATCAGCAAAACTAAAAGACAACCGATGGAATGGGAGAAGATATTTGCAAGCGACAAATCGGATAAAGGGTTAGTATCCAAAATCTATAAAGAACTTATCAAACTCAACACCCCCCAAAAAAATAATCCAGTGAAGAAATGGGCAAAAGACAAAAATAAACACTTCTCCAAAGAAGACATCCAGATGGCCAACCGACACATGAAAAAATGCTCAATATCACTCATCATCAAGGAAATACAAATCAAAACCACAATGAGATACCACCTCACACTTTTCAGAATGGCTAACATTAACAACTCAGGGAACAACAGATGTTAGCGAGGATGCAGAGAAAGATGATGTCTTTGGCACTGCTGGTGGGAATGCAAGCTGGTGCAGCCACTCTGGAAAACAGTATGGAGGTTCCTGAAAAAGTTAAAAATAGAACTACCCTGTGATCCAGCAATTGTGCCACTAGGTATTTGTCCAAGGGATACAGGTATGCTGTTTCAAAGGGGCAAATGCACCCCAGTGTTTATAGCAGCACTACCAACAATAGCCAAAGTATGGAAAGAGCCCAAATGTACATCAATGGATGAATGGATTAATGGATAAGATATAGCATATATATATACAATGGAATATTACTGAGCAATCAAAATGAATGAAATCCTGCCATTTGCAACTACTTGGATGGAACTAGAGAGTATTTTGCTAAGCGAAATCAGTCAGTCAGAGAAAGACAAATATCATATGACTTCACTCAAATATCATATGACTTCACTTCATATAAGGACTTTAAGACACAGAACAGATGAACATAAGGGAAGGGAAACAAAAATAATGTAAAAACAGGGCGGGGGACAAAAATATAAGAGACTCTTCAATATGGAGAACAAAAAGAGGGTTACTGGAGAGGTTGTGAGAGGGGGGATGGATTAAATGGGTAAGAGGCATTAAGGAATCTACTCCTGAAATCTTTGTTGCACTATATGCTAACTAACTTGGATGTAAATTTAAAAAATAAAATTGAAAAAAAATGGAAAAAAAAGAATTTTCACTTGAAAAAAAAAGAAAGAAAGAAAATGTCTGCAGCTTGCCCAACGCATAGCAAGCCTGAACTCTGTTCTCACCAGCTTAAGTTGTTCAAGATGAAGGAGTTCAAGACATACCCTCTCAAACTATGCCACTTTGGTATAATGAGTATTTTTAACTGACAACACTTGAAAAACAGTAAATGCAGAGAGAGTTTCTCTGAATGCTCTTTTTCTGTCTAAAGACAGACCTTGCAGAAGGACCTCAATTGTCTTTAATTTCCTCCCCAGGAGTTTTATTCACCAGGGAGGATTGACTCTTGTTACATAAAAATGATACCAGAAGTTGACACCAAAAAGACAAACTCTATCACAAACTGTCATACATCCCATCTATTATGCTAAGGACCCATCTATCTTTCCTAAAAATCAACCACCCCCCTGAATGGCCTGCATTCCCCTCCCTCTTCTGCAATTAACATGGCATATGAGCTCTCAAAATTCACTGATTTTTTTAGGAATTCACCTTTTTTTTTCCTGATGCTGTCATGCACATAATACTAAAAATTAGTAGATTCGTAAAACTTTTCTCCTATTAATTTCCCTATTGTCTGTTTCATAGACCCAGCTATGGAACCCAGAAGGTTTGAGAGAAACTTTTTCCTCCCCTACAAGGACCATGATTTTGAGCGCTCAAGAGTGCCAGGTACTGTACTGGGTATCTGAAGTTTCCTTCCTGTTCGATAAACATGGGTTTTCTTTAAACTAGTTGTGTTTAGACCCGTGGACTTACTCAGTCCTACTGGAGTACAGGCTTTCAATCCTTAATCAATATAAGTACCATGAACCATATGCCTCCTTTCCTAGCATTTCAAAACCCTGGCTTTAGTGAATTACTTCATTGGTGAGTATTCCCTTCTTATCTTCCAAAGTTCATAAATCAGCTTTATTTTTTATTTTTTAAGTTTTTAAACTCCAGTTACTTAACACACATTGTATTATTATTTCAGATATGCATTACAGTGATTCAACACTTACATATACAACACTTGCTCATCACAACAAATGCACTCCTTAATCCCTATCACCTGTTTCACCCATCCCCCCACCCACCTCCCCTCTGGTAGCCATCAGTTTGTTCTCTACAGTTAAGAGTTTGCTTCTTGGGTTGTCTCTCTCTCTCTCTCTCTCTCTCTCCTCCCTTTGCTAGTTTGTTTTGTTTCTTAGAGTCCATATATGAGTGAAATCATATGATATTTGTCTTTAACCTGACTTCTTTCGCTTAGCATCTAGTTCCATCCACATCATTGCAAATGGCATGATTTCATTCTTTTTATGGCTTATTAATATTCCATTGCATATGTACATACTATTTCTTCTTTATCCATTCATCAGTCAATGGAAAGAAAGTTGGCCTCTTTATTTCCATAATTTGGCTATTGTAGATAATGTTGCTATAAACATCAGGAAGCATGTATAACTTTGAATTAGTTTTTTTTTGTATTTTGGGGGTAAATAGTAGTGCAATTCATGGATCATAGGGTAGTTCTATTTTTAACTTTATGAAGAATCTCCATACTGTTTTCCACAGTTGCTATACCAGTTTCCATTCCCATCAACAGTGCACAATTGTTCCCCTTTCTCCGCATCCTCACCAACACCTGTTGTTTCTTGTGTTGATTTTAGCCATTCTGGGAGGTGTGAGGTGACATCTCATTATAGTTTTGATTTGCATTTCCCTAATGATCAGTGATGTTGAGCATCTTTTCATGTGTCTGTTGGCCATCTGTATGTCTTTGGAAAAAATGTATATTTGTGTCTTCTGCCCATTTTTAATTGGATTATTTGGGGAGTTTTTTGGGTGTTGAGTTGTATACATTGTTTATATATTTTGGATACCAACCCCTTAACAGATATGTCATTTGCAAATATCTTCTCCCATTCTGTAGGTTGCCTTTTAATTTTGTTGTTTCCTTTGCTGTGCAGAAGATTTTTATTTTGATGAAGTCCTAATAGTTTATTTTTGCTTTTGTTTGTCTTGCCTCAGGTTACATATCTAGAAAGAAGCTGCTACAGGTGTGTTCTCCACTAGGATTTTGATGGTTTCAAGTCTCCCATTTGTCTTTCATCAATTTTGAGTTTATTGTTGTGTGTGGTGTAAGAAAGCAGTCCAGTTTCATTCTTCTGCATGTTGCTGTCCAGTTTTCCCAATGCCATTTGTTGAAGAGACAGTCTTTTCCCATTGGATATTCATTCCTGCTTTGTCAAAGATTAATTGACCATATAGTCATGGGTTCATTTCTGAGTCTTCTATTCTGTTCCATTTATCTCTGTGTCTGTTTTTGTGCTGGTACCACATTGTTTTGATCACTACACCTTTGTAATATAACTTGAAGTCTGGAATTGTGATGCCTCCAGCTTTGTTTTTCTTTTTCAAGGTTGTTTTGGCTATTCAAGGTCTTTTGTTGTTCCATACAAATTTTAGGATTGCTTGTTTTAGCTCTGTGAACAATGCTAGTGATATTTTGATAGAGATTGCATTAAATGTGTAGATTGCTTTGGGTAGTATGGACATTATAACATTACTCGTTTTTCCAATCCATGAGGTTGGAATGTTTTTCCATTTTTTTTGTGTTATCTCCAATTACTTTCATCAGTGTTTTATAGTTTTCAGAGAACAAGTGTTTCACCTCTTTAGTCAGGTTTATTCCTAGGTATCTTATGGTTTTTAGCGCAACTGTAAATGGGATTGATTTCTTAATTTCTCTTTCTGCTGCTTCATTCTTGGTATATAGAAATGTAACAGATTTCTGTATATTTACTGATCTGTTTATCAATTCTAGCAGTTTTTTGGTGGAGTCCTTTGGGTTTTTTTAAGGTTTATTTATTTATTTTGAGAAAGGGGAGGGATGGGGGAGAGAGAGAGAAAGAGATAGAATTCAAAGAAAGATGCAGGACTTGATCCCATGAACCGTGAGATCACGACCCGAGCCAAAATCAAGAGTCAGACGTTTAGCCAACTGAGCCACCCAGGCTCCCCTTTGAGTTTTCTTTTTTTTTTTTTTTTTTTTAATTTTTTTTTCAACGTTTATTTATTTTTGGGACAGAGAGAGACAGAGCATGAACGGGGGAGGGTCAGAGAGAGAGGGAGACACAGAATCGGAAACTGGCTCCAGGCTCCGAGCCATCAGCCCAGAGCCTGACGTGGGGCTCGAACTCCCGGACCGCGAGATCGTGACCTGGCTGAAGTCGGACGCTTAACCGACTGCGCCACCCAGACGCCCCCCCTTTGAGTTTTCTATATAGAGTATCATCTCATCTGCAAATAGGGAAAGTTTTACTTCTTGATTGCTGGTTTGGATGCCTTTTATGTCTTTTTGTTATCTGATTGCTGTGGTCAGGACTTCCAATACTATGTTGAATATGGTGGTGAGAGTGGGCATCCTTATCTTGTTCCTGACCTTAGGGGGAAAGCTTTCAGTATTTTCCCATTAAGGATGATTTTAGCTGTGGGTGTTTCATATATGGCCTTTAGTATGTTGAGGCATGTTCCCTCTGAACATGGTGGTTTTTGTTGGTGGTGGTTTTTATCAAGAATGGCTATTGTACTTTATCAAATGTTTTTTCTGCATCTATTGAAATTATCATATGGTTCTTATCCTTTCTTTTATTGTGAGTTATCACACTGATTGATAGAGGATATTGAACCATACTTGCAATCCCAGAATCAATCCTACTTGATCACGGTGAATGATTTTTTTTAATATATCGTTGGATTTAGTTTGCTAGTACTTTGTTGAGAATTTTTGCATCTATGTTCATCAGGGACATTGACCTGTAGTTCTCTTTTTTAGTGGAGTCTTTATCTGGTTTTGGTATTACTGCCTCATAGAATGAATTTGGAAGTTTCCCTTCCTTTTCTATTTTTTGGAATAGTTGAGAATATGTATTAACTCCTCCTCAAGTATTTGGTAGAATTCCCCTGGGAAGCCATTTGGCCCTGGATTTTTTATTGTTGGGAGGTTTTTGATTACTGAATGAATTTCTCTGCTAGCCATCAGTCTGTTTAAGGTTTTTATTTCTTCCTGTTTCAGTTTTGGCACTTTATATGTTTTTAAAAATCTATCCATTTCTTCTAGGTTGTCCAATTGGTTGGCATATAGTTTTTCATAATATTCTCTTATAATTGTTTGTATTTCTGTGGTGTTGGCTGTTATTGCTCCTCTCTGAACTGTGATTTTGTTTATTTGAGTCCTAACTCTTTTCATTTGATAAGTCTGACAAGAGATTTATCAGTTTTCTTAATATTTTCAAAAAACCATCTCATTGTTTCATTGATCTGTTCTACTGGGTTTTGGGGGTGGGGGGTGTTTGTTTTTAGTTTATATATCCTTTATTTCTGCTATATTTCCTTCCTTCTGTTGATGTTGGGCTTCATTTGTTTTTCTTTTCTAGCTCCTTGAGGCATAAAGTTAGCCTATTTGAGATTTTTCTTGCTTCTGTATTGCTATATACTTCCCTCTTATGAGCACTTCTGCTGCATCCCGAAGGTTTTGGATGTCATGTTTTTATTTTCATTTGTTTCCATGTATTTTTTTTAAATTTCTTCTTTGATTTCCTGGTTGACTCATTCATTGTTTAGTAGCATGTTGTTTAACCTCCGTGTATTTGTGGTCTTTTCAATATTTTTCTTGTGGTTGACTTCTAGTTTCACAGAGTTGTGGTCGGAAAATGTGAATGGCATGACCTCAATATTTTTGTACTTGTTGAGTCTGATTTGTGACCTAATATGTGATCTATTCTGGACAATGTTCCATGTGTACTTGAAAAGCTTTCTACTGTTTGAGGATGGAATATCCTGAATATATATGTTAAGTCCATCTGGTCTAGTGTGTAATTCAAAGCCATTGTTTCTTGCTGCTTTTCTGTTTAGATAATCTGCCCATTCATGTAAGTGGGGTGTTAAAGTCCCCTACTATTATTATCCTATAATCAATTACTTATTTTTTGTCTGTTATTGATTGTTTTATATACTTAGGTGTTTTCATGCTTGGTGCATAAATATTTATAATTGTTATATATTCTTGTTGGATTTTCCCTTTTTTGATTATATAGTGCCCTTATTTGTCTCTTTTTATAGTCTTTGTCTTAAAGTCTAGTTTGTCCAATACTATTCCTGCTTTCTTTTGACATCCATTCGAATGATAAATGTTTCTCTACCCCCTCAGTTTCAACCTTCAAATGACATTAGGTCTAAAATGAGTCTCTAACTCTTAAAATCTGAGAATAAACTGAGGTTTGTTGGGGGGTGGCAGGGAGGGGAAAGTGGGTGATGGGCATTGAGGAGGACACCTGTTGGGATGAGCACTGGGTGTTGTATGGAAACCAATTTGACAATAAACTTCATATATTGGAAAAAAAAGAAAAAAATAAAATAAAATAAAATAAAAAATAAAAAAATAAAATGAGTCTCTTGAAAGCAGTGTATAGATAGGTCTTGTGTTTTATCCATTCTGACACCTTAGGTCTTTTAATTGGAGAACTTAGTCCACTACATAATTATTGATAGATATGTATTTAGTGCCATTTTATTACTTGTTTTGTTATTGTTTCTGGAGATTTTCTCTGTTCTTGTATTGTCTTTGTCACTTTTGGTCTTTCCTTCCCACTCAAAGAGTCCCCTTTAATGTTTCTTGCAGGGCTGCTTTAGTGCTCATGAACTCGTTTTGGTTTTGTTTGCCTGAAAAACTCTATACCTCTCCTTCTATTCGGAATGATAACCTTGCTGAATAGAGTATTCTTGGCTGTAGATTTTTCCCATTTAGCACTTTGAATGTATCATGCCATTCCCTTCTGGCTTGCGAACTTTCCTCTGAGAAATCTCCAGCTAGCTTTATGTGTTTTCCACTTTAAGTTAAAGACCTCTTTTGTCTTGCTGCTTTGAAGATTTTTTCTTTTTTTTTCTTTTTTTAACATATGAAATGTATTGTCAAATTGGTTTCCATACAACACCCAGTGCTCATCTCAAAAGATGCCCTCTTCAATACCCATCACCTACCCTCTCTTGCCTCCCACCCTCCATCAACCCTCAGTTTGTTCTCAGTTTTTAAGAGTCTCTTATGCTTTGACTCTCTCCCACTCTAACCTCTTTTTTTTCTTCCCCTCCCCCATGGGTTTCTGTTAAGTTTCTCAGGATCCACATAAGAGTGAAAACATATGGTATCTGTCTTTCTCTCTATGGCTTATTTCACTTAGCATCACACTCTCCAGTTCCATCCACGTTGCTACAAAGGGCCATATTTCGTTCTTTCTCATTGCCACGTACACTCCATTGTGTATATAAACCACAATTTCTTTATCCATTCATCAGTTGATGGACATATAGGCTCTTTCCATAATTTAGCTATTGTTGAGAGTGCTGCTATAAACATTGGGGTACAAGTGCCCCTATGCATCAGTACTCCTGTATCCCTTGGGGAAATTCCTAGCAGTGCTATTGCTGGGTCATAGGGTAGGTCTATTTTTAATTTTCTGAGGAACCTCCACACTGCTTTCCAGAGTGGCTGCACCACTTTGCATTCCCACCAACAGTGCAAGAGGGTTCCCGTTTCTCCACATCCTCTCCAGCATCTATAGTTTCCTGATTTCTTCATTTTGGCCACTCTGACTGGCGTGAGGTGATATCTGAGTGTGGTTTTGATTTGTATTTCCCTGATAAGGAGCGACGTTGAGCATCTTTTCATGTGCCTGTTGGCCATCCAGATGTCTTCTTTTGAGAAGTGTCTATTCATGTTTTCTTCCCATTTCTCCACTGGGTTGTTTTTCGGGTGTGGAGTTTGGTGAGCTCTTTATAGATTTTGGATACTAGCCCTTTGTCTGATATGTCATTTGCAAATATCTTTTCCCATTCCATTGGCTGCCTTTTAGTTTTGTTGATTGTCTCCTTTGCAGTGCAGAAGCTTTTTATCTTCATGAGGCCCCAATAGTTCATTTTTGCTTTTAATTCACCTGTCTTTGGAGATGTGTCAAGTAAGAAATTGCTGTGGCTGAGGTCAGAGAGGTTTTGTTCCTGTTTTCTCCTCTAGGGTTTTGATGGTTTCCTGTCTCACATTCCTGTCTCACATCCTTTATCCATTTTGAGTTTATTTTTGTGAATAGTGTGAGAAAGTGGTCTAGTTTCAATCTTCTGCATGTTGCTATCCAGTTCTCCCAGCACCATTTGTTAAAGAGGCTGTCTTTTTTCCATTGGATGTTCTTTCCTGCTTTGTCAAAGATTAGTTGGCCATATGTTTGTGGGTCTAATTCTGGGGTTTCTATGCTATTCCATTGGTCTATGTGTCTGTTTTTGTGGCAATATCATGCTGTCTTGATGATGACAGCTTTGTAGTAGAGGCTAAAGTCTGGGATTGTGATGCCTCCTGCTTTGGTCTTCTTCTTCAAAATTCCTTTGGCTATTCGGGGCCTTTTGTGGTTCCATATGAATTTTAGGATTGCTTGTTCTAGTTTCGAGAAGAATGCTGGTGCAATTTTGATTGGGATTGCATTGAATGTGTAGATGGCTTTGGGTAGTATTGACATTTTGACAATATTTATTCTTCCAATCCATGAGCACGGAATGTTTTTCCATTTCTTTATATCTTCTTCAATTTCCTTCATAAGCTTTCTATAGTTTTCAGCATACAGATCTTTTACATCTTTGGTTAGATTTATTCCTAGGTATTTTATGCTTCTTGGTGCAATTGTGAATGGCATCAGTTTCTTTATTTGTCTTTCTGTTGCTTCATTGTTAGTGTATAAGAATGCAACTGATTTCTGTACATTGATTTTGTATCCTGCAACTTTGCTAAATTCATGTATCCGTTCTAGCAGGCTTTTGGTGGAGTCTATCGGATTTTCCATGTATAGTAGCATGTCATCTGCAAAAAGTGAAAGCTTGACTTCATCTTTGCCAATTTTGATGCCTTTGATTTCCTTTTGTTGTCTGATTGCTGATGCTAGAACTTCCAACACTATGTTAAACAACAGCGGTGAGAGTGGGCATCCCTGTAGTGTTCCTGATCTCAGGGAAAAAGCTCTCAGTTTTTCCCCATTGAGGATGATGTTAGCTGTGGGCTTTTCATAAATGGCTTTTATGATGTTTAAATATGTTCCTTCTATCCTGACTTTCTCAAGCGTTTTTATTAAGAAAGTGTGCTGAATTTTGTCAAAGGCCTTTTCTGCATCGATTGACAGGATCATATGGTTCTTCTCTTTTTTTTTTATATTAATGTGATGTATCACGTTGATTGATTTGCGAATGTTGAATCATCCCTGCATCCCAGGAATGAATCCCACTTGATCATGGTGAATAATTCTTTTTATATGCTGTTGAATTTGATTTGCTAGTATATTATTGAGAATTTTTGCATCCATATTCATCAGGGATACTGGCCTGTTTTTTGCTTTTTTTCTGGGTTTCTGTCTGGTTTGGGAATCAAAGTAATACTGGCTTCATAGAATGAGTCTGTGAGTTTTCCTTCCCTTTCTATTTCTTGGAATAGCTTGAGAAGGATAGGTATTATCTCTGCTTTAAACGTCTGGTAGAACTCCCCTGGGAAGTCATCTGTTCCTGGGCTCTTGTTTGTTGGGAGATTTTTGATGACTGATTCAATTTCTTCACTGGTTATGCGTCTGTTCAGGCTTTCTATTTCCTCCTTATTGAGTTTTGGCAGTGTGTGGGTGTTTAGGAATTTGTCCATTTCTTCCAGGTTGTCCAGTTGGTGGCATATAATTTTTCATAGTATTCCCTGATAATTGCTTGTATCTCTGAGGGATTGGTTGTAATAATTCCATTTTCATTCATGATTTTATCTATTTTGGTCATCTCCCTTTTCTTTTTGAGAAGCCTGGCTAGAGGTTTATCAATTTTGTTTATTTTTTCAAAAAACCAACTCTTTGTTTCATTGATCTGCTCTACCGTTTTTTTAGATTCTATATTGTTTATTTCTGCTCTGGTCTTTATTATTTATTTTCTTCTGCTGGGTTTGGGTTGTCTTTGCTGTTCTGCTTCTATTTCCTTTAGGTGTGCTGTTAGATTTTGTATTTGGGATTTTTCTTGTTTCTTGAGATAGGCCTGGATTGCAATGAATTTTCCTCTCAGGACTGCCCTTGCTGCATCCCAAAGCGTTTGGATTCTTGTATTTTCATTTTCATTTGTTTCCATATAATTTTTAATTTCTTCTCTAATTGCCTGGTTGACCCATACATTCTTTAGTAAGGTGTTCTTTAATGGCCATGCTTTTGGAGGTTTTCCCGACTTTTTCCTGTGGTTGATTTCAAGCTTCATATCATTGTGGTCTGAAAGTATGCATGGTATGGTCTCAATTCTTGTATACTTATGAAGGGCTGTTGTGTGATCCAGTATGTGATCTATCTTGGAGAATGTTCCATGTGCACTCGAGAAGAAAGTATATTCTGTTGCTTTGGGATGCAGAGTTCTAAATATGTCTGTCAAGTCCGTCTGATCCAATGTATCATTCAGGGTCCTTGTTTCTATATTGACCATGTGTCTAGATGATCTATCCATTGTTTTGAGTAGGGTATTAAAGTCCCCTGAAATTACCACATTCTTGTCAATAAGGTTGCTTATGTTTGTGAGTTGAGTGAGTTGGGTGTTTTATATATTTGGGGGTTCCCGTATTTGGCATATAGACATTTATAATTGTTATTTCTTCTTGATGGATAGACCCTGTAATTATTTTATAATGCCCTTCTTCATCTCTTGTTACAACTTTTAATTTTAAGTCTAGTGTCTGATATAAGTATGGCTACTACAGCTTTCTTTTGACTTCCAGTAGCATGATATAGTTCTCCTTCCCCTCACTCTCAATCTAAAGGTGTCCTCAGATCTAAAATGAGTCTCTTGTAGACAGCAAATAGATGGGTCTTGTGTTTTTATCCATTCTTATACCCTATGTCTTTTGGTTGGAGCATTTAGTCCATTTACATTCAGTGTTATTATAGAAAGATATGGGTTTAGAATCACTGTGATGTCTGTAGGTTTCATGCTTGTAGCGATGTCTCAGGTACTTTGTCTCACAAGATACCCCTTAGGATCTCTTGTAGGGCTGGTTTAGTGGTGAATTCCTTCAGTTTTTGTTTGGGAAGACCTTTATCTCTCCTTCTATTCTAAATGACAGACTTGCTGGATAAAGGATTCTTGACTGCATATTTTTTCTGTTCATCACATTGAAGATCTCCTACCATTCCTTTCTGGCCTGCCAAGTTTCAGTAGAGAGAGATCGGTCACGAGTCATATAGGTCTCCCTTTATATGTTAGAGCACATTTATCTCTAGCTGCTGTCAGAATTTTCTCTTTATCCTTGTATTTTGCCAGTTTCACTATGATATGTCGTGCAGAAGAAGATTGATTCAAGTTACATCTGAAGGGAGTTTTTTGTGCCTCTTGGATTTCAATGCTTTTTCCTTCCCCAGTTCAGGAAGTTCTCAGCTATTATTTCTTCAAGTACCCCTTCAGCACCTTTCCCTCTCTCTTCCTCCTTTGGAATACCAATTATGTGTAGATTATTTCTCTTTAGTGCATCACTTAGTTCTCTAATTTTCCCCTCATACTCCTGGATTTTTTTATTTCTCTTTTTCTCAGCTTCTTTTTCCATAATTTTATCTTCTAGTTCACCTATTCTCTCCTCTGTCTCTTCAATCCGAGCAGTGGTCATCTCCATTTTATTTTGCAGCTCAGTAATGGCATTTTTTTAACTCCTCCTGGCTGTTCCTTAGTCCCTTGATCTCTGTAGCAAAAGAATCTCTGCTGTGCATTATACTTTTTTCAAGCCCAGCGATTAATTTTATGACTATTATTCTAAATTCAGTTTCTGTTATATTGTTTAAATCGTTTTTGATCAGTTCGTTAGCTGTTGTTATTTCCTGGAGGTTTTTTTTTGAGGGGAATACTTCCGTTTCGTCATTTTGGATAGTCCCTGGAGTGGTGCAGAACTGCAGGGCACTTACCCTGTGCTGTCTTGAATAACTTGTGTTGGTGGGCGGGGCTGCAGTCAGACCTGATGTCTGCCCCCAGCCCACCACTGAAGCCACAGTCAGACTGGTGTGTACCTTCTCTTCCCCTCTCCTAGGGCCGGGATTCACTGTGGGGTGGCCTGGCCCATCTGGGCTGCTTGCACATTGCCAGGCTTGTGGTGCTGGGGATCTGGCATATTAGCTGGTGTGGATCAGCAAAGTACACAGGGGTAGGAGGGGCAGGCTTAGCTCGCTTTTCCTTCAGAAGTCCACTTCGGAAGGGACTCTGCAGCACCTGGAGGGAGTCAGACCTGCCGCCGAAGGGTTGGATCCGCAGAAGCACAGCGTTGGGTGTTTGCACAGTGCAAGCAATTTCCCTCACAGGAACTGGTTCCCTTTGGGATTTTGGCTGGTAGATGGGCAAAGGAGATGGTGCTGGCAAGCGCCTTTGTTCCCCTCCAAGCTGTGCTCTGTTGTCCGGGGCTGAACTCTCCCTCCCATTTTCCTCCAGCCCTCCTGCTCGCTGAGCAGAGCTGTTAACTTATAACCTTCCAGATGTTAAGTCCCGCTTGCTGTCAGAACACATTCCGCCCAGCCCCTCCACTTTTGCAAGCCAGACTCCGGGGCTCTGCTTGGCCATCAGGCTGCCCCTCCACCCCGGCTCCCTCCCGCCAGTCCGTGTAGCATGCACCACCTCTCCACCCTTCCTACCCTCTTCTGTGGGCCTCTTGTCTATGCTTGGATCCAGAGAATCCATTCTGCTAGTCTTTTGGTGGTTTTCTGGGTTATTTAGGCAGGTGTGGGTGGAATCTAAGTGATCAGCAGGACACGGTGAGCCCAGCGTCCTCCTACACCACCATCTTCCTCAAGATTTTTCTTTATCACTATTTTGCAAGTTTACAGTATGCCTTGGGTGTCAGCCTGCTTTGCTGATTTTGATGGGAATTCTCTGTGCCTTCTGGATGTCTATGTCCTTCCCCAGATTAGGGAGGTTTTCAGCTATTATTTCTTCAAATAAATTTTCTGCCTCCCTTTCTCTCTCTTCTCTTGGGACTCCTATGGTATGAATGTTATGTTTGATGGACTCATTGAATTCCCTAAGTCTATTCTCTCTGCTATTCCAGAACTGACCTTCTTCTCCTTGCTTTTTCCCTAGTTACCAGTCTGGACTCTTTACTTCATGGGAGGTTATTTTAGAAAAATAATTCTATTTTCTCTCTTTTATTAAGCTTGATTACTTTCCTTTACTCTGTGTTCTAAGTTGCTAATTCGTTTGTCTGCTTCTAGCCTGCTGTTCATCGTATCAATCCTGTTTCTAATTTCATTTATTGCCTTCTCATTTCTGATTGATTCTTTTTTTAACTTTTTTATTTCTGTGATAAGGGTCTAACTGATGTCTTCTATTCTTTTATCAAGCCCAGCAAGTATCCTTATGATTATTGCTTTAAATTCTCCATAAGGCATGCTACTTATATCTGTTTTGCTTAGATTTCTGGCCATGGCCATATCTTGTTCTTTCGTTTGGGATAAATTCCTCTGTCTTGGGATTTTTTCTAAGTGTCTGCCTTCTTCTCTGTGCTATAAAAGCCAGTTATGTCATGGAAGTAATGGCCTTATGAAGAAGAGGTCATGCAGTGTCCAGGGCATGGTGAATAAGAGGGAATTTGGATGCAGAGAAACACCTGAGTTGTGTGGGCACAGAGGGCAGACCTTTGAGGACACAGTGAGAAGGTGGCCACCTGGACTTCTTGGAGCTGCTCATGATGGCTAAAGACACATAAGAGGCAGGTGATGCCAATGGACACACCCTGTTAGCTCTTCCAGGAGGAGAATTAACAACTCTCAGTCCCCCAATGGGAACGGTGAAGGATTCAGCTTTATTTTTTAAATTTCCAATGGTCTTTATTTTCATCTTTGACAATAATGGCAGTACTTTTGCACAGGGTGTTGAACGGATTAAATGAAATAATGTGCATGAAGCCCTAAGCACAGTGCCCCAAACACGTAGGTTTTCTATGTTAGCTATAAGCCTGAAACATTGTAGGATCTCCAAAAATATGTATTGAATAAATGAAAGTACTTTTTTTTGCACTTCACATGCATTATCTCATTTGAGTCTCAATTTAAAAAGTAATAATATAAACAGATTTTAAAGATAGGAAAATGGGTTCAGAAGTCAAAATGGCTTGCCCAAGATCACACACGTATCAGGTGCTGATCCAGGGTTCAAACATGCATCTTCAGGCTCCACTTAACTTTGGAGGTAAACCCAAGAATCAGTGAAGGGGTGGGGAAGTGAAACATGGAAGGGAGAAACCAATAAGTAGGTAACAGTGAGCTGATCACCACTATGGTGAAGGGGACCCTAGGAAGAACTCCATGGGACACAATTTGGAATTATCCTACCAAAGACAAAGGAATCTGGGGAATTCATTCCCCCTCATTTTGAACCCCTAAATGCCTAAGGGTTGCTTTGCTAAGATCTCAGCCCTTCTGCTTCCCTTTCCATGGGCTGAACCCCATACACCATAGGATATGGGTATCTGGCCAGAGAAAGTGCTCAGAGATTCAAGGGTTCATGGTAGGTATGTATGGAAACTGTTCACCAACCATGCATATGTCTTCTTTCATGGCCAGGGGATATAGGTAGGGAATTGGCATTATCTGATAAAATGTGAGCTCCTGAGGACAGGGCCTATATCCACCTCATCTAGCACAAGGGTGGTCATTAGCCCTAGATGTATGTTTGAATGGATTGATAGAAAGAATTTAGTAGAAAACTGGATATGCAGAGATATCTGGGATTGAAGGAAGTTTAAAATGGAGACTCAAGGCCCAGACAGACAAAATTCACTGTCTTTATAATTTTGAGACAATTTGCTACACAGAGAGAGACCCTCCAAAGGTGAAGGGGAAACCAAGCCTCAACACAGAGCAAAACTCCATGCTGTTGCCAGCTCCAAGACCATATTTTGATTAAGATTCTTTCATGGCATTGCTTGCATAAATCATATTAAATACATTCTTTGCTAAATGGCTGCTGTGTGCCAGGATGGCCAGCTGTGCCAAGACAGCTGCTAAATTAGAATGGTCTTAAATCAATTGCAGATACCTTAATGTTTGCAGCTCTGAAGTCCCCCAGCCACACCTCTTCTTTCCTCCTTCCACTAGCCTCATTTTAATACTGCTTTTTATTTATTTTTAAAAAAAATTTTAATGTTTATTTATTTTTGAGAGACATATCATGAGTGGGAGAGGGGCAGAGAGAGAGGGGGAGACACAGAATCTGAATCAGGTTCCAGGCTCTGAGCTGTCAGCAGAGAGCCCAACACAGGGCTCAAACCCACGAACCGTGAGATCATGACCTGGGTCGAAGTTGGACACTTAACTGACTGAGCCACCCAGGTGCCCCTATCCTGCTTTTTAAAACCAGTTTTGAGGGTGGGGGATGTTTGGACTTCAGAGCCCAGGGACAGAGAGCAGGGCTGTACATTTGGGGTCAGCCACACACTCAAAACAAGTTGGATCCTGGCCTGGGAAAGATGACAGGAAAATGAGCTAAAGGATTCTCTTGTGTGGGGTGTGGAATATTACAGCAGCACAGGCCCTGGGAGTGGGGGGAGGGACCCAGACCTGTAGATTTCCATTTTTTTTCTCACCTCAGGGCCCTGAGCTCAAACACAACCTTAAGGAAAACATAAATGCACCAACATGCTGAAATGGAAAAGTGATTGTGTTTGTTTTCAAGAAAAGCTGCCAGCCAGCTTCTCAAGCTAATGAAAGAAAGTCTTTCTGTTTGAGAAGTCGCTTAAGTGGCCCCTTCAAGGGGAGGGAAGATGAGGCCCTGAAGAAAGGTGTAACAGGATATTTGGCCCACTGTCTCCAGGGAAAAGGAGGTAGGGAGATGGAGGGCAAACTCACG
This sequence comes from Prionailurus viverrinus, assembly GCF_022837055.1. Lineage (NCBI taxonomy): Eukaryota > Metazoa > Chordata > Mammalia > Carnivora > Felidae > Prionailurus > Prionailurus viverrinus. Next base: position 38,108,184 of record NC_062575.1, on the reverse strand, counting down.
AAGGGGCAAAGGGAGGAAAAGCATTAAGACTGACCTTGCATTTAGAGTTCTGACAGGATGAGGACCCTTGGGATAATTAAGATGTCCCTTCCTGAGCCTATGGGTGACAAAAGGCCTCTGGGTTCCAGAAAATAACTTCCCATGAAGTAAAGAGTCCAGACTGGTAACTATGGAAAAAGCAAGGAGAAGAGGGTCAGCTCTGGAATGGCAGGCAATGGAGGGCCACCTGCTTACTGTTTGCTCTCTAAGGGAAATAAGCAGTGACTAGCCAAGACTCTCATCTTCCTGGCCCTTGGACTCCAAAGCCAAGGCATCAGGGTAAGGGTGTCAGGGAGCCCTGGGTTTCCTGCTAGACACTCAGAAAAGTTGGTGAAAGGGCTGCACCTGTATCTCAGGCTGGTGGGTATGCTAAACAGATGCAAGGTAAGTTGTTCCAGCAGAAGCAGACTTTGCCAAGGTTAAAGTTAATGGTGTACAACCTTGTTCTAAAGGTCAGGCAATGGCCACTCCCTGGCTCTGACCATGTCACTGTCATAGCCCCTGAAAGTACACTTTGTAGAAAAAGACTCTTCCTCTGGAGAAAAGCTGGAGAGCCTCCCCTATCCCAAGGTAGAATGCTTAATAGCTCCAGTTCTTCCCCCTTGTTGTGTCCACCTTTGCAAATTAATCTGCTATGCACAGAAAGTAATTCCCCACCCAGCCTCAGTCATGTGATTTATTTTGGCTAATGAGATATTGGCAAACACGACTTATGTGAAAGCACTTGCAAAGTAGGGCTCTCTTTCTGGGCTCTGGTGTCCCTGTGAGAAGGGTGAGCACAGGCTAGCCTGCTGGTGCCAGGAGAAGGAACAGAGACACATGGAGCATAAGTGCCCAGCCTAGAGAAAAGTGCCAGCAGTATGAACTACAGTAATAAATGCCTTTTTTTAGTCACTGACTTGTGTGGTGCTTCATTATGTAGAATTTCTGTTGCGATAGCTGATATGGAAATTCAAGAAAGAATAGGCAGACCAATCAGCTCTCCTCAGAGAAGCTGCCACCTCTTTCCCAGTCTGAAATAATGAGCTATTCTCCCAGCAGTTGACAACCACTTCCAAGGCAAAAACATCAGAAGGGCATCTCCTGGGCTCCACCCTTACCTCCACTTCTCTCATTTCTTCCCCTTTTCCCCTACAAGGAGCCCAAGCCCCACCAGGATCCCATTGGGAATGTGCACATGCGTACACACACACACACACACACACACACACACTTACATTCACACAGTACACTTCTGTCCTTAAAGTCCCTGGAATCCCAAGGACTAGGCTGAAAACAGCTTCTTCCTCAAGGACATTGCAGTGGAAGAAAATAGAAAAGATCCTAAGAGTCTGATTTCCTTGATTATAGGTATGTTAGTTGTTCTCCTGAAGGCAGAGCTGAGGCAAGGACTTGGGTATGATAGGTTTCTTTAGGATTATATTCCAGGAAGCTGGAGTGAGGGAGGAGAGGGAGGCAGAAAGGGAGAGAAACAGCTGGCAATGGTATTGGACTGGTTACCACTGTGGGCAACCGAGGCTTACCCTGCTGGGGACTCTCTGGGAAGCTGTAGGGTGTGCACTTCAGAATTGTCTCTCCAAAGAATGAAAGGCTGGGCATTTATCCAGGCACTGCTTCCCCACTGAGGACTGGTGTCCCTGGTCTATTAACAACCCTCCTCCTTACCCTCTGCAATCCCACCCTGCACTGCCTTCAAGGGTTGAGTAAGTGAAAAGTTTAGAGAAAGCTCTGAGGCAGAGCAGCTGAAGCACTAGATGAGAGGCAAGAAGGCTGTAGCCTATAGCCAAAGGCAGAGGGAGGGCAAGGAGACAGTGTGGGACCAACTGGGTCTGTTACACAGAAGCTCTATGATCCAGGTAGGTTAGCTCTGCACATTGATCTCACTGGATCCTCATAAACCTGAAAGGAGGGCAGGGTCATGAACGTCATCTTACACCCAAAGCCAGCAAGTTGGCAGAGACATCAGGATCCAAACTCCAGTTTGTTACGTTCCAAATCCATTGATCTTACACTAGTCCTGGAGTAGCTTCCCCATTAGCTAATTAATTCATTTAACAAATATTTGTTATGGTCCATGCACCATTGGTAGGCGGTGGGGAGGGTTGCCAGGTACAGTTGCTCAGTTTGTGCACTGTGCAAGAACACTGTATCTAAGAGAACACCAGTCACATCATAAATAACATATAGTATATTTGCTATAATAACTTTCTAGCAGACGGTAATAATGTACCTTGTTCTAATAAATTAGTGTACTAAAATAATTTTCCTATAGATATATCAATCATCCTTACAAAGGGTACTTTGCACCCTTTGAGCTCTGGCAGCACTGGGTACAGGGAGTACCATGAAAGGTAAAACAGACAATGCCCCCCACCCTCATGGATCTTATAGATTAGCCAGAGAGACAGATGTCAAATAAATAAACACATCACAATTTGTATTCATGCATATATTTATAAATGCTGTAAGTGGAAAAACATATTGACAGACCTTGTTCAGAAAGGCTTTCCCTGAGGGCAGAGAAGCCAAGATGGTGGAAAAGCATGGAAGATTTTTTTGCAGCTAGCATCCATGAAATACAGTCAGATCAACACTAAACCATCCTACACACCTAGAAAACTGATTTGAGGATTAGCACAACAATCTGCACAACCTGAACCACAGAACTCGGCAGGTATGGGGCACATCCAGGTGAACTGGGAGACAGAGAAGCTGCAAGGCAGACTGTTTTTGCTTGTGGAGAGAGAACAGAGATCAGTGGGGGGGGGAGTAATATGGGAAAAGCACCCCTCCCCCAAAAAGAAGAGTAGCTGGAGAGAAAGTGGAAAAGTGGAAACAGCTGCAGAGACTGAAAAAAAAAAGGGAGAAGGAGAAAGGAGAGGGTTTAAATTCCATTAAGACTCTATAAACAAGGGAGTGCACAGTCTGAAACTCCACAGCTAGATAACTGGTGGTGCTCTGGTGAGAAGGGCAAATCCCCAAGAGCAGAATGAAGTCCAGAGAGTTCTCAGGCCACACTGGGAGAGGCGGTTCCACTGCTGGGAGGACATTTCTTAGGGTCCATGTGGCCACCCCAGCAGACCCCAGAGGTCCCAGCAGATCCCAGAGAATGACCACATTCACTGGTGCTGGAACAAGGTCATTAAGGTTGAAGCCTGGTTCCAGATATGTGTTGTGATTTTCCATAATTCCTGAAACGCTTCTGCTACATGATTGAGTGAACTTTTTCTGGGGTGGGCTGGCACCCAGCCACAGTCTCTGGGCATCGGCAGTAGCACACAGTCCCTCAGAAGTGAAGGGTCAGAAAACACAGCTGCATCTGAGATAAAACTCAGGAGGGAGGTGTCACCTGACAACTGATGGCTTGGTCACAGACAGTGTAGACTCAGGGAGTAGACAGAAGCCAGATACAGAGGACAGGTGCATGATTGTTGACTGAGAAGAACAGAGTTCCAATACTGGAGACTGGGTAGCTGGGTGACACCATTTTCACCCCTCTCATGCACGTGAATACACACCTACAAGCGCCACAACAATCCACCCCTGTAAGCTAAGCAGCACCATCTAGTGGAGAATGGAGCCGTTACACTAAGCCCTGCCCAACTGGGCCAAACTCGCTCTTCAGGAACACCACAAGTCTCTCTACCTGCTTATTTTATGGACTATAAAGTGCTTCATAGTTTGACTTTTAGGGGAACACAATGTAATTTCAATCGTATTTCAGTCTGTTTGCTGGTCCATCTATTCAATTTCTTTTTTATTTTTCTTTTTTGTTTCTTTTCTTGAATACAGAAAGAGAAAAAATTTATTTTTATTTCCTGTTTTTACTAAAACTATTTTTCTTTAATTTTTTTCTACTATATTTTTTACTTCTTTGTAAATTCTTCAAATTCTATTTTACTTCCACCATTTCATTTTATTCTATTTCATTGTATTCATTTTTTCAAATTTTAAAACGTTTTCCTCCCCCCCCCCTTTTTTCTCTAATCTATCAAGCCTCTTGCAACACACAAACCAAAACACACCTAGGATCCAGCATCATTTATTTGATATTTGTGTGTGTGTATGTGTGTGTTGTTTTTAATTTTTTAATTTTAATTTTTTTACCTTATTAATTCCTTTTCTTCCTTCAAAATGATGAAATGAAGGAATTCACCCCAAAAGAACAGAGCAGAGGAAATGACATCCAGGAACTTAATCAACACATATACAAGCAAGATGTCTGAACCAGAATTTAGAATCACGATAATAAGAATACTACCTGGGGTTGAAAATAGATTAGAATCCCTTTCTGTGGAGATAAAAGAAGCAAAAGCTAGTCAGGATGAAATAAAAAATATTAACTGAGCTGCAATCTCGAATGGATGCCATGGCAGCAAGGATGGATGAGGCAGAGCAATGAATCAGCGATATAGAGGACAAACTTATGGAGAATAACGAAGCAGAAAAAAAGAGGGAGACTAAGGCAAAGAGCACAATTTAAGAATTAAAGACATCAGTGACTCATTAAAAAGGAACGCCAGAATCATAGGGGTCCCAGAAGATGAAGTGAGAGAAAAGGAGGCAGAAGGGTAATTTGAGCAAATCATAGCAGAAAACTTTACTAACCTGGGGAAAGACACAGACATCAAATCCAGGAAGCACAGAGGACTCCCATTAGGTTCAACAAAAACCGGCCACCAACAAGCCATATCATAGTCAAATTCACAAAATACTCAGTCAAGGAAAGAATCATGAAAGCAGCAAGGGGGGAAAAAAGTCCTTAACCTACAAGGGAAGACACATCAGGTTTGCAGAAAACCTAGCCACAGAAACTTGGCAGGCGAGAAAGGAGTGGCAGTATATATATATATTCAATGTGCTGAATTGGAAAAATATCCAGCCAAGAATTCTTTATCCAGCAAGGTTGTCATTCAAAATAGAAGAAGAGATTAAAAAAAGTTTCCCAAACAAAAATTAAAGGAGTTTATGACCACTAAACAACCCCTGCAAGAAATTTTAAGGGGGACTCTCTATGGGGAGAAATGAAGGGGGAAAAAAAAGACCAAAAGCAACAAAGACAAGAAAGGACCAGAGAACACCACCAGAAACTCCAACTCTACAAGAAACATAATGACAATAAACTTATATCTTTCAGTACTCACTCTAACGGTCAATGGACTAAATACACCAATCAAAAGACATAGGGTAATAGAATGGATAAGAAAACAAGATCCATCTATATGCTGTTTACAAGAGACCCACTTTAGACCTAAAGACACCTTCAGATTGAAAGTAAGGGGATGGAGAACCACTTATCATGCCAACAAAAGAGAGCTGGAGTAGCCATACTTATATCAGACAATCTAGACTTTAAAATAAAGACTGCAACAAGACATGAAAAAGATATTATATCATATTTAAAGCGTCTATCCACCAAGAAGACCTAACAATTGGAAACATTTATGCTCCAAGTGTGATAGCAGCGAAATATATAAATCAATTAATCACAAATATAAAGAAACTCATCAATAGTAATACCATAATAGTAGGAGACTTCAACACCCCACTCACAGCAATGGACAGATCATCTAATCAAAAAATCAACAAGGAAACAATGGCTTTGAATGAAACACGAGACCTGATGGACTTAACAGATATATTGAGAACATTTCATCCTAAAGCAGCGGGATACATATTCTTCTCCAGTGCACATGGAACGTTCTCCAGAACAGATCACATACTGGGACACAAATCAGCCCTCAACAAGTACAAAAGGTTCGAGATCATAACATTCATATTTTCAGACCACAACGCTATGAAACTTGAAATCAACCACAAGAAAAAATATGGAAAGGTAACAAATACTTGGAGACTAAAGGACATCCTAACAAAGAATGAATGGGCTAATCAAGAAGTTAAAGAGGAAATTAAAAAGTACATGGAAGCTAATGAAAATGATAACACGACAGCCCAAAACCTCTGGGACACAGCAAAGACAGGCATAAGAAGGAAGTATATAGCAATCCAGGCCTTCCTAAAGCAGGAAAAAATGTCTCAGATACACAACCTAACCTTACACCTTAAGGAGCTGGAAAAAGAACAGCAAATAAAACCCAAAAACAACAGAATACAGTAAATAATAAAGATTAGAGCAAAAATCAATGCTATTGAAACCAAAAACAAAAAACAAACAAACAAAAAACAGTAGAACAGATCAATGAAACCAGAAGCTGGTTCTGTGAAAGAATTAACAAAATTGATAAACCAAAAGCCAGTTTAATCAAAAAGAAAAAGGAAAGGACCCAAAGAAATAAAATCACAAAAGAAAGGGGAGAGATCACAACCAATATAGCAAAAATACAAACAATAATAAGAGAATATTATGAGCATTTATATGCCAATAAAATGGGATATCTGGAAGAAATGGAAAAATTCCTAGAAACATATACATTACCAAAACTGAAACAGAATGAAATAGAACATTTGAACAGATCCATAACCAATAAAGAAATCGAATTAGTAATTTAAAAAAATCTCCCAAAAAAACAAGAGTCCAGGGCCACATGGCTTTCCAGGGGAATTCTACCAAACATTCAAAGAGTTAACACCTATTCTCTTGAAGTTGTTTCAAAAAATAGAAATGGAAGGAAAATTTCCAAACTCTATGAAGCCCACATTACCTTAATTCCAAAACCTGACAAAGACCCCACTAAAAAAGAGAACCATAGACCAGTTTCCCTGATGAGCATGGATGTGAAAATCCTCAACAACATATTAGCCAACTGGATCCAACAATACATTTTAAAAAAATTATTCACCATGACCAAGTGGGATTTATACCTGGGATGCAGGGCTGGTTCAATATCTACAAAACAATCAATGTGATTCATCACATCAATAAAAGAAAGGACAAGGACCACAGGATCCTCTCAATAGATGCAGAGAATGCATTTGACAAAACGCAACATCCTTTCTTGATAAAAACCCTCAAGAAAATAGGGATAGAAAGAACATACCTCAAGATCATAAAAGCCATATATGAAAGACCCAATGCTAATATCACCCTCAATGGGGAAAAACTGAGAGCTTTCCCGCTAAGGTCAGGAAGACGACAGGGATGTCCATTCTCACCACTGTTATACAAAATAGTATTGGAAGTCTTAGCCTCTGCCATCAGACAACACAAAGAAATAAAAGGCACCCAAATCTGCAAAGAGGAGGTCAAACTTTCACTCTTCGCAGATGACATGATATTCTATATGGAAAACCCAAAAGATTCCACGAAAAAACTGCTAGAACTGATCCATGAATTCAGCAAAGTTGCAGGATATAAAATCAATGCACAGAAATCGGTTGCATTCCTGTACACCAATAATGAAGCAATGGAAAGGGAAATCAAGGAATCAATCACATTTACAATTGCACCAAAAACCATAAAATACCTAGGAATAAATCTAACGAAAGAGGTGAAAATCTATACACTGAAAACTATAGAAAGCTTATGAAGGCAATTGAAGAAGACACAAAAAAACGGAAAAAGATTCCATGTTCCTGGATAAGAAGAAAAAATATTCTTAAAATGTTGATACTATCCAAAGCAATCTATATATTCAATGCAATACCTATCAAAATAACAGCATCATTCTTCACACATCTAGAACAAACAATCCTAAAATTTGTATGGAACCAGAAAAGACCCCGCATAGCCAAAGCAATCTTGAAAAAAAAAACAAAAAAACAAAGCAGGAAGCATCAGAATCCCAGACTTCAAGATGTATTACAAAGCTTTAATCATCAAGACAGTTTGGTACTGGCACAAAAAACAGACACATATATCAATGGAACAGAATAGAAAATCCAGACATGGACCAACAAACGTATAGCCAACTAATCTTTGACAAAGCAGGAAAGAATATCCAATGGAATAGGGGCGCCTGGGTGGCTCAGTCGGTTCCGTGTCCGACTTCAGCTCAAGTCATGATCTCACAGTCCGTGGGTTCAAGCCCCGCATCAGGTTCTGTGCTGACAGCTCAGAGTCTGGAGCCTGCTTTGGATTCTGTGTCTCCACCCCTGCTCTCTCTCACTCTCTCTCTCTCTCTCTCTCTCTCAAAAATAAATAAACATTAAATATTTTTTTAAAAAAAGAATATCCAATGGAATAAAGTCTTTTAAGCAAGTGGTGCTGGGAAAACTGGACAGAGACATACAGAAGAATGAACCTGGACCACTTTTTTACACCATACACAAAAATAAACTCAAAATGGATGAAAGACCTCAATGTAAGACAGGAAGCCATCAAAATCCTTGAGGAGAAAGCAGGCAAAAACCTCTTTGATCTTGGCTGCAGCAACTTCTTACTCAACACATCTCCAGAGGCAAGGGAAACCAAAGCAAAAATGAACTATTGGGACCTCAACAAAATAAAAAGCTTCTGCACAGTGAAAGAAACAATCAACAAAACTAAAAGGCAACCGATGAAATGAGAGAAGATATTTACAAACGACATACCAGATAAAGGGTTAGTATCCAAAATCTATAAAGAACTTATCAAACTCAACACCTAAACAACAAATAATCCAGTGAAGAAATGGGCAAAAGACATGAATAGACATTTCTCCAAAGAAGACATCCAAATGGTAGGGGCGCCTGGGTGGCTCAGTTAGTTGAGCGTCTGACTTTAGCTCAGGTCATGATCTCACGGTTGGTGAGTTTGAGCCCCGCGTCGGGCTCTTTGCTGATGGCTCAGAGCCTGGAGTCTGCTTCGGATTCTGCGTCTCCCTCTCTCTCTGGCCCTCCCCCACTTGTGCTCTGTCTCTCAAAAATAAATAAATGTAAAAAAATTTAAAAAATAAAAAATAAATTTAAAGAAGACATCCAGATGGCCAACCAACGCATGAAAAAATGCTCAATATCACTCATCATCAAGGAAATGCAAATCAAAACCACAATGAGATACCACCTCACACCTTTCAGAATGGCTAACATTAACAACTCAGGCAACAACAGATGTTAGTGAGGATGAGGAGAAAGAGGATCTCTTTTGCACTGCTGGTGGGGATGCAAACTGGTGCAGCCACTCTGGAAAACAGTACGGAGGTTCCTGAAAAAGTTAAAAATAGAACTACCCTATGATCCAGCAATTGTGCTACTAGGTATTTATCCAAGGGATACAGGTATGCTGTTTCAAAGGAGCACATGCACCCCCATGTTTATAGCGGCACTATCAACAATAGCCAAAGTATAGAAAGAGCCCAAATGTCCATCGGTGGATGAATGGATAATATGTGGCATATATATATACAATGGAATATTACTTGGCAATCAAAAAGAATGAAATCTTGCCAATTGAAACTACTTGGATGGAACTAGAGGGTATTATGCTAAACGAAATCAGTCAGTCAGAGAAAGACAAATATCATATGACTTCACTCAAATAAGGACTGTAAGACAGAACAGATGAACATAAGGGAAGGGAAACAAAAATAATGTAAAAACAGAGAGGGGGACAAAACGTAAGAGACTCTTCAATATGGAGAACAAACAGAGTGTTACTGGAGAGGTTGTGGGAGGGGGGATGGGATAAATGGGTAAGAGGCATTAAGGAATCTACTCCTTAAATCTTTGTTGCACTATATGCTGACTAACTTGGATGTAAATTTTAAAAAATAAATAAAATTGAAAAGAAAAGAAAGACAGTCTTGCCAACTGTGGTGTCAGCTTTCCGGAACATGCTGAAGGCTGTAAAACCATTGAATCACAACATGGTGAGAAACTCAACCAGGGAGACCACATCCTCAGGTGATAAATCTGCTTCCAACCCTGGATTTTTCGGGGGGCTTTGTTTTTAACATTTATTTAATTTTGAGAGACAGTGAAAGTGTGTGAGCAGGGGAGGGGCAGAGAGAGAGGGAGACGCAAAATCCAAAGCAGCCTCCAGGCTCTGAGCTGTCAGCACAGAGCTGGACACACGGCTCGAACCCAAAACCGTGAGATCATGACCTGAGCTGCAGTCGGACACTTAACTTACTGAGCCACCCAGGCACCCCTGGATTTTTTGTTTTTTGAGAACACTGTATTCAGAGTTGAGTCTGGAAAACTCCCCTTGCAATACTGAGATGCACTGCATGCCCAAATAACACCAGTAGCAGAGCACCAGGTACATACCATTCCTCAATCACTAGTGGCCAGTTCCATGACAGGCCTTACATTTCTCAAGCTCAGAACCAATGAGAGAAGGGAGGTTTGGGAGGCTGAGTAATTTTCTAGGATTACACAGTGAGCTAGGGTTCAAGGTGAAATGTTCACTTCGTAGGCTCTGTCCAGCAGGTAAACTCTTAGGTAAGCACTGTGTTCCCTCCTGCCTCTCCTAAATTCAGACATACCGAACTCCTCCTGCTTCATATTGAAGGTCCTGTCTCATTCTTCTCTTTATTCCATCCTAAATCCTTCCTATTATCCTTGATGGTGGCTTTTTCACCTCATCACATGCATGTAATGATGCCCTCCCCTTCTCTCATAATTTGCCCCCCTCTCTTCAGTGAAAAGGTCTCTACTAAGAAATCTTCCCTGATCTTATGGGATTGGACTGTCAATTTAGCTCCACATGTGACTGTGTGTACATGCATATACATCTGAAGTAACATGCCCCTTTTTCATGAAATCAAACTCAAAGAAGTCACACAAATGCAAACCCAGTGAGGATCACAAAGAAACCTCCATGAAATCAGAAAATGCAATGCTTACTTAGATGGAATATTCCTAAGACATTAGGACCTTAGGCCTGATTTCCACTCTCCTACCTTACGGATGTTTGAGACATCAATCCTAATGAGATAAATGTAGGACACTATCATTATGGAACATAGAATCTCCTTGAGGCTTTGAGACCAAATAGCAGCTGACAAAGTCAGCAGCTAATACTAATTATTGCAGAGAACAACAGTAACAGACAAAGCAACTGTGATACTCATAAAGACATATTCCTTATGAATATTCAAGGCCTTCTTTTAAGAAGAATTAGGCACATGGTGCCTGATTGAATAAAAAGGCAATCAGTGTTTTCAGCAGATCAGAATGTACAAATATGGCAGCTGATATTGACATTGAGGCCACATGGCAGAAAACAGCATGGCAAAACCTTTCCTAGGAAGACTAGGAAGCTCCAAAAAAGCACTTGGATTTGGAAATTGGTTGGACTCATCTAGGTGAAATTTCCCAGTTTGACAAGAGTAAAGACTCTATAGCCAGATGGCCTGAGTTTGAATCCTGCCCCACCACTGACAAACTATGTGACATTTAGCAATCACTCAACTTCTCTATGCCTCAGGGTTTTTTTTTTATCTCTTAAAAGGGGAATAATCATCATGTGTGTCTCAAGATCTTTATGAGGATTAAATAAGGTAATATAAAATGTGCTTACATAGTCACAGAACATAGGAAACATTCTATACATAATTTATGCCCATTGTTTCATTTCATTCTTACAAGGACACTATGAGGTTGATATTGTTATCAGTCTCCCAGTTTCCTCATCTCCAGAGTAGGATGAGAAGTAAACTGCAAGTAGTAGAGCTGGGATTTCAACCTAGATCACACCACAACTGTTCCTGGAGCTAATGGTTGCCAAGCCTCATTAAATTGGCAGATTTTTGGCTTGTTCCCTAAGTCAACCCTCCACCATTGTGTGTGTGTGTGTGTATGTGCATGTGCATGTGTGTGCTCATGCATGCATGCACTTGTTTGCATGTGCTATTGGCTTCACTTCCTTCAACAAATGTTAACTTGACATCTACTATTTGCCAGCACTGTTCTAGGTACTTAGAATCTACCAGTGAAGAAAACATGAATAAAGAACCCTACCTTTATGGTGCTTACATTCTAGCAGCGAAATAATCAATAAATATAATAAATTAATATTAGATGACAAATACAGGGTTGGGGATTGCCAATGAGACTTCTCTTCAGGGGGGCTGCGGCAAGATGGCGGCTTAGGAGGACGCTGGGCTCACCGCACGTCCTGCTGATCACTTAGATTCCATCTACACCTGCCTAAATAACCCAGAAAACCGCCAGAGGATTAGCAGAACAGAGTCGCCCGAGCCAAATGCAGACGAGAGGCCCACGGAAGAGGGGCCCCTCCTGAAGTGGATCACCTAAGGAGAAGCGAGCTAAGCCTGCCCCTCCTGCCCCCGAGCACCTTGCCTACCCACCCCAGCTAATACGCCAGATCCCCAGCATCACAAGCCTGGCAGGGTGCAAGTAGCCCAGACGAGCCACACCACCCCACAGTGAATCCCACCCCTAGGAGAGGGGAAGAGAAGGCACACACCAGTCTGACTGTGGCCCCAGCGGTGGGCTGGGGGCAGACATCAGGTCTGACTGCGGCCCCGCCCACCAACTCCAGTTATACACCACAGCACAGGGGAAGTGCCCTGCAGGTCCTCACCACGCCAGGGACTATCCAAAATGACCAAGCGGAAGAACTCCCCTCAGAAGAATCTCCAGGAAATAACAACAGCTAATGAGCTGATCAAAAAGGATTTAAATAATATAACAGAAAGTGAATTTAGAATAATAGTCATAAAATTAATCGCTGGGCTTGAAAACAGTATACAGGACAGCAGAGAATCTCTTGCTACAGAGATCAAGGGACTAAGGAACAGTCACGAGGAGCTGAAAAACGCTTTAAACGAAATGCATAACAAAATGGAAACCACCACAGCTCGGCTTGAAGAGGCAGAGGAGAGAATAGGTGAACTAGAAGATAAAGTTATGGAAAAAGAGGAAGCTGAGAAAAAGAGAGATAAAAAAATCCAGGAGTATGAGGGGAAAATTAGAGAATTAAGTGATACACTAAAAAGAAATAATATACGCATAATTGGTATCCCAGAGGAGGAAGAGAGAGGGAAAGGTGCTGAAGGGGTACTTGAAGAAATAATAGCTGAGAACTTCCCTGAACTGGGGAAGGAAAAAGGCATTGAAATCCAAGAGGCACAGAGAACTCCCTTCAGACGTAACTTGAATCAATCTGCACGACATATCATAGTGAAACTGGCAAAATACAAGGATAAAGAGAAAATTCTGAAAGCAGCAAGGGGTAAACGTGCCCTCACATATAAAGGGAGACCTATAAGACTCGTGACTGATCTCTCTTTTGAAACTTGGCAGGCCAGAAAGAATTGGCACGAGATTTTCAGGGTGCTAGACAGAAAAAATATGCAGCCAAGAATCCTTTATCCAGCAAGTCTGTCATTTAGAATAGAAGGAGAGATAAAGGTCTTCCCAAACAAACAAAAACTGAAGGAATTTGTCACCACTAAACCAGCCCTACAAGAGATCCTAAGGGGGACCCTGTGAGACAAAGTCCCAGAGACATCACTACAAGCATAAAACATACAGACATCACAATGACTCTAAACCCGTATCTTTCTATAATAACACTGAATGCAAATGGATTAAATGCGCCAACCAAAAGACATAGGGTATCAGAATGGATAAAAAAACAAGACCCATCTATTTGCTGTCTACAAGAGACTCATTTTAGACCAGAGGACACCTTTAGATTGAGAGTGAGGGGATGGAGAACTATTTATCATGCGACTGGAAGCCAAAAGAAAGCTGGAGTAGCCATACTTATATCAGACAAACTAGACTTTAAATTAAAGGCTGTAACAAGAGATGAAGAAGGACATTATATAATAGTTACAGGGTCTATCCATCAGGAAGAGCTAACAATTATAAATGTCTATGCACCGAATACTGGAGCCCCCAAATATATAAAACAATTACTCATAAACATAAGCAACCTTATTGATAAGAATGTGGTAAGTGCAGGGGACTTTAATACACCACTTACAGAAATGGATAGATCATCTAGACACACGGTCAATAAAGAAACAAGGGCCCTGAATGAGACATTGGATCAGAGGGACTTGACAGATATATTTAGAACTCTGCATCCCAAAGCAACAGAATATACTTTCTTCTCGAGTGCACATGGAACATTCTCCAAGATAGATCATATACTGGGTCACAAAACAGCCCTTCATAAGTTTACAAGAATTGAAATTATACCATGCTTACTTTCAGACCACAATGCTATGAAGCTTGAAATCAACCACAGAAAAAAGTCTGGAAAACCTCCAAAAGCATGGAGGTTAAAGAACACCCTACTAACGAATGAGTGGGTCAACCAGGCAATTAGAGAAGAAATTAAAAAATATATGGAAACAAACGAAAATGAAAATACAACAATCCAAACGCTTTGGGACGCAGCAAAGGCAGTCCTGAGAGGAAAATACATTGCAATCCAGGCCTATCTCAAGAAACAAGAAAAATCCCAAATACAAAATCTAACAGCACACCTAAAGGAACTAGAAGCAGAACAGCAAAGGCAGCCTAAGCCCAGCAGAAGAAGAGAAATAATAAAGATCAGAGCAGAAATAAACAATATAGAAACTAAAAACTGTAGAGCAGATCAACGAAACCAAGAGTTGGTTTTTTGAAAAAATAAACAAAACTGACAAACCTCTAGCCAGGCTTCTCAAAAAGAAAAGGGAGATGACCCAAATAGATAAAATCATGAATGAAAGTGGAATTATTACAACCAATCCCTCAGAGATACAAGAAATTATCAGGGAATACTATGAAAAATTATATGCCAACAAAGTGGACAACCTGGAAGAAATGGACAAATTCCTGAACACCCACACTCTTCCAAAACTCAATCAGGAGGAAATAGAAAGCTTGAACAGACCCATAACCAGCGAAGAAATTGAATCGTTTATCAAAAATCTCCCAACAAATAAGAGTCCAGGACCAGATGGCTTCCCAGGGGGGTTCTACCAGACGTTTAAAGCAGAGATAATACCTATCCTTCTCAAGCTATTCCAAGAAATAGAAAGGGAAGGAAAACTTCCAGACTCATTCTATGAAGCCAGTATTACTTTGATTCCTAAACCAGACAGAGACCCAGGAAAAAAAGAGAACTACAGGCCAATATCCCTGATGAATATGGATGCAAAAATTCTCAATAAGATACTAGCAAATCGAATTCAACGGCATATAAAAAGAATTATTCACCATGATCAAGTGGGATTCATTCCTGGGATGCAGGGCTGGTTCAACATTCACAAATCAATCAACGTGATACATCACATTAACAAAAAAAAAGAGAAGAACCATATGATCCTGTCAATCGATGCAGAAAAGGCCTTCGACAAAATCCAGCACCCTTTCTTAATAAAAACCCTTGAGAAAGTCGGGATAGAAGGAACATACTTAAAGATCATAAAAGCCATTTATGAAAAGCCCACAGCTAACATCATCCTCAACGGGGAAAAACTGAGAGCTTTTTCCCTGAGATCAGGAACACGACAAGGATGCCCACTCTCACCGCTGCTGTTTAACATAGTGCTGGAAGTTCTAGCATCAGCAATCAGACAACAAAAGGAAATCAAAGGCATCAAAACTGGCAAAGATGAAGTCAAGCTTTCGCTTTTTGCAGATGACATGATATTATACATGGAAAATCCGATAGACTCCACCAAAAGTCTGCTAGAACTGATACAGGAATTCAGCAAAGTTGCAGGATACAAAATCAATGTACAGAAATCAGTTGCATTCTTATACACTAACAATGAAGCAACAGAAAGACAAATAAAGAAACTGATCCCATTCACAATTGCACCAAGAAGCATAAAATACCTAGGAATAAATCTAACCAAAGATGTAAAGGATCTGTATGCTGAAAACTATAGAAAGCTTATGAAGGAAATTGAAGAAGATATAAAGAAATGGAAAGACATTCCCTGCTCATGGATTGGAAAAATAAATATTGTCAAAATGTCAATACTACCCAAAGCTATCTACACATTCAATGCAATCCCAATCAAAATTGCACCAGCATTCTTCTCGAAACTAGAACAAGCAATCCTAAAATTCATATGGAACCACAAAAGGCCCCGAATAGCCAAAGGAATTTTGAAGAAGAAGACCAAAGCAGGAGGCATCACAATCCCAGACTTTAGCCTCTACTACAAAGCTGTCATCATCAAGACAGCATGGTATTGGCACAAAAACAGACACATAGACCAATGGAATAGAATAGAAACCCCAGAACTAGACCCACAAACGTATGGCCAACTAATCTTTGACAAAGCAGGAAAGAACATCCAATGGAAAAAAGACAGCCTCTTTAACAAATGGTGCTGGGAGAACTGGACAGCAACATGCAGAAGGTTGAAACTAGACCACTTTCTCACACCATTCACAAAAATAAACTCAAAATGGATAAAGGACCTAAATGTGAGACAGGAAACCATCAAAACCTTAGAGGAGAAAGCAGGAAAAGACCTCTCTGACCTCAGCCGTAGCAATCTCTTACTCGACACATCCCCAAAGGCAAGGGAATTAAAAGCAAAAGTGAATTACTGGGACCTTATGAAGATAAAAAGCTTCTGCACAGCAAAGGAAACAACCAACAAAACTAAAAGGCAACCAACGGAATGGGAAAAGATATTCGCAAATGACATATCGGACAAAGGGCTAGTATCCAAAATCTATAAAGAGCTCACCAAACTCCACACCCAAAAAACAAATAACCCAGTGAAGAAATGGGCAGAAAACATGAATAGACACTTCTCTAAAGAAGACATCCGGATGGCCAACAGGCACATGAAAAGATGTTCAGCGTCGCTCCTTATCAGGGAAATACAAATCAAAACCACACTCAGGTATCACCTCACGCCAGTCAGAGTGGCCAAAATGAACAAATCAGGAGACTATAGATGCTGGAGAGGATGTGGAGAAACGGGAACCCTCTTGCACTGTTGGTGGGAATGCAAATTGGTGCAGCCGCTCTGGAAAGCAGTGTGGAGGTTCCTCAGAAAAGTAAAAATAGACCTACCCTATGACCCAGCAATAGCACTGCTAGGAATTTATCCAAGGGATACAGGAGCACTGATGCATAGGGCCACTTGTACCCCAATGTTCATAGCAGCACTCTCAACAATAGCCAAATTATGGAAAGAGCCTAAATGTCCATCAACTGATGAATGGATAAAGAAATTGTGGTTTATATACACAATGGAATATTACGTGGCAATGAGAAAAAATGAAATATGGCCTTTTGTAGCAACGTGGATGGAACTGGAGAGTATGATGCTAAGTGAAATAAGCCATACAGAGAAAGACAGATACCATATGGTTTCACTCTTATGTGGATCCTGAGAAACTTAACAGGAACCCATGGGGGAGGGGAAGGAAAAAAAAAAAAAGAGGTTAGAGTGGGAGAGAGCCAAAGCATAAGAGACTGTTAAAAACTGAGAACAAACTGAGGGTTGATGGGGGGTGGGAGGGAGGAGAGGGTGGGTGATGGGTATTGAGGAGGGCACCTTTTGGGATGAGCACTGGGTGTTGTATGGAAACCAATTTGTCAATAAATTTCAGAAAAAAATAAAATAAAATAAAAAAAGGAGGGCACTTGTTGGGAGAGCACTGGGTGTTACATGTGAGTGATGAATCACTAAATGCTATCCCTGAAATCATTAAAAAGAAAAAAAAAGAGACTTCTCTTCACCAATTACCACTTTCCTAAATCAAAAGAGTCCCCACAATATGTGGCAACACCAAGCAGTCATTTTTATGTCTGTCCATAACAAGGTAGGGAGTATCAACCAAAGTGACTGAAGGTGACAGCAGACGGTGTGTGAGGGAGGCAGCTTGATGATGTGGCAGGAGCCAGCAGGCCTGAGTTTAAGCATTGCCTCTGCCAAAACTCCTTTCCATTGCCCTCATTTCTAAAGTCGCTGCCGGCTCTGACACTCCACCACCATCACTCTCCTGTAACTGTCACGGCATCTGAGTGTTTTCTGTGTGCCAGATGTCAAACTGAATGCTAGACCCTTAGACTCTAACTCAGTGTAGAAGATGCAATCCCACTGTCTTATTTGATCTGGACATCAAGCAACAAGTCTATTTTCAGAAATTAACATTCACGGGACTTACTATTCAAATTGAATGGAGTAAACCCTGCAGGATAAACATCCACGTCCATGGCCCTGGAGCAACCTGATGCCTCTTGAGAAAGTATGGTCACACAGCTGTGTCTCCACTGTCCTCAGTGCCTTCAGCATGGTGTGCCCAGGAAGTACTCCACAGTGCTGCACATACAAAGCCCTGTGCACTCCACTAGGCCAGCATGTAAGGGACTTTTCAAAGCCAGTTTTAGCAATAAGCATCATGGCATTGTGTGCATTTCATACAGTATCAGGGTCTGTAAACACCTTCATGTGCACCCAATGTGTGCCCACTGGTAGACTTGGAGAGGCACAGCTGTGACTGCTTCCCCTTTATGAGACAATGCCAACAATGGTGTGCATGGGGACACCACTCCCCAAAACCTTGACCTTACACACATGCATGTTTACAGTCGCTCACACTTGCATATACATGTGGCACACATCTTCTTTGAGGGAAATTCTCAACAAATCCCTACTACCTCCTACCATCAATGAAATCTAGTCCTCACTACTAAGAGTTGTGAAATCTCAGTATGCTGTGAAACGTGGGGAAATGTGTAGAAATTGAATATTATTGTGGTGTGTAATTTAGAATGATCTTATGATTCATTAAGCCTTCAAAACTTAAAGAGATGTTTATTTTCAACCGCATGTAAAAATTAAGCAGTTAACACACCCTTCAACCACCCTTTTTCATGAGCAGGATGGCACAGCTAATCAGTGCACTTAGCTTTCACCTCTGGGGTGAATTAAATCCATCTTCAGTCATAATAGACTTAAGCTTAACGGCTTCAATCCAGTCACTTCGGAGACGGGCCTGCACACACAAGGAGGCCTCCATGAGGTGGCAGGGAGGTTTCCACAGGAAGGAATTAGGGTGCGGGGATGAAGGGGCCCTCTGGGGCTGGCACCAAGCCCTCAAGTGGCCTTGATCTAGACAGGACAACAACTGTTAGGGCTTATAGGGGCACTGACTGGGCTCTCCACCATGTCATCCTTACATTAATGCCCTTCTTTTGAGCTAGAGGTCTCTTCAAAAACCCAGCACTCCTGTAGCTTCCTCAATTTTCCTCTTCTTGCTTCCTAGACTGGCAGCCACTGAAGATTTGGCTTATTTGTCTAGTTTGTAGTGTCTTGGTCACCCTTGAGGGAAGGCATTTCTGGACAACACAGATGCCATCCCTGGGAGGGGAGCTGGGAGGTCCACATGGATAAGCTTCCCTGTTGCAGCGCAGTCAAGCACTGCTTTAAAAGAAGGAGGCGTTATCCAATTTTCATGATGAAAACGCAGTTTCCGGTGACTATGGCTGCCTCTTAACCCACATCAGTACATTTGTGTCTGAAAGGCCTAGGTCATTACAGGCAGCATGCTGCCCTGTTTATGGAAGACATGGAACCACCAGCTCAGGGGCTTCAGCTGCTGGAAGAGACAATAGTCCCATAAGTGGATCATGGGACTGGAGAGTGGGTGGGAGCAAGGTTCTGAGCCACTGGTTCAAACCCAGAATCTCTGGGGGAGAGGAGGCCACACAGGGAAACAGCCATGAACATGACTCTGACCTGTCTCTGCCCTACTGCTCCAGGTTCTCTGTCCTCATCCCTCAGCTCCCTCCTCAGCTTCCCGAATGTTGCCCTTGCCTCAGTCTCTTTCCACACCCCAGAGCATTCTTCCTAAAACACTTTTTCACCTAGCACTGCCTGACTAGAAACTTCTGTGGCTTTCCTTGCCACTAACTCCACAGTCCTTGGCTCCCACTCCCTTATGCTCATGGGGCTTCCAGCTTCTCCATGAAGCTTTCTGTATCTCCCTTCATATCTCCTGTTCACAGCAATGGCCACCTGCACCATTCCCTTTTTCCTATATCTTGATAACACTTCTTCTGGTAACATGCTGTGTTATCATCTTCCTTTAACTCTAAAACTATCTGAAAATGGGGTGTGGCTTAACTGCCACAGTGGGCCAGGCAGAATTGTGACACAGTTGTGATTGCCTATCTACAGACATCAAAATTGAAGAAAAGGTGACCATGCTTGGAAGAAAATCCCAGACATGCTCCTCACTGAGGCTGTTCATAGCACCCAGCACAAGAATGTGTAGAAAAGCACAGACATCAAAGACTCTCATCAAAATACAATGCAGAAATTTCAGGTTCTGAACACAACGAAGTCTGTGAAGTATTTTAACCAATTTATTTTGCTTATATTTTCTTATATGTGTGTGTGAAAAATAACACAGGATGAAAAATATCTATATCTAAATAAGTCTCTTCTCAATAATGTAAGAACTCTTCCCAATATGGGCACAAGAAAAATTCCAAGTGATAACAAAGCATTATGTCACAGGTTAAATGTATTCTTTCTTCCACAAAATAATGGTGCATTCTACAATCTCAGGAGTTCTCTGAAGAGAGCTGTAGGTTTCAGCACTTCTGAGCTGGTCTGAAAGGGACCCTACAGACCATCAGCCACTGGAGGAAGAACAGCAGTAACACACTGGCTATTTCTCTTCTTCCCATCCTCTATTGTTTCTGGAGACAAAAGAAGCCCCTGAAATTTCCTCAGATAAAGCAATGTCATTTAATTCTTCAAGCCCACGGTGAAAGGAAGAAAGAGTTTGGACACTTTTGCCAGAGTTGTTCCCTGGGCCTTCCTCCAGGGACTTTCCAAGAGATGCTCTCAGAGAAGAAAAAAGTAGAAAATGCGTCTGACCCCTCACTAATAGAAGAGGACCCGTCTGCTTTCTTCTGCCGCTGACATGGGGATTCTGACAGCTCATCACTAGGGAGGAGCTGGATTCAGGCTGCCATGGTGCCCCACACCACAGATGTGTTCAGATGTGTCTCTGCTAATTAGTGTCATGAGCAGGCAGGGATGTGAGAACCTCCGGAGACAAGCCTCTCCCTCCTACATGTATCACACTTTTCTGCCATGTAGAGGAGCAGCTAGACACCAGTTCCAGCAAAATGAGCCAAGTGGTCAGGCCCAGGGACACCACAGGAAGGTGGGGATCTGATTGTTAGAGGAGATCACCGGCATGTCTCAGATACAAGAGCTTCAGTGGGAGGCTTGTCCAAGGCTATGCAGGGCAGGGCCAAGATTATTACTCAGGTCTCCCCTGTCCTTAAAACAGGGCCACCCAGCCCTTCACTCCATGTCAGGAAAGTCTTATGGTGGAAAAGGAGGCCAAAGGGAGACAGCATTCTGGAGCTGGAGCTGGAGCCTGCTGTTCACAGAAGACCACAAGTCATGCCTCAGGTAATGGCACCAGCCCCCTAGGACAGCACACAGTTCATTCCAACACCAGATAAACAGAAACCAATGTTGTTAGAGAAGAACAAAGGGGAGGCAACATCCACTTTTACTTGGGATAGTCAGGGAGGAATTTCGATGTGAAGAGAACAGGATGAGGAGACAGGGGGTTCCAAGTGAATCACACAGCACAGTCAAGGCCAGCAGTAGGTAGCCTCACAGAGGTTTCCTCCAGCCCAGTGCCACCTGGGGGAGTCCTACAGATGCACTAAGTTTTTGGGAAAACAGTAAGATGGGGAGACAAAATGGAGACCATGTTTACTTAGCAGCTACAAGTCATCTCAAAGCCTTCTGCTGGAATGCTTCCCATGACACACATCATTCTTCCAGAAAGTTCTCCTTCATGTGGATTGGCAAAAATGTTAAGTCTTGCCTTCAGGAGTTGTCAGACACATGGGGCCATTTCCTAGAATAAAAACAGAATAAGTACAAAACATAGTGGTATATTTGTTTATTTTATTTTAACCTTTTATATGAAATATTTTCAAATATATAAATATCAAATAGAATAATGAACCCCTGTGTACCCATTACTTGGCTTTAATAATTATCAACATTTTCCCAGCCCTGTTTCATCTATTTTTCCCACTTCATCACCTTGAGGCATATTTAAAATACAGCCAACAAAGAAATTTTTTAAGATCAAAAACCGTAATAAAGCTGGAGCTCACAAGCTAATTACAGAATTTGTTAAAATGCATATTAATTCACAGTGTGCCACTGGCAGTGCAATGTGAGAAAAGGACATAGATTTGAGTTGCTCAATAAACATATCTTCCTTCCCCACTAGAGTGTGCAAGCAGCTCAGCTGGAAAAGCTCTTCAGGGACATGACCCTCTTGGGGCTCAGAGTGGGCCCTGCTGGTACAGCCCCCGGGGTTAAGGAGAGGGTCTCAAGCACAGCCAGGACAACGCTAGGGCAGGAAGGACTGAGATATGGCCTAGTGGCTGTGGCAGCGGCAATGTTGAGAGAAAAGGAGCAGTGTCTGTCACAACATTAAGAAGGCTCATGGGCTATCACTGAAAAACTTCTCACGTCTTCCCAGCCCTCTCCACCCTGACCCACTTCTCTTAGTGGTTTGAAGCTTGGTTATTAGAATTATTGCATCAATGGAGTCCTTTCATCCAGAGGCCTGAAGACACTGGAGTAGCAACAAAAAAGAACTGTAACAGCCTCATTTGTTTTTTCTTCCTTCTGTTTTGAAGGGAAATTTTTTTTCTTTAGGAGTGATTATTACCAGCTTAGTGAAATATCTTCTTTAATCTTAAGATCTGACAAACTCCTGCAGGTGGGTATTTCCATGTTCTCTGTCTTCCTGGAAGCAATTAACGGTTTAAGCTAAGCTAGTTAATTTCCTACTTATTCTTTTCACTCTATCACTCTTCATGGATTCACACAGACCCAACATTGTCTAATTAGAGCATTTAAAATAGCATCAGAGGCTAATGAAACTAATATGTTGTAAAATGCAGGTGAAAAATCAGAGCAGCCTTCAGAGGTGGGGCTGGCTTTGAGGTGGGTTTTCAGGGCTCGTTGCCATCTTGTCCCTCCTAGAAGCAGCCAGTACCAAAGAAAACCAGCTCCAAACAGAAAGAGTAGATGATCTGAGGCCTTGGAGCCAGATGTACATGGCACTCACCCCATGGTCTCCTCCTACAGACTCATCCAAGGCCTATTGTCCCTCCTCAGGCCCACTGCCCTTAGGGTAAAGTCCACATTCTCATCCTTGGTATCTTGGCCCTTCCTGCCAATGTAACCTCATTGCAATCTATCTTTGCCTTGTTTTCAAGGTTCCAACCATACTGGGCCTATCTCTGTGCCTTGAGCATGCCAAGCTCATTGGTGCTTTGAGCATGCCTTTCCTCATTGCTTTTTTCAAGTTTTTCAATACACTCCCCCCACCCTTTGGTTGACTCCTTCTCTGTTAGGTCTTGGCTACAATAACACCCCTTGAGCAGGCCATCTGCCAGCTGAGCTAAATCAACATCCTCTTTGGTCATTCTCCATCTTACCTCATGTTTTTCTCATAGCACTCACCTCCATCTCAATATCTGTGTGTTCATACATGTTCTATGTCTTCCCACTAAAAGTGGAAGCTCCATCACAGAAGAAACATGTCAATCTCCTAGATGGTTTTTTAAAATTTTTATGTTTATTTATTTATTTTTGAGAGATAGAGGGAAGGGCAGGGAAAGAGGGAGACAGAGAATCCCAAGCAGGTTCTGCACTGTCAGTGCAGAGCCCAATGCGGAACTTAAACTCATGAACTGTGAGATCATGACCTGAGCAGAAATCTAGAATTGGACTCTCAACCAGTTGAGCCACCCAGGCACCCCACTTCCAGGTGGTTTTAGCCCCAACACTGGTATGGAGAAGGCACTTGATGATAATGTGTCAACTGACTGACTGAATGAAAAGAACTAATAGGTAATGTCATCCTTCGAGGTGCTCAAGGAAGCCTTTCAGTCCCCCTTGACTCTTTCTTTTTGTCTCCATACAACCATCTCATTAGTTGTGTTAATAACATTTGGCTGTAGCTTTAAATTTCTTTTAATGTTTTTATTTATGTTTGAGACAAAGAAAGACAGAGCATGAGCAGAGGAGGGGCAGAGAGAGAGGGGGACAGAATCTGAAGCAGGCTCCAGTCTCTGAGCTGTCAGCACAGAGCCTGACCTGGGGCTTGAACTCACAGTGTGAGATCATGACCTGAGCTGAAGTAGGACACTTAACCGACTGAGCCACCCAGGCACCCCATTTGGCTCTAGCTTTAAAACTTACTCTGCATCTGGCTACATTTATCCCCTCCAGATCTGTGGCCTAGGCCATGACCCTTGATCTATCATTTTGTTAATAATCCCTCACTGATCTCCCAGCCTTGGCAGTCATGGGGTCTCCACACAGCAGCTGCAGTGGAGCTCCTAGAACATAGACCACACCATGTCACTCCCTGCTCTCAACCCTCTGTTGGCTTCCCTTCATTCTTACATGGAAATGCAAAGTCCTTAACCAGGCCTGGAGGCCCTGTATGATCCGACACCTGCCTGATGTTCTGATTCATTTCCTCCTCAGCTCACTGGCTCTGCTTCAGCCATGCTAGCCTCCCTGCTCCTCAGTGTCTTGTGCCTGTCATTCCCTCAGCCTCTCAAAGCCTTGTCCAAGATAACCACACCTTCTTTCCAGTATCTGCTCAAATGTCAGCTTATCAGGCAGGCCTTCACTGGTTACCTTCTGTTAAAAGCAACCTCCCCATCACCCCCATTTTCAGCCAATTTATTCTGCCTCATCTTTCATCATCTGACATATTCTATACTTACTTGTTTATTTGTAGTACTTCCCCCAACAGCATGTGAGCTCTGTGAGAACAGGGACTTTGTCTTGCACTGCTATGTCCCCAGTACCTAGAATAGTACATAGTAGGCACACAATAAACACATGTTGATGACCAGGCTTGTTTGCTTTGCATTCCTTGATTGACTACAACCTTCACAAGGCCATCAGTCAACATACTTACAATGTGCTTCAAGCCTGTCTCAGAGAAAACTCCTCCATCCAGTTACATGGTCCTCTCCAGTGTCATCCCAGTTTTGTCCCCACTTTTCCCCAAAAGGGTCAGCGGGAGGGGAGGCTTCTGGGTGTCATTTTTGGAGTCTGATCTATCTTTCTAATACTTCACAGTTTACAGCACTGTCCATTAATTCTGGACATGTTCAAGTATGCCAGGCTTTCCAGCACTTACCATAATTTATGCCTGACTCTGTGCCTTGAAGATTCCAAATTTCTCCAGTTTTATATATCAGATAGGAACTATAGAGTTCCTTAAGGCAGAGCCATAAACCACTATCAGTCAGAAAATGTAAGATGAGTAGAACAAGGGCTTACAAACTTATGCTCTGCTCCACAGTTAAGAGTTCCATAGTCAGGCAAGACTGAGAAGTGCTGCATATAATAGACCCTTAAACAGGTGTGCATTTGTACAGTACACCCATATCAGACATCCACACACATGTGTTCAACTTACTGTTGAGACCTGTAAAGGGTTCATCACTGTTTCTTATGGCCATTCAGGTGGCTGGCACCATTGGAATGTGCCAACTTATTTACTATGGTCTCTAGTTCTGCCATTACTCCATGATCCAATACACATATTTGACCCATATGGTTTATCAAAATGCAAGCAGGTAATGGTGTGCAAAAGATGTCAAATACAACTTTTACAGATTCTAAAGGGCTTTCAGGGGATGGTCAATTCAACAAGATAACAGTCAGCAGGAAAGTAGGGATAGCCAGTCATTTCAATTTATAAAGGGTCACATGGCATAACATGACATGGCATATTAGGAAGGTCCAGGGGAGAAATTATGGCCAGAGTATGTCTGTTCCTCAGGGAATTTGGAAAGGAATTTAAAAAGCGAACAGGGCAGAAGTCAAACTCATCTCTATATGGACTGGACTATAATGACCCTTATGCTGGCAAATTCTTTAAAGTTCACCTTTCAATGAATCCATCACCACTTCTAAAGGGAATTCCCTCACATCTCCAACTTGCAGACCCACAGAACACATCTGACATCCCTTCACAGAGAAGCTTCTTTATCTCACCTAAGGAAGGAAACTTTTTTTATAGAACCCCCTATTCACCTCTCCTATCATGACCACAGAGGAGTTCCAAAACAGAGTTTGGCAAATTATGGCTCATTCACCAAATTCAACCTCTGTCTGTTTCCTAAATACAGTTTTATGGAACACAGACACACTCATCTCTTTATGTATTATCAGTGGCTGCTTCCATGCTATAACAGCAGAGTTGAGTAGACATACTATCTGGTCCATAAAGCCTAAAATATTTAACATTTTACCCTTTATAGAGAAAAATGTGCCAACCCTTATTCTAAAGCAACTAGCAACTCAGCAAAAGGATATAATACCATTGTGAAAAAACACAGAGCCAAGCAGGGCTTCTGTCTAGTCAGCTGTCTCCATAGCTGACATACCAAGAAGAGGGAGGAAAGCACTCAAAGGAGAGCATTCTTGTAGCACAGCACCCCTGAGCCCCTGAGCACACACCTCTAGAATCCAAAGTTGCTTCTTTCAAATATTCTCTGCCAGCGGATTTTTCTGGCCAAACAAGGCAAATTGAACATTTCCTCCAAGGCAGATCTCAAGCATAGATAGATGGGAAGTTGGTAAATAAGCTCCTTCAGCCCTCAGTCGGAGTACCTTGGAAATGCTTCCAAAATATTCCCCCTTTTGTTTAAACTAATTCAAGTTGGGTTCTATTCTTTGCAACTTAAGAATCCTGACTAATCTCAGTAGGCTGTTGTACAGCAACTTCTCCATGTAGGGACCTGGGGACCAAGATTACCAGGTATCCAGTAGAGAGTCACTGGGGGTTCAAGGGTTCTGGTGGGACAGAGACCCCAGGAAGGACCTTTGAGCACTCTGTAGTCAATATGCCATGGCTCAAGAGAGAGCAACACTAGCTTCCCCACTTCTGCCACTCGACCAGAAGACCCCAGTGTTCATGACTTCTGGAGGCCACCCCATAAATGACTTATCAAGTCCTCCAGGGCCCCACATGACCTGGCCTCTGCCTCTCTCCAAGTTCATCTCCTTGCCATCCTCTTCCCTTATAACTCTCTGGCCACACTGTCCTCCTTCCATTTCCTTGGCCAGTCAAGACTTTTCTCTCCTGGGTATCTTTGCAGTTGCTCTTCCCTCTACCTGCAACACTTCTCTGAGATTTTTGTGTGACTGACACCTCTGGCCATTCAATGCTCAACAAAAATATCACATTCTCAGAAAGGACTTCCCTGACTACTCCATTTAAAGTGGGCTTCTCCCTCCTGCCCCTTCACACTTGATCACATCACTCAGTTTTGTTTCCTACTTAGCACTTGCTACTGTGAAATTATCTTGTTTATATATTTATTTATATTATCGGTCTCTCTCTCTCTCTCTCTCTCTCTCTCTCTCTCTTTCTGAGCTTATGCCCCAGAAGAGAAGGGCCTTGTCTATTATTTACTACTGTTTTCCCAGCATCAGGAAAGCACATTGTATATGGTACATAAATATTTGTTGGGTAGATGTGTGAATGAATAAAAGGATGGATGGAAGGAAGAAAGAAAGAAAGAAAGAAAATAGGGTTAATTCCTCTCCAGAATTGCCCAGATCTTGCAGCTTGAGGCTTGGTCACCACTTGAGCCAGATATGTTTTCCCATGGAATAAGTACCAGTTAGAAATGTGTTAGGCTGCAAAGTCCAACTATAATAGCTAAAAGATAAGCAATTGTTTTTCTCAGTAATAAGAAATCTAATGATAGAAAATTACCAGCACTAGTTCAGCTATTTAATGATGACATCGGAGACCCAAGCTCATTTTCATTTCATCATCTTTAGAATGGTGGCTATCTCCTATGTGTGTCTTGCCTCTTGGTGACAGGATGGCTTCTGTAGCAAAAACATCATACTCACATTAAGGCAAAAAGGGAGAGAAGGGGCAATACCAACCTTACTGTCTTATCCTTTCAGGAAAGCAAAAGTTTTTCCTAAAATTTCCCCCCAAACATCCCCAGAATTTTCAATTATATCTCATTAGACAGAACCAGATCACATGACCTGGATGCAAGGGAGTTTGGAAAAGTGACTACATATCCCTTCAGCCTCTATAGCAGAAAAGCAGGTGAGCAGAGATAGGAACAGGTATTCTAATGAACCAAATTCTGGTGTTGGCCACTGAGCATTATCTCCAGGAGCCATGACAACTGAAAGAGGAAGGACAGGATGCACCCAGTACCCCCAAGTATCAAGAAGTGTTAACCAGGCCACCAGAGAAAAGTTTCCTTCCCCTGTTCCAGCCAAATCAGCAACTCCCAATGCAATGAGTGTTGTTAAGACAATGATTTGGGAAAACGCATCCCTGGAGAACTGAAAGTGACTCACTCTCACGTTAATTTGTGGGTTTCACAATTGAATTAAATGAGATAGAATAAGAATGATGTAAAAATGTCATTTTTTAAAGGAAGTTTAAATAACTCACTACGTTTAGTCATGAAGTTGTTTTAAGCTGTTAGATTATTTCCAGACTAGGCAAAAGAAACAAGCCTGGGAGATTTGCCTGGTGTGTTAACACATATTATTTACCCAGAGATGACATTTTAATAGCAAGGGAAACATGAGCAGCCTCCCAACCCTTGCACACGTTTTGCCACATGCTGCTCTGAACACATAAATCCTGGCTTTGTCAACAATAATGAGGCCCAGAGAGCAAGCACCTGCTGAGGTCCTTAAACTTTTCCTGAGAAAAATATACATAATTAAGGAATCGTGAGCACTCACCTCTGATTTATTATTAAAACAACACACCTTGGGCTGCATTTACACCCTCACTCATTGGAGTTAAACAGACAAATGATTAAATATCAACCTCACAGGGAGTCTCCCAACATGCTCTGCTTCAGTTTTCTGCTTTGATCCCACCTGTTCTCAGAGAAAGAAAGAGAGAAATTGAGCAGCACCACAGCACACACAGGGAGTGGCTTCCATGAAGCTGGATCCCTCTCTGCCTTCCATTGTCCCCAGATTTTATGAAAAGTGTAGAGTTCATAGTTAATAGTGCTGACCCTGGGGTCTAGACCTGGGTTCAAATACCATCTCTACTAGCTAAACCTGTGTGCTTACCACTCTCTGAGGCCTGGGCTCCTTACTTGTAAAATGAGGTGGATAATGACTCCTGCCTCATAGGGTTGCAATGAGGATTTGGTATAACTCTGGACACAGTTTCTGGCATATAGTAATTGCTCATGGTCACAAGATGGCTGCCACCGTTCAAACATCACATCTACATTCGTGGCAGGAAAGGAGAGCAGAGGTGATGTCAACCTCATCTATCTGATTGAAACCTCCCCCCATTAGCAGCAGAAACTGTGACTAGCTTTTCTATATGGGAATATAGTGTCAGGGATGACACACAGGTGTCATCATCTACATCATCTTCTACATCATTTCTTCTGAATCACCCACTTTGAGGATATTATTCCTCAACCTACTCCCTTTTGCAGGAAGCATTTCCTGATCATTGAGAACTCAGTACCCACATCAGCTTCAGTGGGAACCAATGGAGAGCATCTTCAAATTGTCATCTCTGTGGAAAGAGAGAGGCTGGAGGTAGCCAGCAGCACATAACCTTTTTCCCTAGGGCTTTGAAAGGAAATGTGTTCATATGATGTGTATTAGACTGTCATGAAAAGACACTAGGGGAACAGCATGAAAGCAAGCCCATGGAGGTGGCCGTCAAGGAGCAGTACCTTTTCATGAGTCTCTCTTTATCGAGGAAGGAAGAAGTCCCCACTTTTCCCGTGATGTTAGAGGCAGGGTTGGTGTTGGCAGCTAGAAAGCCTGGCAAAGCATCAGGAAAGCTGTAGACTACAGCACAGCTCCTGACAGAAAAGGCTCCAGTGATACATACTGCGGTGAGGATTCTTCATCAGAGGCTTCTTGATCACCCACTGGGGGCTCAGTATTGGTGGAAGACAGTGAAGAGGTTTGAGGCTGACCCTGGAAGGCTGGTTGCCTCTCCAGTGTGAGAGAAGGTAAGCAGTTTTAGAGTTGGCAGGGCCCAGGGTAGCCTCCATGGGCTGGGAGTTAGTGAGGGCTGCTAGGAAAAGGAGGGCCTTGGCAGAAAGTCAAGCATTCAAAAGGTGGGGGGAGGGGCAAAAATACAGAGGTTAACATGAGCAGAGTGGGCTCATAACACTGTGTTTCCTCAATTCTAGGATGACATTAATTTTTGGATGAGCTTCCCGAATGTATATTAAATGAACATAACTATATGACACGTCCTGATCTCTGAAACACCATGATGTGAGGGAAATGTGGGGCATAGAATTGCGAGCTGCCACCTTGCATCAGCTTCTTGTTCCCATGATTGGTGCAGATGTGTTCTAATGTCCTTCACCAGCATCCTATGAAGAAGGTGCTGTTGCCAATTCTGTTTTCCAGATGAGCAGGCTGGAGATCAGAGCCTCAGGGATTTGGCCAAGTTCTACCATAGGCCTTACTGCTGCAATGCCTGGCACAGCTTATGGGTGAGGTGCTGCAAATGGGGCAGGTCCAAGTGGTTGAAGGAGGGGAGTCACCATGGCCTAGGCCCCCATCATTGCTTGCCTGTTTTACCATCCTCCACTCAGCAGAGTAATCTGCCTTCCCTCTGCCCTGGAATGGGTGTCTGGGCCACCCCTCCTCTCTTTCTCTTTCTCTCTCTCTCTCTGTCTCTCCATCTCTGTTTCTCTCTGTCTCTCTCTCTTCCAGCTACACTGACCTCATTCTTGTTCCTTGGAACACCAGAAAACACCTAGTTCCTTCTTGCCCCAGGCCTCATCTCCTGCTCTTCTCCACCTGAAAAGACACTTCTCTCCCAGATAGCCACAGTCTTAGCTCCTCTCATCACTCAACACTGGCCTCAGAAAGGCCTCTCACCTTCCAATCACAGTAACACCAGTCTGGTTTATTTCTTTAATAACACTCTGAGATTGTTTCACTTTATTTTTGTTTATTTGTTTGTTGTCTCCCCATTAGAATGTGAGCTCTCTGACAGCAGGACTTGTGTCTGTTTTGATCACTGGTATATCATTTGTGTTTCTGAATGAATGAATGCACCCCACCCATAGGGATGATGTGCCCTGACTTTATTTTTTTCAATATATGAAGTTTATTGTCAAATTTGTTTCCATACAACACCCAGTGCTCATCCCAAAAGGTGCCCTCCTCAATACCCATCACCCACCCTCTCCTTCCTCCCACCCCCCATCAACCCTCAGTTTGTTCTCAGCTTTTAAGAGTCTCTTATGCTTTGGCTCTCTTCCATTCTAACCTCTTTTTTTTCCTTCCCCTCCCCCATGGGTTTCTGTTAAGTTTCTCATGATCCACATAAGAGTGAAACCATATGGTATCTGTCTTTCTCTGTATGGCTTATTTCACTTAGCATAACACTCTCCAGTTCCATCCATGTTGCACAAACGTATGGCCAACTAATCTTTGACAAAGCAGGAAAGAATATCCAATGGAAAAAAGACAGTCTCTTTAACAAATGGTGCTGGGAGAACTGGACAGAAAAATGCAGAAGATTGAAATTAGACCACTTTCTCACACCATTCACAAAAATAAACTCAAAATGGATAAAGGACCTGAATGTGAGACTGGAAACCATCAAAACCCTAGAGGAGAAAGCAGGAAAAGACCTCTCTGACCTCAGCCATAGCAATCTCTTACTCGACACATCTCCAAAGGCAAGGGAAT
Organism: Prionailurus viverrinus; assembly: GCF_022837055.1. Lineage (NCBI taxonomy): Eukaryota > Metazoa > Chordata > Mammalia > Carnivora > Felidae > Prionailurus > Prionailurus viverrinus. Next base: position 38,076,541 of record NC_062575.1, on the reverse strand, counting down.
TAAAAGCAAAAATGAACTACTGGGACCTTATGAAGATAAAAAGCTTCTGCACAGCAAAGAAAACAACCAACAAAACTAAAAGGCAACCAACGGAATGGGAAAAGACATTGCTGATATGCCCTGCCTTTAAACAAGATGGGTGTCAGTTGGGAACTAAAGCAGAAGAACATAAGGCTGAGTGGTGTCTCAAGACTCTTTCCAGCCTGGGCATGTTGCCCACCTCTAAGCTCCTCTTCCATCCAGAAACAAGGCACTTCCCCTCATGCTTCTTCCCATGCTCAGCTGCATTATCCCAGGGCTTTCTCACATTATCCTGGAGCTTCTTCTGCAGCTGTTCTGTTCTGCAACTTCAGACCTTATTGCACCTAATGCTTATCTCATCTTTGTCTTAATAAAGGTGAAACTCAAGTGCCTCTCTATGTCCCTGTTTGTTTTCCCAGCCTGAAGTCAGATTCTTGACATGCTTTGGCATCACAAGGTAGCTCCACCTTTCTGCCATTATTTCTAGCAGCAATACTTCCAGTACCTTTTTCAGTAGAAAGTCATTGGGAGGACTAGTGTCCATTTAGGCCATTGGTTAATATGTGCTTAGAGAAGCCTGGCCCTGCCTCACTGCGTAGAAGAGAAGATTCAGTCCTGTCTCAGAGAACTCCCAGTCTCCTTTAGAAAACCAAGACTTGTGCTTGCACAACCACAAGGATTCATTCAGAATTATGTCATTGTCAGGGCTAAATTGTGTAATTCAAACAGTAAGTGCCTAAAGAGTACAGAAGTCATTGTGGACTGGAATGGTCAAGGAGGGCTTCCTGGCGGAGGCAGGGGAACACTAAGCCTCACCCTTATAGACACAGAGGGATAGCAATATTAGGAGGGGCAGAGCATAGCTTAAGTCTTACTGATGTTGAGTTTTTTCCAACTTGCCTGTGGGATTTTTTTGTTTTATTATCTAAGAAATCTTGCAACTTCTACACTTGAACAATATCTTAAGTAAGAGCTTACATTTTCAATTAATGTCACTAGAATCAACTACTCTTGAAAGGTCTGTCATGCTTCCATAAACCCTTCCCAGCTTTGAGGAGTTGGGGGAGATGGGCAGGAACATACCCCCACTCTTATGGTTTAACTGACCCCTGAGGATGGGTGGGGTTTGTATAAAAAGGAGGAGAGAGGAGTGATTTCCAGGGAAAGGGAGTAAGTGAAATTCTGCAGATGGAAATGCATAAGAAATCTGTGAGAATCTTAGAGAAAATAAATGGAGGCAGCAATTCTTATCCATTAAGGAACAAATCAGAGGTGCCAGACAAGGGACCCTTACCAGTGCAGCTGCATTGTTCCGCATCTTCTTTCTCTGCTTCCTCTGCATTCTCAGAGATTCTTCCCTGAGATTATTACTAGTGTGACTATAGACAAAAACTTTAATACGCATACGATACTTGGTAACTTTCATTTCATCAGATCTTCATAACATCCCTATGAAGAAGCAGAACATGGTAGGTACATTAGCCCCCATCTCTAAGTGAGGAAACTGAGGCTTAGAAAAGTTAAATTAAATGATTTGTCTGATGTCACACAACCAGTGAAAGCACCAGAGCCGCCTGGCATTCTTATCTCCCAACCATCTTGCTATTTTCCCTGTGGAGACTTCATCCTGCTATTCCAACTTTAGTCATAATGAGTGTACACACTGAATTCAAGTGTCAGACTGATAACATAATCTTTTTATGTAGTGTTTTCCCATTACAGAGTGATATTACCTTGCCTTTTCATATTCCATTTTCCCCGAAAGTTGTATCATTAACTAAAGAATATGTTCTGACTTATCCAATAAAGTGTTTAACCTTTTTTAATGTTTTATTGATTCTCAAAGCTTTGGTTCCACCAGAAAATCCTGATTGCTACATTAACAACCTCATTGATATTCTTTTAACAGACCCTCTGCAATGTGAGAGGCAGTGTGAGAAAGATGGGGCTCCCAATGATCCGTTAATCAATGAGCTAATCTTGCATCCACCTTATGCACATTGCAGGAAAATGGGTAATGAGAAATAAGGGCTACACAAAGGTCCCATTGGGGGTGGTAACATCCAAGCCCAGCCTGCTGCCAGAGCATGAAGCAAGGGTCCCTTTGGAGTCAGTGGAACAAGGAAAAATTTTTTCTCCAGCCTGCTCCCTTCAATCCCTTGTAACCAATGTGATCCTTGCAAAGCCAAATTGGACTCTTCAAGGGAAACCATACACCACTGGACAGCTTTAAGCAGAACTGAGATATAAAGTCCAATTCTTTAGTGAGGCATACAGTTCCTCCTGATCTGGCCTCTGCGCTATGCCAGTTTCATCTTTCACCTTGTGCCTCTCAGAAATCTATATTGCAGCTATGCCCAACTACTAGGACTAAGGTAAAGCAAGTGAGGCACTAGCCTCAGGGGCAAAATTGAAAGGAACAGCAAAAATATCAGTAAATAAGAAAAATAATATTTTAATGCAATATGTTTAAAAATCAAAATTAATGCAAGAAATTCATATTGAACAAAATATCAAAAGTTCAAATGAAGACAAAATCTTCCCTGTATTTGCATAACCCTGCTTTACTCACTCCCTCCTAATTCCAGACCCATCTTCTCCTTCTAGTTTTCCAAACACACTGTGCACTTTGTGACTTTCTGGACTTTGCCTGTGCCATTTTCTATACCAAGAAGACTCTTCCCTGTAAATAATCTTTCAGGTATCAGCTTTGGTATCGGCTTTTCCAGGCAAGTTTTCTGTGATGTTCATAATGATTGTACCATCCAGTCATACACACAAACCTGGGACTGATACCCCACAATGTGCCTTATGAACAACTTCCGTAGTATTTATCACACTCCACTATTATTGCCTGTCTCCCTGTCCAACTTATAAGCTCCATGAAGGTGGAGGCTGGCTCATGGTCACCACTCTTCCCATGACTGGTGGTTGTGGTTGGGACTATGGCTGTGGTGGTTTCTCCTTTCCAGACTGCCTGGAGATAGGCACCAAGCCAAGCTGAGTCAACATGCAAACATGTGTCCACATGCAAACATGTGTCCTGCTGAGGTGGGAAACTCACACTGGCTGCTGGTTCCCTCACCTGAAACCACATCTCTTCCAGGGATGCCATGAGGTGGAGGTCAATGGATCTGAAACACTAAAAGAAAAACTGCAAGAAACACCCAGGAAAATCAGGAAGGGTCGGGGTCCTGATTTTCAGGGGAAACAGCTGCCCAAATGTCCAAGAATCACTTTCAGGGGACAGTTGGAAGAAAGCTCTTTTTTCACCCCAGCATTTCACTGGACTGTCAATGCCTATCCCTTTGATCTGGCTAGGATGATTTTTGTCTTACAGTTGTATGACAAGACAGTGACATCATTGGAGCCTGGCTGGGTAGTAGGAGATAAAACCAGATGTAGGTAGACCAACAGGCTTTTGTGTTCCCCACCTCTTCCTACTCCTCAGGTTTAAGTGATTAGAGCAAGGAAGACAGCTCTAGAAACAGAACAGGGCCCACGGCAAAAGTACTAAGACTGTTATCTAGGGAATGGAATAAGATGGGGGTCAGAGAAAGAATGGAGCTGCTGAGCCTGGACACGAACACCTGAATCTTGTTCCTACAGCACTGCCCCTCCCCCATCAATCCCCTTCTTCTGGTCCTTTTCTTCTCTCACTACTCTCCTTCCTAAATTCACCAGAAGGGACATGAACTAGGGCTTGGGATTTAGCCCAGTGTATACTCTTTGGTATACATTTAGCATCCAAAGTAGCTAATTACCCCAGGAGAATGTGAACTCTGAGTTGAAAAATAATGAGACATTTGAGGAGTCTCATTCTGTGAAAGAAGAACATCACACCCAACAACCTTTACTCTACAGAACAAAAATTTATAACCATAATAAAGTCAAAGATATATGAGAGGCAGTTGACAAAGCAATTATAAGTAATACCTAATTAGAAATACTGAAAATGAAAATTGTAATAATAGAAATATAGAGTTCCATAGATGAGTTATAGCAGAATGGATATAGCTAAAAAATAAATTAGTGAATTGGTAGGTCATATAGAATTTTTCTACTCAAAAAATATGATCCATTGACTAGCAGCAGCAACATCATCTAGGAACTTGTTAGAAATGCAAATTCTCAGACCTTGCCCAGATCTATCCAAATCTGAACGCACATGTTAACAAGATTCCTGGGTGATCTGTATGTTCGCCAAAGTCTGAGAAGTGCTGACATGGTTCTCAACACCGGCTGCACACTGGAGTTCTCTAAGAGATTTAAAAGTACCCACCACCAGGGGCACCTGCGTAGCTCAGCTGGTTAAGCATCTGTCTCTTGATTTTGGTTCAGATTACAATCTCACAGTTGTGAGATCAATTCCCACGTTGGGCTCAGTGCTGCACATGGAACCCATCTAGGATTCTACCTCTCTCTCTTTGTCTCTCTCTCTCTCTCTCTCTCTCTCTTTCTGCCCTCCCTTTCTTGCACTCTTTCTCTCTCTCTCTCTCTAAAATAAATAAGCAATAACAACAAAAAAAGTACCCACCAGAGAGCTTCATTTGATTAGTTTGAGGCATGCAGTTGTGAAAGCTCACGGAAAATTCTAATGTGTAGCCAAATCTGAGGAACATTGACTTAGAGAAGCCTTCTCAGGAAAAAGATAGTATTAAAACAATGTAAAATGTGAGAGATATGGTACACAGAACCGGAAAGATCAACATCCATGTAATTGAAGTCCTACATGGAAAGACACAAGAGAAAGGAAGAAATGGTTTTTGAAAACAATGAATGAGAAATTCCAAAATTAAAAGAAATATTCAGGACCTCAGGTTGATATATTGAAAGAGTGAAAAAGGGATAGATTTTTAAAAAAAGATGCACATACAAAAATATATTGATATTTGGGAACATTAGGGATAAAGAGCAGCCTTTAAAAGATGTAGCGTGAAAAGTAGATCATTCAAATATGAACAATAATAAGAGAGTAACACTCAAATGCAATTCCAGTGTTTTCATCCACCCAAAGTGATGAAAGAAAAAATTTTGAACTCAGAATTTTATATCTAGTTCAACTAGCACTTACACATGATAACAAAGTAAGATACCCACAGCCATACAAGCTGCAGACCAACTTTGAAATGCTGTGTCAGTTCAGGTTCATGGCTGAAGCACACAAAGCAGAGCTGGATGCACAGGCCATGTACAGAAATACCCTGGAAAGGTGGAGGGGTGGTAGTAGGGAATGGAGGAGAAGCCCTACTGATTTTCCTTGTTGCCTCAGACCCCAGGCTGACAGCACAGTGCTATCACTGACCCTGACTTTGTGGAAATGTTTGATATTTTGTTCATCATGAATTTTTTTCATTAATTTTAATGCTTTAAATATCATATTAAAATATTATCTGTCCTTGCTGAGTTTTTTGAAACCCCTTTATATTTTGCAACCCCAGGTGAGTGCCTCACTCCACCCAACTCACCCTAGTCTGCTACTAACCTACTCCTACTACTATCCAGCTGTCTCAAAGCCTTCATGTCTCTGGGAATGGGATATCTGCAAAACTGCCTCAGCTCATCAGTGCCTCCAGACCCAACCATCAAAGGTAAGGGTGTTTCTTCCAGCATGAAAATCAAAAACCAGGCCACCACCCACTGGGCAGCCCCATCCCCAGCCGGCCAGCAGAGCACCACAGAACGTGGGCTGGAATACTAACCACTCTGAAGATTGAAATTCAGCTTGAGAACTTTGTGGTTGGAGAGGGCTCTTGCTGCGAGAAGGGAATATGACAGATGGCATAAGATATTACAGTAATTTTACTGACAAAGCACTAAGCGTATCACAGAAGAAGTTCAAAATCAATTCATCTGCTTCCCAGCAGAAGCAAGTCTAACAGGCAGTGAAGCATAATCTTGATAATGTAGTTGTTCTGAAAGAAGAAGGAATTAACCAGGCTACCCTAAATGTGTTTGTATGACATTTTTTTTTGTTTGTTTCTGTTACCCTGATAAGGACTAAAAATCCCATTTGTATGGAAATAAACTAAGCTCCAAAGTTATCTTCCTGTTCTGGGGCATTAGCTCAGGAGGTTTGCCATGAACTCTTCTCTAGCTAAATAGGATCTTGGGCTTCGACCCTGCAGAGTTTCAGCTTTTGTTGTTAAAGAAAAAATGCACCCTTGTTCTGTTAAATAACAAAAATTCAATCAAATAAATTTTAAAGATCCGGCTGGCTTTATTAAGAAATTCACGAATTAGGCAGCATCCCATGAGGGGAGCTCCAAAGGGCTACAGAAACAGAAAGGTTTTTAAAGGCAGGAAAGTAAGTCATACACAGAAAAATGATTATTTCAGGTGTGGTCACTTATTTATGTTGGGAACAAAAGAGTCTTACTAGGTGGATTGCCCCATCTTCCTTTGGGGGATGGAGAAGCCATGTGAAAGATGGTGCTGACCAGAAAATTCATAACTGGCTAGTTAAGTCTGCATTTCTGGGGGAGGTTGAAACTGCAGTTAAGTTAGGTATTAAGCCCCAGTTTGGTGACTTGGCCTAAGTGACCCCATTTGGGGCACAGGGTTTTCTTTTCAACAATTCCAACCACTGCAACTATGTCTCTTTTAGGGGCTGTATCCATTAAGGTTCTTTGATGGCAAACAAAGAAAACTGACTCTGAGCAACCCAACATCCTTCTTATAAGTTCTTTCTCTATTTGAATTAAAGAAAGAATCAGCTGAGCTAGAGAACCAGGTTTAATTGGAACATGAACCATGCAGTGTGTTGCATAGATAGGAAAGGGCTGGGGTAGGTGGTATGGAATAGTTGACAGGTTTGTCAGAGTTCATTCATTCCAACAACAGACCCCCAACTGATTACTTCACTCAGGATTCAAAGTCTCCAAAAAACTAATCTAATTGTCCATGTTTGGGTCATGTGCCCACAATATTTGACAATCCCAAGACTGCACTCAGTGAGTGAGGAAAATTTCCCAGTAGAGATATGAAGGTGCTGTGACTGAAAGAAGGGGGAGTGGGTGCTTGGTAAGCAACCATAGAGGAGCAAAGTCTTCTCAGAAATCAAAGGCACACTGTTAAACACATTGAAGTTCCGGTGTTTCCCTAGCACATTCTAACAATATAGAAAGGTTTGAAAAATGCACTTCACACGGTTCCTGATACATAATAAACAAATCATTATCATTACTTTCATCATCATCATCAACAACAACAACCAATATTTATTATTTGAACTATCTGGCCAAGACTTCATAAAAGTGAGATTTTCTGGTGGACCAGGGAGAGCATCTGAAATGGCTTGGTTTTTTTTTTTTCAGTGGAAGAAATAAAGAGGTGGGTTATCACTGGCAAATGCTTCTGAAGAGTCCTGGCCTCCTGCTACAGCCCAAACTTCATTGTCCATGCTACTCCAGGTCCATGTTTCCATTAAGCACAGTGGGCACACTGTCCAGGGTCCACCAGACTGTTAATAGGCACACAAAATGTTTTTAAGTCAGAAGAAAAAAACATGAACTTTTAAGTTTAAGAAAATGTATAATATTATGTATATGTATAATACATAATATTGTCTTTTTATCTCAAGTTTTTATTTAAATTCTAGTTAGTAAACATATATATTTGTCTTTGTACCAACATAGTTGTTAAATATAATAATGAAAGTCATAGAGCAGCTCTGAGTCACCCCCCACCACACCAAAATTTGTATGCTTTGTGGAGGAAATCTAGGGCCACTTTCTTTCCATTCATGACCAAGAATCTTCCTCCATCCCACACTAGATCTTTCTAAATCATTCTTAATACTTTACTGAGTATGGGGCTGAAAATGTTCATAGATCTCATATTCTTTATTTAATAAACAGATTCATTAACTATCTAGTACAGGCCAGATACTCTGAAAACTACTGGAACACAGTTGTGGCAAGGTAGACGTATTCTTTGTGTTCATGGGGATTAAAGTCTAATTGGAGAAATATGTAACCAAAGTGCTCATCTTACCTGGATATAATTACCTGGTTACTAGGGGTATATATATCCATATCTAAGGGTTTTTTTTAAATTTTATTTTTAGGTAATCTCTACACCCAATGTGGGGCTTGAATTTACAATCCTGAGATCAAGAGTCATATGTTCTACCAACTGAGCCAGTCAGGCACCCCACTATATCTAAGATTTTTTTGTGATGCTCATCATAGCACACATAACCTCATCATAGCACACATAACCTACCCCCGAACTTCACAGTTCCCAAATCCTCACCTTAATGCCCCCATTAATTCCTTTTATAAGAATCTTCATTCAAACAGGTCTAGAATACAGTCTTTCTCATTAGGACATCATAAGTATAGAGGAAAAGATGGATGGATGGATGGATGTTTGGATGAATAGGTGAAAGAAGGGAGGATAAAAAATGAAAGGCAAAAAGAACAGATGATCAATGGAAGGACAGATGGATTGATAAATGTATGGAAGTTTGACTTCAGGGATGAATAAGTGGATGGAGAGAGGAAGGAAGGATTAAATTAAGGAAAAGAGGAATGGAGGGATAAGTGGACAGATGTGTTACTAAAAAATTATATAGAAATATAGGAAAAATGGATGCAGAGGGTTGAATGGGTGGGTGGTATAAGGATAAATGAATGTATGGATGAGTGGATATAGTGATTAGTGACATGCAAATGAGATTGAAGGATAGAATAATTGAGGAAGAAAAAGATTGAAGTAGGAAAGTTTGAACAGATGTTTGGAAAGAAACATAGCTAGATGAATAGGTAGGTGAATGCAAAGTGGATACACTGATGACCAGGAACACAGATGAGTAGACAAATCAAGGCATGGCTAAAGTAGTAGAAGCAGGGATGTATGGAGCTTCATTTGATGGAGGGAATGATAGACTTGTGTGTGTATCAATTAATGAGTAGATTGCATGAATATCTGGATCAATGGATGATGAATTGATAAGTTAAAATTCAAGTTACAAGTGGTAAGAGAGAATAAGCATATACTAAAAGACATTGTATGTAACTTAATACAATAGAATGTGGCACACAGAGTGTCATGTTACAGGCTATCCTGATATTGCTTCTAACTGGGGATGTTAGTGTCAGAAGGCATCTGAGGTAATAAACTGTGTGAAACCTTGAAAGGTGACATCAGTTTGGACTGCAGTCACACATGAAGGCTTTATGGGGAGGCTGGCACATTCATCAAAGTGAACAAAACATTGAGCTGAAATGGGGTGGGAAGGCCCCATCTCTTCCTCCTCAAGTGAGGAAGTGCCCCCCTCTCTGCTTCTCTGAGACCATTTGTCTCTGCCATTTGTCCCTATCAGTGATAAATTATTTGTTGTTGTTGTTAATTAAATAACAAAAAAATGTGGAATGGGAAGACATTCTGCAAATTCTCAGGTACTCCTTTTAGCTGTGGCACTTCTGCATATATTCATTCAATTAGCTACATATTTTAGAAGGGCCTCCTCTGTGCCAGGCCCTTCCATGTGGGAGACAGAAAAGAATTGGAGAATTACTGTCCTCTATCAAGTCCCAGAGCCTCCACCACTTTCCAGGCACATGACCCTAGGCATGTTTCTTAACTCATGTAATCCCCACAGCAATGCTACAAAATAAATACTGTTATTATCCCTATTTTAAAGATGAGGAAACTGAGGCACAATGAAGTTAATTCATATAAAGGACATATGTCAGGCACTGTTATAAGTATTCAAAACCATTATTCATTTTCCATACCCTGTGGTAGATTGCAAAAATGGCCACAGTTCTTCACCACTCCCTGCCCCCATGCCTTTGCAATGCCATTTAGCAGCCACTTCCATCAAAAGACATTCTATTTCCCCACCTCTTAAAGCTGGGCTGACTGGCAACTGCCATAGGACAACAGAATGTGGCAGACATGATGTGTCAGTTTTGAGCCTAGGCCTTAAGAGACAGTGCGAGTTTCCTGTGTCTTGGACCTTGATGCTGCCATGTGAACAAACCCAAGCTAGTCTGCTAGAGGATGAGGGACCATGTGGCACAGCTACCCCAGTCACTCCAGCTGAAGCTAGACAACTTTTGGACATGTGAGTGAAGCCACTCAGTCTCCAGATGACCCCCACTGACCACAGAACATGAGCAAGCCCAGGGAAGATTTGCTAAGCTTACCCCTGATCTGCAGAACTGCCCAGTTGACCCCTAGGCTCAAGCAAGAGTCATGGTTGTTGTTTCAAGTCACTGAGATTGGGGTGGTTTAAAGGGTATAGTAGGGACTCCTAAAGATCATATAAGTTTGAAAAGGACACATACTCAAAAAGGCCAAGATATAAAGATGTAGGAGCACAAAGAAGGAAGGATGGATCTCTTCTCACCAGAGCAGGGGGGCCAGTGCATTCCTGGTAGAGATAGTATTGGGATCAGACCTTGAGGGAGAGTGGTGTCTGTAAGGCATCCCCACTCCTAATGGCACAGCAACTAAAGCCTAAATCCCAAAAGTCCACCCAAGAGCTTCAGACTCATGGATGAGTCAGGCTCCCTCCCAGTCACAGGCACCAAAAAGTCTCAAGAGGATGTCAAGCTGGTCAGGACAAGGAGCACCACACCTCCACTTGGGTCGCCTTGAGACCAGATTACTGGACACCCAGACACAACCCAAAATGTCTAGCCAGGGGCCAAGTCTGCTCCCCTGTGCAGACTTCGTGGCCCTCCTTTCCCATACTCCATTAGCATTCCTAATAGATCCTGTAAAGAGCCATGCAACTCCAAACTCAGGGAAATGTTCAAAACCATGTTCAATACCAAAATGAGACAAGAGAAACCATGATTAATTCACAAGGAAGCAACTGGCTTTAGAGACGAGATGAAGCAGGCAAGAAGACAAGGGGTGTCTGTCAGCAGCAGTTACTTCCAATGAGCAGCTTCACACATAGTACCTGCTGGCTCACAGGGGAAGCAGTGTGAACTGACCATCAGGCCAGCAACTACAGAGGGAACCAGGCATTATCTCCAAACTGGCTTTGATCAAAAAGTTATACATGCTCACAGTTTAAGACTCAGGAACTTTACAAGATTTACTAAAAAATAACAGCCTTATGCCTCTCTAACCCAAATACCCCCAACTCCCAGAAGCAACCACTCTCAACTGTTTCTACTGATCTATTTGGTATTACCTAGATATCTCTGAAATATCAAGAAGGAGCCATACATGTGCTTTTAGCTCTCGGCATCATTTATTTTCTTTCCAATGTAGTGAAAACAGTGCTGTTTGCTTCCTATTAGAGGCTTTCTTGAGATATCTTCTGATCCCTACCTGTCAGGTCTATTTAAAGTCAAGACACTAGCATGCTGATTGGAAGCTCAATCACATGGTAAGACTTACCAACTGTAGGACAACCAAGCAGTCAGTCCACTAAAGAACTTCCAATGTCAGTATCTCTGAAGAAGTGACAAAAAAGAGACCCTAAAAAGTTTCCTTTAAACTCCTGCCCATAGCATTACAGGCCTGGCAGTCAGCAACCTGGAAGCTGAGTGGGAGAAGAAGCTATTATAGAAATATTCAAAATGATACCGTTTTTACTACAGCACACCTGTATCTATAGTGCATGGTATCTTCCCCATCTCAGGCCAGAGACCATCTGTTTTATCTTCTCTGAGAAAAAAAAAAACTTCTCCTTCCCACCTGTGTGGGAAGACCAATCACCAACACCATGGAATGGAAGAGGATTTCCCATTCTAACTGCTTCTAAAATAGATTTTCTGCTTTTTCAAGCATTGTCTTTACCTCCACCTCCAGAGATACCTGAAAGTGACAATTTCTGAGCTTTTTCCTGGACCTTCAGTGTAATTCAGGCTGCTTCTGACCAGAGACTGCTTAAGCCAGCAGTCAGGAAACCCAAATCAGTTACCACTTGTCTCCGTGCTTTTCAAAATGTGTATATTTTTGTTTTATTTCCCTTTTACTTTGTTTTTCTAAACTTATATCTTTTTTTAACTCTTGCTTTTTGTTTACTCTCAAAACTTGACTAACATGCCAATGAATGTATATGTTCCATCAGCCATCTCTACCTAGAACCTAAACTGACCTTCAACCCTAAGAAATCTCAGCCCTGAGTTAACAAGGAGACTCAGAGAACACCTTACTCCCCTGTTAGTCTCCTGAAACCAACCAAATATCCTCCCCCATGGAACTACAGACAGGAGGAAAGGTCCCACAGCACCAGGGACACAACACCATTCCAACACATCACCTGTTGTGATTAACACATCAGCTATTGTTTCAGACTGGGCAGCCCCAGTCCCTTTCTGCAGTTGTGTATGTGACCCAGGCCTAACCAGTCATAACATCTCATTACCCAGGGCAGTGATTATGGAGGCAAACCATAAGAGACTCTTAAGAACTGAGAATAAACTGAGGGTTGATGGGGGATGGGAGGGAGGGGAAAGTGGGTGATGGGTATTGAGGAGAGCACCTGTTGGGATGAGCACTGGGTGTTGTATGGAAACAATTTGACAATAAATTTCATATTAAAAAAAATACATTCACATTTGAGCCAGATTTTTTTTAATTAAAAAAAAAAAACTATCTCTGCCATGCAGCAAAACCGTGTGCGCGCACACCCACCCCCTCCACACACACACAGCACTTTCATAGATGTACATGCACACATATACACAGAAATGAACTTTCCTAGCATGAACCAATACCCTAACTTTCAAAATCACCAATTTTGCCTGTTGCCACAGTAACCAGCAGCATTAAGTCCTGCTTCTAAAATTTCAAGAGCAGATGACATGAAGTATGTATGTGTAATTGTACTGTGTAAGCAGAAAGATCTTTTCTTTCATATAAAATATGAGTGTATCTCAGGTGAGATGGGTGTTTATATCATAATGCTGTCAGACAAATATAACCAAGTCCCTCTGCCTCCCTGGCTCTCCACCCCAGTATGTATGTGTGACTTCCAGAAGAAAGTGGAAAGCAAGATGGCAAAGAGGGATCAGCCTCCACAGGAAGTCCCTGAACTGATTTGTGTTGTAGTCATTCCAAAGATCCTCAGGGGCTCAAGTCTATTTACTTCCCAAATTGAGTGGGTGGGATTACTCTTTATTTCAACTCTTACAAGCTGGAGTTCCTATTGTCCCCAGTGATTGGCTGGTTCCTGGGCGCCATTAGTCATCATGGTGTGTCAGCATGGAAGGGCCCAGGAATGAGGTCAGAACCCTTCATTTTGCAGGTGGAGATTGACAGGGGTCATAACTGGATGGTTCTGGACAAGAAGAGTATAGTCAGTGGAGGCCCCCCATGCTGCCTCCACCCCAAAAAGAGCCAGAGCCAGGTCTGGATTGGGCCATATTGATTTTTCCCTCATCCAGAGGCTTTCTGCAGATATTCTAATGTCACTTTCAGACCATTTTACTTCTGGAGACAAGGCTGTGCAGTTCCATAACTGGCAATGACCCCAGGTAACAAACACTGAGAATTGTTTCCGACCACTATAACACAGGGCACCAAGTAAACTCTAAAAAGAAACCTTCAGTCATGTAGCATTCAAATCTCACATTCAGGACCAAGAGAAAGAACCTTATTCAATAAATAAGTAAATTTTTGTGATTATTTCTGTAATCACATCTTTAATAAGCTTTCTGGGAAAGGTAGAGGTTTTAAATGTTAATCTACTCATCCAAATAATTCTGATCTCCTTGAGGGAAGAAATGATTTCAAAATGGTGGGTAATGTTTTATTATTTTTTTTTTGGTGGGGGGGTAATGTTTTATTCAAGGGGTGGTTTCCATGCTGGGCACAGAGCCCCCACAGAAGTAGCCTTCCTCCAATGCCTGTGGGATAGAGGAAAAGATGGAAGTGGATGGATGAAAATTCTCTACCAGTAAAATACACAAGAATGAATGAATAAATGAATGAATGAACGAACAAACACATGAATGAACAAACAAGTGAATGGTTTTAGAAAGGAGGGAAGGTTGAGGGATAATCAGAGCCAGAAGATCCTGAAGGAAATGGTCAGGCTTTGGTTTCCAGGTCCAGGGAAAGACTAGCCTGCCTCTGCCTTAGCACATTCTGCAGGAAATCCCTTCTGGGCCACACCACATAGCACCGTCTCCACTGCCTTCTGTTGCTGAAACTTTCCACTTTAGGACACAGAAAGTCAACAAAGAACAAAGCTACAATTGAAGGAATGGGTTTTATTCACCCTTTCAACAATTTATTGGTTGATTACTCTGTATCAGGTAAAGCTCTAGGTGCTGGGACTAGAACTTCTGTCTCATCTGAGTTTATGTTTTCAATGGATGAGAGCAGAAGTTCTGCTGACTGGGACACACTAAGAAGACAGAGTGTGACCTGGGTGACTGGAGTGGAAGGGCAGGTGACTCATGTAGTTTGGGTACAGGCAAAGAAAGCTCTCTGAAGAGGCTCCTCCCACCTGCCTGGTCCAAAAGTCTCTACCCCATCCCCCTCTGGAAATAACAATTTCAAGCTCAGGAAAGCTAGATGTAACCCTTGAGACCATTGCCAAAATCTAAGTAAAACCTCTAGTAAAGATTTTAATACCCGATAAAGCAGATCTTCATCCCCAGTAGGCAACAGGGGAAGCTATTTAGGTTAAATACCTGATTTCAAGTTGTTATTGCTATTGCTGCATTTTGTTTCTGTTGTGCCTGATAAAGGGGAGGAAAGCTGCAGTCTCTTGAAAACCATATGAGCAATAGTTTCCTGGAAGACAAAATCCCCAAAGACGTCTCTGAAACCGTCAGTCATATTCTGACTCATGTACATCTGCTGGGCGTGGGAGTTTGCTAAAAAGTTGCCAGGTAATTTAGTGATATGTATCCAAAGCCTTAAAAAAATACCTTTTCTTTGCATCTTTCCTTAATTATTTCCTTTAAATATATTCCTAGAAATGGAATTCAGCTTGCAGTGAGGTTCACTGTAGCACTGTTTGTAAAAGTGAAAGGCTAACTACGTGCTAACTGCCCATCACAGGGAATTATGTCTGCTGGGGCCCTGCACACCATCCCACAAGGAGGTGGCATGACTGATGAGAAACCTAAAGTGGGGGAACAGCAGGAACCAGTCTGCCCCACTGTGATTGATTTTTAACTGCTCCTATAAACACAAACGAGTCCAGTCAGTTAAACATCAAAATGTTCAGAATGATTATCCCTGGAGGAGTGAGAATACAAGAGATTTTCATTTTCCCTTCAGTATTCTCTTATTTTTTAAACATCACATGATATTTGAATGACTTTTTCAGGTTAATTTTTAAAAGACAACAAAATAGTTGCCCAGAGAAACCCTCTCTCCTAAGTGCAGTCCCCACTCCAAAGTGGATGGTAATTGGATTGCCGGGCACCCAGCAGGTGGCCCACCCTTTATTCAAGGGTCAGAGGTTACCTGGGGGTTAACTTGAGTCCATGGACCACAGTGAAGTCCTTGGGAAGGAGGGAGTCTCTCAGAGTACAGGCAAATGTGACTGTGAACTCCCCACACTGCAAGACTCCTGGGAGAAGCAGCCATTCTGTTCTGCCCCCCCTTAGTCAAGGCCCCACCCCACCACCCAAGGTGTCCAAGGCCCCACCTTTGGTCCATTTATCCAGAGCCCCCTGACCCATCAGACAATGGACTGTCCTCGAGCTATGAGTGGGGGAGGAGCACCCTAGGGGTCCTCTGGGCCTGCTCCCTTCCACACCCCTGTCCTTGGTGTGGGGGCTGTTTCCTCCTCCAACCCTCTCCTTCTCCCCATAGGAAGGATATCCTGGTCCCTCCACCATTCCTCTGTGACTCTCCTTTCCACCACTCCCAGAGACTTGGCCTGGGGAAGGAGAAGCAAATTGTTTTTGTTCAAGATTAGGCTTTCCCTCTTCTACCACTGATATACTCCCAAACAGAAAAATAAGCTTTACAAAATTCAGTATTTACCTGCATATTTCCCATGTACTTCTCTCTCCCCCTGCCCCATCTCACTGGTCCATGGAGAGTCTGCTCCCAATTCACATTCATGCCACAGCTTCATCAGAGTCTCAGCTTTGCCTGCAAACAGTCACAGAAACACACAATTGCATGAATTAGGTAATATCTTCAAAGGGCCCATTAACATATAAAGGTTTAGAATCATTAGCTTAGACCGTGCCTATGAAGATGAACTAAAGGATTTGAAATCTTCAGCCTTAAAAAAGAAAAACCTGAAAGTAAGGAAATTTTCACTAAGTTAAACTTCCATCTCTGGAATCAAGTGCAACTATGATTCAGCTCTGAATGATAAGGTCACCCAAATGGGTGTGTTGTGGGGTCCAGGAAGGACAGACACCCACACTTTCCCTGAACACATAGATGGGGGATAGGCTCTGTCCCAGGGGGTTAAATCTTATATTTCCATGAAGCCTATAACTATCAGCAAATGTATTTTTATTTAAGCTCCAATCTTATATTGCATGTGTCCCTTTCCCTGGCTCTGAGCTCCTTGAGAGCAAGGCCTATGGTTTTTTCATCTCTATCTCCAGAGCCTTCTTTTAAAAGATGGGCATTCCACCATTTATTTGTGCACCTCGGCCCTCAGCATCCCTGACACACTGCCCTGCACCTGCATCAACATCCCAGATCCCCCACAAGGCTTGCATCTTTGCATCTGCCATGGCATCTTGCAGCCCTGGGCCCTGCACTCAGCAGACCAGTTTATGTGGCTCCATCTGTGTCTGACTCCTTCCTTGCACATGGCTCTGAAACCACCCCAGCCCTTCTTCCCAGCACAGACCTGGGGGAGCTGGGTTGCATATCTTTCCTGATATCCAGGTGCCTTCCATCCTTCTTTGCAGCTGTTTGCTCATTTTTCTGGATGCTTCTACACCTCCCAGGCCAGTCCTGTGATTCAGGTCATGCTCCTCTCACTCTGCCAGTGTGGGCAACAGAACTGCAGTGTTTCATGGCTTTGGGCATTACATCCACAAATGGAGCCATTGTGCACAGCTGTATCCGTGTAAAACAAGAGTTCCCTGCCCACAGGATGTGGGGGCCCTCTCTGTAATTCTCTTTCATCTCCCATTCTTTCAGAAGTTTCATTCTTGCCCATGAGGACTTTCCTCTCATCTGTGGACATTAAAAGCTGGTTAGAAAGTTCTACTCAGTGCTGCCTGAATGTTAATGCTTCTAAATGGTCTCATTCTGATTCCTCTTGTTGTGAAACAAATGCCCGGGTGTCCCCCTTGCCCAAATTAACTATCGCAATCTGCCTGGCCATGCCTCAACCTCCCCAGACAAGGCCTGTCCTATACCATAATTAAAATTTACTGCATTCTTGGCTTTGTCATCTGGACCTTTCCATGTGATAAGAAGCACACAATTCTGAATTGTCTTCAAAATTGCTGTAAAATTGTGAATTATGGCAATTACAGTCAAACTTCAATTATTCAGATGTGCTAGGGGAACAGGACAATTTTGAATGAATGAAGAGACTTTACAAAAAAGTAAGTAATGTATAAGGAGAGTGGTTAGATTTCAGAGTACCCCATTTCTGTCACAGGACACTCAGCCTCACACTGCAGTAGAGAATACAAGTAGCCCACCTTGTAGGAAATCAAGAAACACCCAGCATATCAGCTCTTTCATAGAGCAAGATGAAAACATTCTGCAGGGGGTGGCCCCTGTTTCTACTGTGAGCAAACCCCATAGTTATGCCCATGTGAGCCACTGAACGGAAATCCCATCAGTCAGAGCAGTAATTTTCTGGGAGGCAAATTTAAATGCATGCTATCTTCTTTCTTATGAGATAACCAAACTAAAGGTTAACTTTCACTTACCAAAACCTTGCCACATCTCAGCCAGAGTGTCACACTGTCTCTGCCTGCAACTCACCTTCACTCTAGGCAAGGGTGCTTTTAAAAGCTTCTCCACTTAGAGATCAGAAGTATTAACAAGCTCTGCAAGCCAAAATGAGCCCAAGAAACCACACACTTGCAAATGTCTATTTTCAAAATGTTTACACTAAGGGAAATGTTAAGCCAGGTTCCCTAATTAGAACAAGTATCTGCATTGCGAGTAAGATGGGTTGTGACCACCAAGCAGAGAGGAAACCAAAGGCAAGATGACATGTGACAGGCTCCAGGTGAGCAAAGGGCAAGCCAGCCCACATCTCTTTTAGTTCTTTAGGCATTTAATCAACTGTAAAAGCTGCTGCCTGCTGCCTCTTCTCCCAGTGGTCTCTCTATTATCACTAAAATAATAATGACAAATTGGGAAAGGCACAGAAGACAGGCAAATGTGAAGCCAAGTGTTACAGATAGCAACAGGAGGTGACAGCCAGCAGCCCTCAGGCACCAGGAGGAGCCAGGATGGCACTGAGGGCCTCCTCCCCAGGGAAGCAAAATCAGCTACCTGCATTTGTAGCCTACCAGGAAGCGGGGATGAACCAAGGAGGCTGCAGGATGGTGCCAAAAGAATCCAACCCCAAGCTGAATCAGCCATAAAGGATCAGCCTTGCCTTGTTTCTGGTTGAGAAAGGACAAAGGCAAAGCCCTGCAATTACAGGGAAGGAGTTTTAAGATAGCAGCAGAGGCCTCCCACCTTGGGCTTCACTGGGACAGTTAAGGGAAACTGCCCTCTGCAGTCTGGCTCACCAGGATCATTTTTATTTTATTTTTTTTTATTTTTTTTTCAACGTTTTTTATTCATTTTTGGGACAGAGACAGAGCATGAACGGGGGAGGGGCGGAGAGAGAGGGAGACACAGAATCGGAAACAGGCTCCAGGCTCTGAGCCATCAGCCCAGAGCCCGACGCGGGGCTCGAACTCACGGAGCGCGAGATCATGACCTGGCTGAAGTCGGACGCTTAACCGACTGCGCCACCAGGCGCCCCCAGGATCACTTTTAGATACCACCACTGGACTAAGTATTCAGGCCCCAGCCCTCTGAAGCCATCCACCAGTCCCCTGACTTTGGGGTTGTAGATTCTTTCTAGCACCCAAATTCCAGAATCCTCTTTGTCTCATCAGCTCATAGGTTATCCTGCAGAAAATGATGCCAGAAAAAGACAAGTCCACCAAATGCTGGAACTCCCTGGGGCTCCAGCTTCTTAGGCACTGAATGTTTCATGTTTGCTTTTGTGATTTCATTCATTTCCATTGTTCCTAGAATTCCCCTCCCTGAAACTCTTTACCCAGATCACCAACTCCTGCTCATCCTTCATTTCTTCAGAGACCACCCTGCACACCATCCCTCCTCCCCCATCATGATTAGATGCCATAGTGTGCACTCTGTTTCATCTTCATGACATTTATTCCTTCTATTCTTCAATAAATATTGAGCATTAACTAGTAACAGGTACAGAGGTAGGCACTGGGAATTCAGCCACGATCAAGAAAAAAATAGTCCATGCTATTGGTAGGGGGTATCATTGATATTGCATAACAGATATTTTATTACAATATTTGATATTTACATGCTAGGAAAGAAAAGTACCTTGAGCTATGAGGAAATGGTATGCAAAGAACCTGAGGTGAGGCAATTGGAGTTAAAGCACTACAAACAATTACACAAATGCTTTTTCTCCCCAGCTCCAACCCCTCCTGACAGTACACAGCCAAGGAGTCAGTGCCCTGGAACCTGCAGCTCACACCAGGGTGCAAGGGAAGAGGCAAGGGGGGCCCTGCAGAGGCCATCCTCAGCTAAGGAGGGGAGTCTAAACCTTGGCTTTCTCTGTCCTTCCTCCCCAACCATTCCACAATTCATTTCTCATAATTAATTTGACAAGTGAGAAAACTATTTTCAAAGTAAACAAAATAAATCAAAATGGTGCTAACTTCTCTCAGTAATGTCCTCCATCAATCACAGATGACTCAGGCTTTTTAAACAGAAAGACAGAATGAAAGCTTTAAACTCAACAGCTCTCCCAACTCTGTAATATTAAGGTGTTGGAATTGATTTGTCATTAAAGAGAAAGCTACAAGTACTTTATATGCCTAGAAGGAGGGGGAAAAAATCAATGTTAAACTGCATAATTAGGAGAAGGGTGAGACAGTAGAAGGGGGTAAATTCCTTATTGATTCAGGAAAAACAACAAAAATAAAAAAAAGAGTTGAACACTCATTTAATCCCTCCGTGCTGCACAAGGCAAGGTGACAACACAGGAGAGGAATGCAAGCCTGCATGCCAGAAGTGTGAATTCATCAGCCACACACCCCGCCCCACTCCCTCCTCACACCCAAGGGGTGTGGAGGGAGCCTGTCTGCACCTGACTCTCACCAAGTGCAAAGGATGGGCTGGAGCTGCATTGTTTGCTGCAGAACCAAAACTCACCGAGGGGAAGTGGGAAAGGGACGATAGCAAGTTAGGTCCCCCGGGGAACAAAACAGAGCAGCTTGAACCTTCCAAGTCAGGAGTCAGGTGCTTGCCTCCACAGTACCATGAGTAAAGCTTTGCTAAGCAAATTTAAAGTAAATATGGGCTCCCTAGTCTTTCTATAATAATAAAAAAGACAGTAACAGAAGTTGGTAAGGATGTGGAGAAATTGGAACACTCATACATTTATGCTGGGAATGTAAAATGGTGGAACTGCTTTGGAAAACCATTTGGCAGCTCCTTAGCTCTGAACAGAGATACCAAATGACCCAGTATATGGTATATATCCAAGAGAATTGAAAATAATTGTTTATATAAATTTTTATATAAAAACTTACACATGAACGTTCATAGTAGCATTATTCATAACAGTCAAAAAGTGGAAACAAGTATCCATCAACTGATAAATAAATTAAATGTGGCACTTCCATGCAATGGAATTTTATTCAGCATTAAAAAAAAACCCCACTGAAGTACTGACACTTGTCACTGTGGTGACCCTTGAAAACATTATCCTCAGCGGAAGAAAGCAGATGCAAAAGACCACATATTGTATGGTTCCATTTATAGGAAAAGTCCAACACAGGCAAATCCAGATTGTAGAAAGTAGATTAGTCATTAGCAGGGCTGGGGAAGGAAGGGTGGAGAGTCACTACCTTTGGGTGGAGAGGGACCAAGGGTGACTACTAAGGAGTACAGTTTTCTTTTGGAGGTAATGAACATCTTGGGATTAAAGCCATGGTACAACTTTAAGAATGTACAACTTTAAGAATATACGAAAACCACTGAGTTGTACACTTTGAAAGAGTGAATTTTATTATATGTGAATTGTATCTCAATAAAAAGAAAGAATATCTGTGATAGGAGTGGTTACCCTATTTGGCAGATGTATTTTCTCATCATCTTAAATATAAATAATGCAGCAAATACAAATAAGAGATCTATTTAATAAAGCAAGTCCAATTTAGCCCAATTTAGCAACACTTTGAGGTGGATAGTTTAAAGTTAACTAAATGGACTTGAAAGTGATAAAGGTGAATTGCTTTTGAAGATTTTCAAGTACCAACCTTTTTTTACATTCTATATGGCTTCTAATCACTGTCCACATTAGGAAGAGTATGGGCTGAACTGTATCTCCCCCAAATTCTTCTGTTGGAGTCCTAATCCCTGTACCTGAGAATGTGACTGCATTTGAAGATAGGGTCTTTAATGAAGAGATAATGAAGGTAAAATAATGTCATATGAGAGGGCCCTAATCCAATATGACCAATGTCCTTACAAGAAGAGACTAGGGAACAGACAAGCAGAGAAGACCACATGAAGATACACAGAGAAGAAAATCATCTGTAAGTCAAAGAGAGAGAGGCCTCAGAAGAAATCAACCTTGTCAACATTTTGATCTTGGACTTCCAGCCTCCAGAAATGTGAAAAAATAAATATCTGCTGTTTAAGCCACCCATTCTGTGGTACTTTACGGCAGCCATAGTAAGCAAATATAGGAAGTATTAATGTATTAAATTCAGTATCTGACTCCCTTTAAATTATAATTATCATATGCTGAAGCATATAATAGTGAACTAGCAAAGAGTGAACCAACCACTACCAGGGTTTTTAATCCTATTTCCCTAAATCCTTAATGTAACATTGAACTCTACGGAGGCTTTTTTCTCCACAGAGGTAAAACTGAAATTCTTTCTAAAGCAATAGAATATTTTTTTAAAGCAGCTTGCAAATTCCACTGATGCACAGAAGGTAAACATTGGAAGATTACTGCCCAGAATTCTACAAACGTGATGTACACAGGCTATTCTGCCTGGCGCCTTTGAGGAAATGAATTTTGTGAAACTTCAGTCATTGGGCTAACTCATGGGAGGATCATTTGCTTCATGACAGATGTTTAAGGCCAAGAGGTACAAAAGCAATAGCCTAATAACAAATCAAACTCAGAATTCTTGTCCCCCATGCAACTCCAGAGAAAAAAACTCCTTGAGGGTAAGGGCAGTGGGTGAGTAAAGTAATAAACAACTCTATGCTTCTTTTGAAAATCCCACCATTCCCAAGACTTAACACAGGACCAGACCAAAAATAAATAAATAAATAAAATCTCAGCACATATTTTCACATTCACTTATTGATGACAAACATCAAAATGGCTGCCATTGTCCACACCAAGGAATCTGAATATTCTTAAACATATTTACTGGCCACTTATAACAAAGGCATTTAAAATATCTCAATGTTGTTTTTAACCTCTGTCAATCTGATAGGTTGAAAATTTTTAAATGTATGCACCTTGTAGCACTATAATTCACAATAGCCAAAAAAATGTAAACAAACCAAATGACCATCAATGATGAATGGATAAACAAATTGTGATATATACATACAATGGAATATTATTCAGTCATAAAAAGAAGTAAAGTATGATACATGCTACAACTTAGAAGAACCTCAAAAATACTATGCTAAGTGAAAAAAGCCAGACACAAAAATCACATGTTGTGTGATTTATTTATTTAGCAAAATAAATATTTGACAGAATTGGCAAATCCAGAGACAGAAAGTAGATAGGGTAAGGGAGAAACCTGGAGTGACTAATGGGTATTTTTCTTGGGGTAATGAAAATATTCGAAACTAGAGAGAACTGATAGTTGCACAGCATTGTGAATGCACTAAATCTCATTGAACTGTACACTTTAAAATGGTAACTGTATGTTATGTAAACTTCAACTCAAATTAAAAAAAAAACTATACCCCAGGTGCCTGGGTGGCTCAGTCGGTTGAACGTCCAACTTCGGCTCAGGTCATGATCTCATGGTTCGGTTCAGGAGTTCAAGCCCCGCATTGGGCTCTGTGCTGACAGCTCAGAGCCTGGACCCTGCCTTGGATGCTGTGTCTCCCTCTCTCTCTGACCTTTCCCTGCTCACACTCTATCTCTGTCTCTCAAAAATAAACATTAAAACAAATCCTTAAAAAAATTATACCCCCACCAGTGCAGGAGGATACCTGCTCCCCCACACCTTCATCAACAACAAGGTATAATCTCCCACAGCCTTTAATTTGGAGCACATAAACAAAACCTTGGAGTTGTACATCCCCTTTGATGCAATTTCTAGTTATTGGAATTTATTCTAAGGCAATGGCTCCCAATTGAAGGCAACTTTTTCTCCCAGGGAACATTTGGCAATGTCTAGAGACATTTTTGGTTGTCACAACTGGAGAGCTGCTACTGGCATCTAGTAGAAAGAGACCAGAAATGCTGCTAAACATCCTACCTTGCACAGGACAGCTCCCCTCAAAAGAGTGTCCAGGCCAAAGTGGCAATAGTGTCAGGGTTAAAAACCCTGTTCTAAGAAAATAATCAAACAAGCACACAGTGATACATGGGTACAAGTGTTCACTTTAGCATGTTCACTATTATCTTCATATAATAGTGAAAATGTGTAAATAACTTAAATGTCTAGCAAGAGTAGCTAAATAGGCGCACCTGAGTGGCTCAGTGTGTTAAGTGTATGACTCTTGATTTCAGCTCAGGTCGTGATCTCATGGTTCATGGGATTGAGCCCCACATTGGGCTCT
This sequence comes from Prionailurus viverrinus, assembly GCF_022837055.1. NCBI lineage: Eukaryota > Metazoa > Chordata > Mammalia > Carnivora > Felidae > Prionailurus > Prionailurus viverrinus. The sequence continues at coordinate 38,052,607 of NC_062575.1, read as the reverse complement.
GTGCTGACAGTGCAGAGCCTGCTGAGGATTCTTTCTCTCCCTCTCTCTCTTCCCCTCTCCTGTTCATTTGTGCACACTCATGCTCTCTCTCTCAAAATAAATAAATAAACCTTTATAAATAATAAATAATAAGAATAATTGCTTGGGTGCCTGGATGGCTCAGTCAGTTAAGCCTCAGACTCCTGATTTCTGCAGAGGTCATGATCTCATGGTTCATGGGATTGAGCCCCACATCTGGTTCTGAGCTGACAGCACAAAGCCTGCTTGGGATTTTTTCTCCCTCTCTCTCTGCCCCTCCCATCCTTGCACACTTTCTCTGTCTCTCTCAAATAAAAAAAATAAACATTTTTTTAAATAAATAAATATAATTGTTGACCAGGCAAAATGACACTACACGTTTGACCACTCATTTCACATGTCAGTTGTGGGCAAAGTTGACTTGCTTTCTGTCTCAGCTGTATTCACAAATCCGTAGCTCCTAGAGCTCCTAGAGTCTGGCACATACCATGTGCTCAGTGAATCTTGGATAGATGAATATATCTATGAACATCCATTAAATTTCAAAATTTCAAGAGGAAGTTTAGTACGATGAAACTACTTCCATTTCTAACAATTTTTTATAATGTTGCTTACAATATAATTTTGAAGACTGCTAACTGGACATGTTAGATGCTTTTACTGAACAGCTTTAGTTGTTCTGAAGGTCTAAATCCACTTAGCTCTTTGACATAAAGGACTTACCCAAATATATCCAAACCTACTTGTGAAATTCAAATGATAATGTTCAAGCACAGCCACAGGTGTTGGTGGGCCACTCCTGACCCAGTTATCGAGAATCTGTCTGCATTCAGGTATAATAAACAACAGGCTCTTTGATATCTATTCAGTAATTCTCCAGCGGCTGACATTGGCTAAAGCCCCCACGTGTGTGTCATCAGGGGGAAGAAACAACCCAGTGTGTCAATGATCAAAAGGTTAACGGAAAAACAATCCACTAGCTTGCTATTTCCAAGCTACTTCTCTCTTAAAGGGTCTTAAGAACAACAAACATCATTTTCTTTGACTCTCAGATTGGGAACAACAGAAGAGCAAACCCAGGAACAATTTTTCATTTGACACAACAGTTTCTTGTATATTGTTTTAGTTTCTCTATGTCACTTCTGTTCTCCATGACTCCTGCTTTGGAGCAGTTAAACAAGGAATGTCTACCAGAGTGCAGTCCTGACTAGCCATACATAACATCGGCCTGGCAGGACTCAGATGAGAGGAAGACTGTGAAGGGCAGAGGCTCCTCTCCCACCTGGCTGCCTCACCCATCTCAGAAACACTGTGGGTGGGAGATCCCGTGCCAGACAGAGGGACCTGCAGCCTCTCAGCTCCGGGCATGCCAGACTTGGGGTCCCAGGGCCAGGTCTTCTAGGTTTTTACAAAAAAAAAAAAAAAATGGAAATTCTGATTTTTATGTAAACTCCCATTCTTTTTTTCTTAGTTGCTAATTAGATTTTTTAAACACTGTGTAGGCAAAAAACAAACAAAAAAAACATCTGTAGGCCAACCAGTTTTCAGTCTCAGCGTTTTACCTTAAGTTTGATGTTGACTTCAGATCTTTCTACTCCTAACAAGTCACCTGAATAAATTGCTATCCTAGGACCTTTTGGGCTTGAATTCGTTTTCATTTTTATCTCCTGAGTTTCTTAACACACTCCAGGGCAGGAAGTGGGGCAGGGATTTCTTAAGACCAAGTCATCGTCTTCTCTGGATCACTTCTGGTTTTGAAAGTCACATTAATTACACTCCCGAAAACAATTTTCCCCTCTAGTCAACTGGATAATAGAATTCCAGGCCCTATTCCTAGAAGAGGTGTTTAAGAAACCATTAGTAGATTATCATGATGTGGATTCCCTTACCTCACATTACCCCAGATTCCAACAAAGATGGGGCAGCCAGTGTAGATCTAAAACAGCTTGGCAGAGCAGGAAATAAATGACTTCTCCTCTGAGCTTGGCACAGAGGAATGATGTGTTGGTCTAATAGCCACTGCAGATGCTGGATATTGCCCAAACTGTTGTCCCTCCCCAAATGCCTGAGGCCCCTGCTGTCCCTTGAATTCCTCCCCACCCCAAAGTTTCCTATATCAAGCACATGGAGAATGCTTCAGACTCCCTCTCCATTCAGGAGAGGCTTCCAGGGCACTAACAAAATGAACCTCCCTTTAAGCTGGAGGAATTTGATATGATCGTTATACACGGTACACAGGAGCCAGTTCCATTCCCTGGAACAAGGTGGAATAAAGACCCATGACATCTGTCTTAAGCCATTTCTACTTTCTAACTTGAAGCATCCAACAATGAAGCAGAATGCTTTACAAGTGGTGAGCTCCTCATCACCAAAGGTATTCAAACATTAACTGCGCAGAAGTCTTTTTGACAGCACAACCAAGTGAGAGGCTGGACCTATGGCCACTTAACCATTACTTTCAACAACAAAGCCTTACACTGGTACCATGTTTGTTGGAAATAAGTCTGTGTGCACATACCATCTTTCTTTTAATCCTTACAAAAATTCTGAGAAGTTTTATAGCCTTTTTTACAGAGGAGTCTTTGAGCCTCCTACCATGTATCTTTCCAGGAGATTCCTTTATCTTCATTGCCTAAGGCAAAGCTGTCTGAAAGGACAGAAATAGAGTCATCCTGGAGACCCAGGAGCAGAAACCTGGATTCAGCATGACCTTTGGAATGAGCAAAATCCCATTTTCATTCTTCAGTCATCCTGCTCAAGAACCAAATTCTTGGGAGTTTGACTGAGTATCTGTAGCAATTCACAGATATATCTCTGGGAAGACCCTCCCAAGATCACAGGAAAGGAGCCAATGATATCCTGATTTTACAGAGGAAGATTAAGTGGTTGGGCCCACAACTTGGCAAGACCAGGAATAACATGGTCCCCAAGCTGTCCTAACTCAGAAAAGGAGAATTGCTACCTTCCTGGCCTGGACCCTCAGGACAGTCCCACAGGCTCATGTAGAGCTAAACCTCCACAGTGGAAGTACTATGACTTCTTTCTGCATAAAACAGGATGAGCCTTTATACACAGTAAAACACTTATTATTTTGCATCTTCCTTTTACCTTGTTGCAATTTCATTTTTTGTTTCCAGTGTCAATCTAGGACCACTTTTGGTCATACAAGTCAGACACTTTAATTTATGCCCACCATCCACAATTTCATCCAAAGTAACAAATTAACAACCTTGAAATGATTTGAAATGTAACTATAGCTTTATGTTTAAAATAATAATAATAATAATAATAATAATGATGTTAGAACTATGGAAAAATATATATATCCAAGTTGTGTGTGATAGCCTGAGCTTACATCACTGGTCCACGTCTGGGCCAGGAGAGAACAAGAAACCAGCAATGACCATCCCCAAAACTGCATCCAAGGAGAGAAGGAGCAACAGTTTGTCTTAGCAAAATCAGATGTTTCTCCAGTGACCTTAACCATCCATCCACAGATAGCCACACTGATTCTGGGGGAGGATATTTCATGGGAATACATGTATGACTCCTCATTTAAGAAAGCATATTATGATATGGAACCCAGACTGTGTTCCCTTCCCACCTTCTTCTCAAATCCCCACCTGCAGTGGGGAGATCAGATGCAGAGCAGACACTTAGAGATGAGTTTGGGGTCATACTCAAAGTTCAGTGCAATGTTCAAGTAACTCATTAGTGATTGCCAAGTGAACAAGGAAACAACAAACCTTGAACTCAAAAATCCTCCTGGAGAATTTGAAAATATGTCCCTTGAAAATGAGAGATTTCAAAAAGTCTTCAGAGTTGGGAACCCTGCTGACACACCCGCCCAGCACAGCTGTGGCCCAGGGTAATAAGGGGTGATCATCACCTAAGATCTAGGCTGCTTAATGGGGCTTGAGAGAGTGGCTTCCCAGTCAACAAGAGTGGGAGGCTTAATGAGTTAATGTTTTCAGAAGCTTTCCTGGTGCTCTAATGGGAGCAGCTTCACCACCTCCAAACAGCCTTTTATCTCCCAAAATAGTCTCTCTCTTCCTACCCCCTCCATCAGCTGGTCCTTCCAACCTCACCAAGACCACTGCCTCCAAGAGAAGAGGACTGGAGGCAGCGAGCTCACAGAACATGATGTATAAGCCTCCCAAGATCTCTGATCTTTTCTTCTTTTGCCTAATGCACCTTGGCTAATTTTGCCAAAAAGAATCATCAGTGGCACATGTGGCCCTGCTCTGATGCTGTGCCATCTGAGGAGGCAGAGAAACCCTTCTGCTGGAAAATGAATGCAAATAAATTCTAATCATCAGGAAGAGCTCAATTAGAGCCAAGTTCAGCACACTTCAGAGGTGTTGCTATTTTCACCCTGGCTAACCCCACACAGCCTTTTCAAAGGGGTCTCTGACCTTGGGAGAAGCTTGGCAACAAGAGCTCCTCCAGGCAACTTTGTAACCAGACGGGCAAACTTCCACCCATCTTTGATGTCTCCTACAAGCCAGAAAAGGGGAAAGGCTCCCTGCTACTAAAGATGTTTGAGTTTAGAACCACATTTCTTCTCTTACATGCCCACAGCAACTCCATCGGGGCTAGGGAAGAACAGGGCTTTGTGAAGATGTGAGCATGGCACTGGTCTGAGGGGACCTGGGACCTAACAGCCCAGGAACATGTGACCACCTACAGAATGTCAGCTGCTCTGCCAAGCTGGTAGGAACTGATTCCTGTTTAAGTGACCCCAAGTAATGAGGGGTTGGAGCCTGGCAACTGGGGAAGTGAGGCAGGACAGGAAAACAGCTCAAATGCCAGGCAACATTTTGGGGGTTCAGATATGGACACCGACTACTCATCAACTGTGTGATCTTGGGGAAATTTAACAATCCTGCAGGTAGCTGCTATTGCTATCTCCAGTTTGTAAAGGAAACAATCCTCACATTATCTCAAAGCATTAGCAAGAAAAGAGAGGAAAGGGCTTAGCACAGTACCAGGTACAAAGTGCAGAGTAAATGTTGACTAGCAATACCATGGTTTCTACTACTCTCAGTGACAGATATGCTAGAAAATGTGTGTAAAAGAGCTAGTGACCAGAAATTTTAGGAAAAACTGCATACATCTTCCTCTGGGAGTCTGACAAGGGACTTTTTCTGTAGGACTTCTCAGAGTTTTTACATGTTAAAGGCCTGACTTTGAGAAACACTGAGTTAAATAAATTAACTTACATATTTGTTGCTACAAAGAATGCCTATAAACATCAAGATACGGAAATATTATGAAGATCAAATTGAGAAATGCTGAACTTGCACATCTCAGCTCATCGTCCTCTCCCTTCAGTAAATCCTACCATACATACTTCCCCAGGCACATGGAGACCTCACATAGCAAGCAGTGTACAGGAAGTGGGCAGACAGTGGGCAGAAGGGTCTGTCCAGTTCACTGTTCAGGTATTGGCTTCCTGTGTAGTTCATTTCCCTTCTTCTAGATGAAATCATTCTAGGCTGGAGGCCATTATTCATTTATCTTGCATTTTGCTTTTAGACTTAATAAGTTTTTAGTTTTGTTTTTAAATATTTAACCACATCTCCTCTTTTTTAATAAAAAAACAAAAACTTGGAAATTGGACTGAGATGATTGGGTGGTTCATTCCGTGAATCCGTCTCTATAAACTTTAAAAAAAAAAAAATATTAGGTCAGTCAGTTCACTCTCCCAATATCTGCAGCTTCAGTGGAGAGCCTGCCTTTTTATTACAAAATCTAAATTAGGAAGTGCTTCTTTCCAGGAAGGAATTTTTCAAGATATGGGAGCAGGGCAGAGTCACCCCAGTGCAAGGAAAGCCCTAACTAGCAAAGTGAGCTACAGGCCCCCCTAGAATGTCACTTGCACTGTTTCTTGTGCAAGAAGAGGCCTTTGAAAAAAAAAAAAAAAAAAAGAAGAAGAGGCCTTTGAGCTTGCCAGCTGGACTCAATCCTTCTAATTCATCATTCCAGTCCTGTCTTTCTAAACTTCCATGCTGGCCCAAAGTCCTGCTCCACCTCACTCACCAAGGATTTGGGGGTTTTCCAGTGGTTTCAAAAAAGACCCTTGAAACTTGGGACCATACCCTAAAGATGAAAAGTGGCAAAGCAGCATTTCCAGCCCCCAATCCCTTGGCCTTTTAAACTGTCGCCCCTAGCAGAAAATCAGATTTATGCCCACATATGACTTTCCTGAGGATAATCCAGTGACAGTGGTATGGTAAAGGAGTACCCGGGCACTTGGGTGGCTCAGTCAGTTAAGTGCCCAGAGTCTTGATCTCAGCTCAGGTAAAGATCACACAGTTGTGAAATTCAGTCTCACATTCTGGCTCCACACTGAGCATAGAGCCTGCTTAAGATTCTTCCGCCCCCTCCCTCTCTCCCTCTGCCCCTCCCTTGCTCTCTCTCTCTCAAATAAATTAACATTAAAAAAAAAAAGGAGGAGGAGGAGCCAGTGACAGTGGTGTGGTAAAGAAGGAGTCTCTGGGCACCTGGGTGGCTCAGTTGGTTAAGTGTCCAACTTTGGCTCAGGTCATGATCTCATAGTCCATGAGTTTGAGCCTCACATCAAGCTCTGTGCTGACAGCTCAGAGCCTGGAGCCTGCTTCAGATTCTGTCTGTCTGTCTCTCTCTCTCTCTCTCTCTCTCAAAAATAAATAAAACATTTAAAAAATTAAAAAAAAAAAGTCCCAATTGGCTTGTCCACTTTGTCCCAAGGTGGATAATATAGGGTCATTGTTTTATTTCCCTTATAGACCCCAGGTTGCCTTCTTATAATCAGGTCTGACCTAAGTGCAAGCCAATAAAGGGGTTAATAGTTCAGGCTTGAGAGTCTGTTTGAGAGTCTGGGCTTAACTTCCAGTTGTGTGACCCAAGGCAGGTGGCCTAACCTCACTGAGGCTCACTGGCCCAGGTTCTCAGACAAAGAAGCTAACAACTGCCTCACAAGCCAACATGACAATTCTTAGCTCAGTTCCTGAAACATAATTATTTAGCCAACATTCGTTGAGGACTGAGTATCATCATCATTAGTAACTAAGGGGCATTTAACTGCCCAAAAGAAGATGAGGAGAAATAAAAGGTTTAGAATCAATCAAGAGAGAAACTAACATAAAAAGCATGTTGCTTTCAGGCTGGAGAGCTCCCTCAGAGACGTTGCCTCCCTCTATTCCGGCAAATGTGTGAAAAGAGGCAGGACAGGCAGGGTTATTCCCATATTCCCCCACCACAGGCAGGAAAAACTGCTAGGGAAATGTGAAAGGATTTGCCCAAGCCACATGGTCAGACAGCAGAAAATCCAGGACTGGGGGTCCAGATCTTCCACCCAAATAGACTAAGTTATTTCCCACTAAAAACACTCAGCTCCATTCTTCAGAACCTTCTGAGAGGGCCAACTTTGTGACCAAGCAGCTCTGAAGGCAAGTTGACTAATGAAGAAAGACGTTGGGAAAGGCCAAAGGAATCTTGCACAAGTGGCCTTCAACCTAGCCTCATGTCCTGGACCCCAAAACTCTGCTGCTCATCAGTGTTAGAAGATTGGGGTGCCTGGGTGGCTTGGTCAGTTAAGCGTCCAACTTCAGCTCAGGTCATGATCTCACGGTCCGTGAGTTTGAGCCCTGCATCGGGCTCTGTGCTGACAGCTCAGAGCCTGGAGCCTGTTTCAGATTCTGTGTCTCCCTCTCTCTCTGCCCCTCCTCTGTTCATGCTCTGTCTCTTTCTGTCTCAAAAATAAATAAACATTAAAAAAAATTTTTTTTTAAAGAAAATGAAATAAGATTTGCCCCCAAAACTTCCTGGTACCCTTTCCATCCGCTACCCAGAGGATAGGAGATCTGGAGCAAGTTCAGAGGCCCATTTTGTAAGAAAACTGATGATTTTTGAGAATGGGTTAAAAGGTAATTAAAAAAAAAAAACTTCAAAAGACAAAACAAAAATCAATGGTAGTAACAATATATAACAAGGCCCGTGTGAGTTTTGAGATTAAAAATAAAACATTTCTTAGAAATTTACTTGATATCTGAGGTTCTCCAGTGCAATTGCTATGGATTGCACCCTCATTACAGCTACACTCTCCAGCCTGGGGCACAGCCCACCACCATTATTGTCTAAAAGTATTAAGGTACTATTCCCATTGACTACCATCACTTACACCAGTAGTTAATCCTCTCAGCATATCAGAATCTCCTGGAATGTTTTTAAAAATTACCTATGCCTAAACAAACTCTAGACCAATTAATTCAGAATCTCAGGAGGAGTGTGGGGGCCTAAGTATAGGGTCATTTTTTTTTTTTAAGTACATGAAGTGATTCTAATGTTCAGCCAAGTGCTGAGAAATATCACCTAATGCTCTAGCTTGGTATCATTTTATTAAGCTGGCATGGAAATGGAACATAAAGGGGCTGAAAAAAATGCCCCTACATGTGTGGTCTCTAAAAATGGCTAGAGCAATGATGAGAGATTCAAACTCACATGCATTCATAACCAACATAAGTGACAAACCTGAAAAAATTCTGCCTTCATCTTCTAAGGAAATAATCCCTAGACTCCCTAGAAGCAAAGGTGCTGGATAGACATGAGATATTCAGACATTTCCACCATCTCCAAAATAGGATCTTCTGAGAGCCTCATATTCCCTGCCATTTCCATGACCTTAAATCTTCAAAAATTGGATATGGAAGAAGATCCAATCTCTTTCCTTAAGCTAGTAGGTGCCCTAACACATGCTACAGAAAAACACATGTAGACCAACATTTTTATTTTGGGGAAATGACTTAGCTTTACTACTGTCAATGTTTGCTTTAATATCCTCAGATCTTTCCTTATGAATTATGCAGTTAATTTCATAGTGTGGGCATATGTCTAACATTACTAGTTCCTATCAGTCTCCCCTTCAGAAAAGCTTTTCTGTATTGTGTTCTACAGAGCAGATTTCCACACTTCCCCTATGGCAGAATAACACCATCAGCAAATTAGTCATTACATTCCACAAAGTCAAGCAGAACCCTCCCCTGTCAACTGCTGAATAGTCAATTACAGTCTGGACATACACATTTTACACTGATTAAAAAAAGAATTACAGCCGTTGAATCTGCTTTTGAAATTAGGAGACAACATCTATGTAATATGGAATTACACAGACTTGGCTAAACAAAATGATTATTTAAAAGAAGAGAATATTGGATTTAGAGGAAAACTCTGTGACCAAGACAATGTGACTTCCCAAAAACAAGGAGTATGAAATCCTTTAGCCTTTCTAAACCCATAAGATTGAAAGACACCAGGGAACCATAAACTCTAACCTAATATCGATACTATGTTGAAAAGCCAAAATGTTAACTTCCTCCAGCACTGGAGATTTGTCTCACTAGCAAATTTTAGATCTAAACACTAAGTCAAAAATAATTCTCCAATGACTGTGAGCATTTTACCAATGACAACAGATTCAAATGCATTTTAGATGCAATGACAGGGAATTAAATAGATTTCTAGTGCTATTAAGCTTAATATTACTTTAGAAAGTGTTACACTGTCTGCTCATCTTCCTTGGCAGCTCATTTGGTACCTTGTAAGCACTGAAGAAAAGTTAAGTGCTGGAGCACTTTATTAATGTACCAAAAGCCACATCACTGTTAGCATGCCTAACACATTCAGAAAGTTTTTTAAGAGATCTAAAATAAAACAGCATGTAAGTTCCTAAAAGCCTTGATGAAAAATATCACCAGCTATCACTAGAGAGCTGCATCTAGCTCAAGGGCCAACTATAAATTAGGGATACTTGATTTTGCAAGAACATTCACAAGAAACTGCAATGTATTATGCTTCCCATGAAAATAATGCAAAGATTCTAATCAGTTTTTAATTGCTTGCTAAATTGGTCCAATTTCATTCAAAATGGATTTTAAAGAGCTACACACTAAGATTATTTCCAATATTTCAGTAAGAAAGCTGTCAGCCCACCTGGACTGAAAGTAGTATAAGCTAAACTCCCAAAGTATGTACACATGGTGAGCTCACACTGGCTCTTTAGTAAGGTAGGATATTATTTGCCAACCAGCCTTGACCTTACCCACACAAATAAGCCTAAATGCAGAATAAGTAAAGTTTGGCAATAAGCAAACCAAATTAGGCAATAAGTAAGTCTGGCAATAAGTAAACCAAATTAGGGTTGGCTGAGATTCTGGAATTTGTATGTTTTCAGTTGAAAGAGTTAATGCCCTGTGATATCACCCACCCATATTTCCCTTTAGTTAAATATTCCAAAAATATTTTTATGGTCAAATACCAACCATTCTAGTAAAGATTTCAACAGAAATGAGCTAAAGAAACTTGGAAATTTGAGCCGGTTACAAATTGGTTGCTAACAGAGTCCCTTACTTCCTTTAGAAATGGTTCCAACCGGTAAGATCCAAAAAGATTTCCAGTTTTAGTGAAGCTTGAATAACATGTATCAGATTTACCCTCCTGCCTTAACTGGGTAAAACAAATGAAACAATGGTTTTCTAGACATCAGACAACAGTCAACTCAGGACTGTGATACTTGAGAATAAAAACAAAAAAGGGGAGCTCTATAATTATATCAGCTTTCTGCCTAGAGGCAGTTTTCAGGCCTCAGTACATGGAGGAGAAACAGACCCCAGGTGATTCAGGAAGGTAAAGAAACAGAAATCAAAGTTAGGAGACTAAGCAACCAGAATTTTCCAAGGCAGAATACCAGAAGAAGGAGAGGCACAGAGAGCTCCAGAAACCTGCAGTGGATCCCCTTGAATATTGGTTGAGTACCAACCTGTGTATGTGTGAGAACTACCCAAGGATGGGGAAAAGCTGCCAGAAAAGAATAAGAGAAAAAAAATTAACTCCTAGCAGCTAGAATGAAAAGATCTCATAATACATGGGACACCAGATAGAATTCTAAAAATAGGGAGAAGTGGGGATAATTTAGCTCTAGAATGAAAGTTGCTCTTGTCCTGCCCAAAGCTTAAAAGCAAACACTGAAAGAATCCAACTGATTCCAAATAACTGTATTCCAGAAAAATATCCAACACTACTTAAAGGAACAAAACAAATTACTGCAATAACATAAAATTCATCATGTCTAGCACCTAATCAGAAATAATGAGACAGAGAAGAAGCTGGAAAATATGATCCATAACCAAGAGAGAAACCAATCAATAGAAACAGAGATTATAGCAGGATTCACGCACAGAATCATGACACCAAGACTTTTTAATTTCTAGGAAGAAACTTTATTCGTGCTGGCACCGCTCAGTTGGGTTCGTATCCAAAGAACTGAGCACTGAATGTCCCATGGCATAGATTTTTACACATTTTCTATTTCTTTGTCTCCCACGTATGGTAACGCACACAAACATGTACTCTGATTAAGTAGTTTCAGTTTACAAGGTCATGAGGGATGTTGTCACGAAGGCGCATAGCCAGGTTCCCTTGAAGTTTTCTCTCTGTTTTTTTTTTTTTTCTCTCCTTAGGCAAGGGAACTTACCACAAGATGATAAAGCTAATAAATAAGGAACCTAAAATAGCTATTATAAATATGCTCTACATATTCAAGAAAGTAGAATATGATCATGATGAAAAGAGAAAGAAAAGATATTAAAAAGAGTCCTCCCAAAACACCCTCTTGGGATAAAAAATATAATATCTGAAATGAAAATTCACTGGATGGGATGAATAGCAGTTAAAAAAGTGTAGAAGAAAAGATTAGTAAACTTAAAGACACAGCAATAAAAATTATCCAAAATGAAACACATTATTTTACCCATTGGGCAAAACAAAACAGAGTAGCATGCATGTGTTAAGAGTCAAGAAAAGAACTGAGACAAAATAATATCTGGAAAAAAAATTCTCACACAATGAAGTACAATGAACTCCATGCAGAATAAACATAAAGAAGTCCACACAAAATACAGGATAATGAATTGCTGACAACCAATGATAAAACTTTAAAACAGCCAGGAGAAAAAGACACATAACAGCAGTCTACTTGTCAGAAACTATGTAAGCCAACTGACAGTGGAACAACATCCTTAGATACTGAAATAAACTGTCAGTTTAGAATTCTCTAAGCAGCAAAACTCATCTTTCAAAATTGAAGACAAAATAACGGGATTTTCAGACAAGTGCTAGAAGAATTCCGTCAGCAGATCTGTACCAAAAGAAATGATAAGGGAAGTTATTCAAGTACAATATGACACCAAATAGAATTTTGGATCAACACAAAATAATGAAAAACACTAGAAATGGTATATATGTTAATAAATATAAGACATATTTTAAAAATCTTGTTGAATAATAGTTTAAGGCAAAAATAACAGCAAAATATTGAGGGGCTTATAACATACATATGAGTACAATATTTGATAGCAATAGCACAAAGGATAGAAGGGGGAAATTGACCTTACATATAAGGTGATAAAATATTATTTGAAGGTAGTACATGTATATTGTAAACAAACTCAAGCAAACTCAAGCCACAGGCCAAATCCAGCCTGCTACCTATTTTTGTACAGTTCAGAATGAAGAGTGGTTTTTACAGTACCATTACACTACCATTTCACAGAGTGGAGAGTGGAAAGGAGATATAAGACCATATATGTCAGGGCTCCTCAGTGGCTCAATTGGTTAAGCATCGGACTCTTGGTTTCAGCTCAGGTCATGATCTCCCGGTTTGTGGGTTCAAGCCCCACATTGGGCTCCATGTTGATAGCTGACAGCTTGGAATTCTCTCTCTCCCTCTCTCTCTGCCCCTCTCCTACTCACTGTCTCTCTCCCAAAATAAATAAATAAACTTAAAAAAAAAAAAAGACCATATATGTCATACAAAGCCTAAAGTATTCACTATCTGATTCTTTAGAGAATAAGTTGCTAATAAGCCTGGTCCTTAAGTAGGATTTCTCAACCTTGGTACATTTGACATTTTAGGCCAAAATGTCATTCCATGATGTGAGGAGAGTCTTGTGCATTATGAGATATTTGGTAGCATCCCTGGTTTCTAACTAATAAATGCTATTAGCACCCCACTCCCAGCTGTGAAAACCAAAAATGTCCCTGGACTCTGGCAAATGTCCTTTTGGCAAACTTGCTTATGGTTGATAACTATTGCCCTAGAGCACAACTTAAAAAAAAAAAAAAATAGTATAGCTAATAAGCCAATAGTAAAGGTAGAATGGATCCATTAAAAAAATCTTTTTTAAAACCTTAATCCAAAAGAAGGCAACAAAAACAAAGATTGGTCAGATAAGACATAAAAAACACAAACCATGAAAGAAAATATTAATAAACTGACGTCACCAAAATTTAAATTTCTGCTACTCAAATTATACTGTTAAGAAAATGGAAACTCAGGGGCGCCTGGGTGGCGCAGTCAGTTAAGCATCCGACTTCAGCCAGGTCACGATCTCACGGTCCGGGAGTTCGAGCCCTGCGTCAGGCTCTGGGCTGATGGCTCAGAGCCTGGAGCCTGTTTCCGATTCTGTGTCTCCCTCTCTCTCTGCCCCTCCCCTGTTCATGCTCTATCTCTGTCCCAAAAATAAATAAATGTTGAAAAAAAAGAATTAAAAAAAAAAAAAAGAAAATGGAAACTCAAGCCACAGATAGAAAGAAAATATTTGCAAAATGTAATATTTGATAAAAACTTGTATCCAAAATAAAAAACAAACAGGGGCGCCTGGGTGGCGCAGTCTGTTAAGCGTCCGACTTCAGCCAGGTCACGATCTCGCGGTCCATGAGTTCCAGCCCCGCGTCGGGCTCTGGGCTGATGGCTCAGAGCCTGGAGCCTGTTTCCGATTCTGTGTCTCCCTCTCTCTCTGCCCCTCCCCGGTTCATGCTCTGTCTCTCTCTGTCCCAAAAATAAATAAATGTTGAAAAAAAAATTAAAAAAACAAACAAACAAACAAACAAAACTTAAACTCAATAATACAAACAACCTGATTGGGAACAGCAGGGGGAGATGGGGGAGAATAGGCAAAAGATTTCAATACACACTTCACTGAAGATAAAGGATTGGCACATATGCACATTAAAAAGATGCTAAACATCATTAATCATAAGGGAAATGCAAACTGAAAGCACAATGAGCTATCACAGCATACCCATTAGAAAACTTAAAATTTGGGTTGACTGGGAAGATGGCAGCATAAGAAGACGCTGGGCTCACTGCACGTCCTGCTGATCACTTAGATTCCACCTACACCTGCCTAAATAACCCAGAAAACCGCCAGAGGATTAGCAGAACGGAGTCGCCGGAGCCAAGCGCAGACGAGAGGCCCACGGAAGAGGGTAGGAAGGGCGGCGAGGCGGTGCGCGCTCCACGGACTGGCGGGAGGGAGCTGGGGTGGAGGGGCAGCCCACCGGCCAAGCAGAGCCCCCGAGTCTGGCTGGCAAAAGTGGAGGGGCCGGAGGGACTGTGTTCCAACAGCAAGCGCGACTTAGCATCTGGGAGGTCATAAGTTAATAGCTCTGCTCGGAAAGCGGGAAGGCTGGAGGACAAAGGGAGGGAGAGCTGCTGAGCCCCCGGACGACAGATTTCAATTTCGTGGGGAACAAAGGCGCTCGCCAGCGCCATTTCCCTCGCCCATCCCCCAGCCAAAATCCCAAAGGTAACCAGTTCCTGCCAGGGAACTTGCTCGCTCCACGCAAACACCCAACTCTGTGCTTCTGTGGAGCCAAACCTCTGGCAGCGGATCTGACTCCCTCCCGCTGCCACAGGGCCCCTCCTGAAGTGGATCACCTAAGGAGAAGCGAGCTAAGCCTGCCCCTCCTGCCCCCGTGCACCCTGCCTACCCACCCCAGCTAATACGCCAGATCCCCAGCATCACAAGCCTGGCAGGGTGCAAGTAGCCCAGACAGGCCACGCCACCCCACAGTAAATCCCGCCCCTAGGAGAGGGGAAGAGAAGGCACACACCAGTCTGACTGTGGCCCAGTGGTGGGCTGGGGGCAGACATCAGGTTTGACTGCGGCCCCGCCCACCAACTCCAGTTATACACCACAGCACAGGGGAAGTGCCCTGCAGGTCCTCACCACTCCAGGGACTATCCAAAATGACCAAACGGAAGAATTCCCCTCAGAAGAATCTCCAGGAAATAACAACAGCTAATGAACTGACCAAAAAGGATTTAAATAATATAACAGAAAATGAATTTAGAATAATAGTCATAAAATTAATCGCTGGGCTTGAAAACAGTATAGAGGACAGCAGAGAATCTCTTGCTACAGAGATCAAGGGACTAAGGAACAGTCACGAGGAGCTGAAAAACGCTTTAAACGAAATGCAAAACAAAATGGAAACCACCACGGCTCAGATTGAAGAGGCAGAGGAGAGAATAGGTGAACTAGAAGATAAAGTTATGGAAAAAGAGGAAGCTGAGAAAAAAAGAGATAAAAAAATCCAGGAGTATGAGGGGAAAATTAGAGAACTAAGTGATACACTAAAAAGAAATACGCATAATTGGTATCCCAGAGGAGGAAGAGAGAGGGAAAGGTGCTGAAGGGGTACTTGAAGAAATAATAGCTGAGAACTTCCCTGAACTGGGGAAGGAAAAAGGCACTGAAATCCAACAGGCACAGAGAACTCCCTTCAGACGTAACTTGAATCGATCTCCTGCACAACATATCGTAGTGAAACTGGCAAAATACAAGGATAAAGAGAAAATTCTGAAAGCAGCAAGGGATAAACGTGCCCTCACATATAAAGGGAGACCTATAAGACTCGTGACTGATCTCTCTTTTGAAACTTGGCAGGCCAGAAAGGAATGGCACAAGATCTTCAGTGTGCTAAACAGAAAAAATATGCAGCCGAGAATCCTTTATCCAGCAAGTCTGTCATTTAGAATAGTAGGAGAGACAAAGGTCTTCCCAAACAAACAAAAACTGAAGGAATTTGTCACCACTAAACAGCCCTACAAGAGATCCTAAGGGGGATCCTGTGAGACAAAGTACCAGAGACATCACTACAAGCATAAAACATATAGACATCACAATGACACTAAACCTGTATCTTTCTATAATAACACTGAATGCAAATGGATTAAATGCGCCAACCAAAAGACATAGGGTATCAGAATGGATAAAAAAACAAGACCCATCTATTTGCTGTCTACAAGAGACTCATTTTAGATCTGAGGACACCTTTATATTGAGAGTGAGGGGATGGAGAACTATTTATCACGCTACTGGAAGCCAAAAGAAAGCTGGAGTAGCCATACTTATATCAGACAAACTAGACTTTAAATTAAAGGCTGTAACAAGAGATGAAGAAGGGCATTATATAATAATTACAGGGTCTATCCATCAGGAAGAGCTAACAATTATAAATGTCTATGCGCCGAATACTGGAGCCCCCAAATATATAAAACAATACTTATAAACATAAGCAACCTTAGTGATAAGAATGTGGTAATTGCAGGGGACTTTAACACCCCACTTACAGAAATGGATAGATCATCTAGACACACGGTCAATAAAGAAACAAGGGCCCTGAATGATATGTTGGATCAGATGGACTTGACAGATATATTTAGAACTCTGCATCCCAAAGCAACAGAATATACTTTCTTCTCGAGTGCACATGGAACATTCTCCAAGATAGATCATATACTGGGTCACAAAACAGCCCTTCATAAGTGTACAAGAATTGAAATTATACCATGCATACTTTCAGACCACAATGCTATGAAGCTTGAAATCAACCACAGAAAAAAGTCTGGAAAACCTCCAAACGCATGGAGGTTAAAGAACACCCTACTAAAGAATGAGTGGGTCAACCAGGCAATTAGAGAAGAAATTAAAAAATATATGGAAACAAACGAAAATGAAAATACAACAATCCAGATGCTTTGGGATGCAGCGAAGGCAGTCCTGAGAGGAAAATACATTGCAATCCAGGCCTATCTCAAGCAACAAGAAAAACCCCAAATACAAAATCTAACAGCACACCTAAAGGAACTAGAAGCAGAACAGCAAAGGCAGCCTAAACCCAGCAGAAGAAGAGAAATAATAAAGATCAGAGCAGAAATAAACAATATAGAATCTAAAAAAACTGTAGAGCAGATCAACGAAACCAAGAGTTGGTTTTTTGAAAAAATAAACAAAATTGACAAACCTCTAGCCAGGCTTCTCAAAAAGAAAAGGGAGATGACCCAAATAGATAAAATCATGAATGAAAATGGAATTATTACAACCAATCCCTCAGGGACACAAACAATTATCAGGGAATACTATGAAAAATTATATGCCAACAAATTGGACAACCTGGAAGAAATGGACAAATTCTTAAACACCCACACTCTTCCAAAACTCAATCAGGAGGAAAGAGAAAGCTTGAAAAGACCCATAACCAGTGAAGAAATTAAATCGTTTATCAAAAATCTCCCAACAAATAAGAGTCCAGGACCAGATGGCTTCCCAGGGGGGTTCTACCAGACGTTTAAAGCAGAGATAATACCTATCCTTCTCAAGCTATTCCAAGAAATAGAAAGGGAAGGAAAACTCACAGACTCATTCTATGAAGCCAGTATTACTTTGATTCCTAAACCAGACAGAGACCCAGTAAAAAAAGAGAACTACAGGTCAGTATCCCTGATGAATATGGATGCAAAAATTCTCAATAAGATACTAGCAAATCGAATTCAACAGCATATAAAAAGAATTATTCACCATGATCAAGTGGGATCCATTCCTGGGATGCAGGGCTGGTTCAACATTCACAAATCAATCAATGTGATACATCACATTAATAAAAAAAAAAGATAAGAACCATATGATCCTGTCAATCGATGCAGAAAAGGCCTTTGACAAAATCCAGCACCCTTTCTTAATAAAAACCCTTGAGAAAGTCGGGATAGAAGGAACATACTTACACATCATAAAAGCCATTTATGAACAGCCCACAGCTAACATCATCCTCAATGGGGAAAAACTGAGAGCTTTTTCCCTGAGATCAGGAACACGACAGGGATGCCCACTCTCACCGCTGGTGTTTAACATAGTGTTGGAAGTTCTAGCATCAGCAATCAGACAACAAAAGGAAATCAAAGGCATCAAAACTGGCAAAGATGAAGTCAAGCTTTCACTTTTTGCAGATGACATGATATTATACATGGAAAATCCGATAGACTCCACCAAAAGTCTGCTAGAACTGATACATGAATTTAGCAAAGTTGCAGGATACAAAATCAATGTACAGAAATCAGTTGCATTCTGATACACTAACAATGAAGCAACAGAAAGACAAAGAAACTGATGCCATTCACAATTGCACCAAGAAGCATAAAATACCTAGGAATAAATCTAACCAAAGATGTAAAAGATCTGTATGCTGAAAACTATAGAAAGCTTATGAAGGTAGTTGAAGAAGATATAAAGAAATGGAAACACATTCCCTGCTCATGGATTGGAAGAATAAATATTGTCAAAATGTCAATACTACCCAAAGCTATCTACACATTCAATGCAATCCCAATCAAAATTGCACCAGCATTCTTCTCGAAACTAGAACAAGCAATCCTAAAATTTGTATGGAACCACAAAAGGCCCCGAATAGCCAATGTAATTTTGAAGAAGAAGACCAAAGCAGGAGGCATCACAATCCCAGACTTTAGCCTCTACTACAAAGCTGTCATCATCAAGATAGTATGGTATTGGCACAAAAACAGACACATAGACCAATGGAATAGAATAGAAACCCCAGAACTAGACCCACAAACGTATGGCCAACTCATCTTTGACAAAGCAGGAAAGAACATCCAATGGAAAAAAGACAGCCTCTTTAACAAATGGCACTGGGAGAACTGGACAGCAACATGCAGAAGGTTGAAACTAGACCACTTTCTCACACCATTCACAAAAATAAATTCAAAATGGATAAAGGACCTGAATGTGAGACAGGAAACCATCAAAACCCTAGAGGAGAAAGCAGGAAAAGACCTCTCTGACCTCAGCCGTAGCAGTCTCTTACTCGACACATCCCCAAAGGCAAGGGAATTAAAAGGAAAAATGAATTACTGGGACCTTATGAAGATAAAAAACTTCTGCACAGCAAAGGAAACCACCAACAAAACTAAAAGGCAACCAACGGAATGGGAAAAGATATTTGCAAATGACATATCAGACAAAGGGCTAGTATCCAAAATCTATAAAGAGCTCACCAAACTCCACACCCGAAAAACAAATAACCCAGTGAAGAAATGGGCAGAAAACTGAATAGACACTTCTCAAAAGAAGACATCTGGATGGGCAACAGGCACATGAAAAGATGTTCTACGTCGCTCCTTATCAGGGAAATACAAATCAAAACCACACTCAGGTATCACCTCACGCCAGTCAGAGTGGCCAAAATGAACAAATCAGGAGACTATAGATGCTGGAGAGGATGTGGAGAAACGGGAACCCTCTTGCACTGTTGGTGGGAATGCAAATTGGTGCAGCCGCTCTGGAAAGCAGTGTGGAGGTTCCTCAGAAAATTAAAAATAGACCTACCCTATGACCCAGCAATAGCACTGCTAGGAATTTCCCCAAGGGATACAGGAGTGCTGATGCATAGGGCACTTGTACCCCAATGTTTATAGCAGCACTCTCAACAATAGCCAAATTGTGGAAAGAGCCTAAATGTCCATCAACTGATGAATGGATAAAGAAATTGTGGTTTATATACTTTATATACACAATGGATTACTATGTGGCAATGAGAAAGAATGAAATATGGCCTTTTGTAGCAACGTGGATGGAACTGGAGAGTGTGATGCTAAGTGAAATAAGCCATACAGAGAAAGACAGATACCATATGGTTTCACTCTTATGTGGATCTTGAGAAGCTTAACAGAAACCCATGGGGGAGGGGAAGGGAAAAAAAAAAAGAGGTTAGAGTGGGAGAGAGTCAAAGCATAGGAGACTCTTAAAAACTGAGAACAAACTGAGGGTTGATGGGGGGTGGGAGGGAGGAGAGGGCAGGTGATGGGTATTGAGGAGGGCACCTTTTGGGATGAGCACTGGGTTTTGTATGGAAACCAATTTGACAATAAATTTCATATGTTGGAAAAAAAAAGAAAACTTAAAATCTAAAGGATATATCAAATATCAAGTATTGGGCAAGGATGTAAAGCAACTAGAACTCTCATATACTGATGGTAGAGAAGCAAAATGGGATAGCCACTTCGGAAAACAATTTGGGATTTTCCAACAAAGTAAAATGTGCACTAGCAATCCCACTCATAGGTATTTGTCCCCACAAAAATGAAAACATATGTTCAAAGACCTTTACCCAAATAGTCTTAGCAACTTTATCCATAATAACCAAACACTGCAAACAACCCATGTGGCCCATCAACTGGTAAATGAATAGACAATACTCAATATCCACACAATGGAAAACTACTCAACAATAAAAAGAAACAAACTACTGACACATGAAACAATGCAGATGTATTATAAGCACATTATGCTAAACTGAAGAAGATGGGCACAAAAGATTACCTACTGAATCATTCTTTTTATATGTAACTCTAGAAAAGGCAAAACTATAGTGACAGAAAGCAGACAGATAATCTCCAGGGTCCAAGGGTGGGGGGAGAGGATTGACTGCAAAGGAAAATGAGGGGAATTTTAGAGATGATAGAAACATTCAATACTGTGATTGTGGTGGTGGTTATACAACTAAGGACATTTGTCAAGACCCAGAGAATTGTATACCTAAAATTGATAATGTTTCGTATCAAAAAAGCTGATAAAAGCTGATTTAAAAAAAAAGTTCAATACCCAAGAAGGTTTTGAAAAATGAGAACAGAGTGGGAGTGAGACTACATTTTCCCTAAGTCATCTCACTAGGAAAACACCTTGATATATGGAGGGTAGTGTCAGAGAAAAGAGGTTTTCCAGTCACATTTGATTGAGTGTTAGTGATTTGGATCCTGGTAACAGAATATATACATTTAGCTGGAGATTATTAGCCAGTAGTATTTAAGCCAGAGTGTCAAAAGTAGACAAACAGGGGAAATTGGTATGCTTCCAAGTAAGTGGGAAAAGAATGAACAATTCAGTAGATGGTATGGGTAGAACTCACTAACCATTTAGAGAAAAAGAGTTCAATGTCATACCACACACAAAACCAAATGGATTAGAAATGTAAATTTAAACAAGATGAATTAACAAGATTAATTAAACAAGGTTATAAAAGTACTAAAATACAAAATATTTTTTTAATCTGGTAAGATCTATGTAAACAGGACACAAGACCCAGAAGAGCAGATCTGACTGCAATTAAAACTTAAAAATTCAGTAAAACAAAATACCATAAATAAAGCTCAGATGGCTCAAGATATATATATATATATATATTCTTATATATAACCTTAAGTATGCTTATATGTAATATGTATACTATATATATGTATGTGTGTATATACATATACTTGCAATATAAAGGATTAAAACATAAGTATCTGGGGCACCTGGGGGGCTCAGTTGGTTAAGCATCTGCCTTTGGCTCAGGTCATGATCTCACAGTTCGTGAGTTCGAGCCCCGCATTGGGCTCTGTGTTGAGAGCTTGGAGCCTGAAGCCTGCTTCAGATTCTGTGTCTCCCTCCCTCTCTGCCCCTTCCTCCCTCCCTCCCTCCCTCCCTCTCTCTCTCTCTCAAAAATAAATACTAAAAAAAAAATGCAGTATCTAAAACTCCTATTAATCAATAACAAAGTCAAACCACCCAACAGAACAATAGGTAAAGGATATGAACAGGCAATTTTCAGAAAAATAGATACATGAAAACATAGTTAATGATAAAATGTCAAACCAATAATATTAATCAAATAAACACAAGTCCAAATATTTTTTTCACTCATGAATAAGCATTGTTTTTAACTGACAATATTTGCTATTATCAGAATATGGCAAAGTGTCACTCCCATACACTGTGGGCAGGAGTATAAAACAGTGCTCAATTTCTTGGAGAAGTCTGGCAATAGCGATCAAAATTTAAATCTATAACCTTCAACTGGAAGTCTTCTTTATTCAATAACTTAACCACAGAAAATCTTAGAGAAGTCCCAAGTGTTACACTGAGCATTCTTTTATGTGTGTCTATTTGTAATAATGAAAAACTGAAAGCCTGACTCCCCATCAATACAGGGAAATAGGTTAAGTTATACCTCATCCATCTCTAGCCAGACATCTATGTTTTTGCCTAAAAAGCAGTCATTTCATCTGCTTCTAGTAACAGAACCCCTTTTCCTCTAGAAACTTCTCTTTCACCACCTGGAGAATGAGTTGATCATAAAGCTCCATCCCTCTTCATTAGGGTAGAAATGTGACTCAGTGAGAATAGAAGACACCATTTATAGTGACTGGTCAAAGAACAAGCAAATGCTGGCAGAACCAACCAGATGTTAAAAAGTCTCTCTGCCTTCTGGGACCATAAAAACTGGGGATACTGAAGGCCATCTTTGCCACCACATGGAAAAAGCCAACCTGAAGATGAAGCCAAGACCAGAAAAGGCAAAATTAAAAGGATAGAACCACCCAACTATGCCCCAAATCAGCTCTCATTTTCAGACCTCCTGGCTCCAGGACCCAACCCTCTAAGCCTGTCTGAATTAGGTTTTTAATCACTTTAAATGAAAGAATTCTGACAATGGAGTATAACACAATCAATAAAAAGACTAAGATAGATCTGCATATATAGACATAGATTTCTATAATATGTTAAGAGAAAACAGCAAAAGTAATTTTGAGAACATTATATACTAGGCCTTTTGTAGTGTGTTCAAAGGATATATACTTTTCTATTAACAGTGAGAACTGGGAAAAGAGAATGTTCTCTTTAACACATATAAGACTGTAGAAATTTTGTACATATAATTTTTTTTTAATGTTTATTTACTTTTGAGACAGAGAGAGACAGAGCATGAACAGGGGAGGGGTAGAGAGGGAGGGAGACACAGAATCTGAAACAGGCTCCAGACTCTGAGCTGTCAGCACAAGAGCCCAATGTGGGGCTCGAACTCACAGACCATGAGATCATGACCTGAGCCAAAGTCGGATGCTTAACTGACCGAGCCACCCAGGGACCCCTGTACATATGATTTTTTAAATCACAGAATAAAATGTTATAAAATTAAATGCTATATATAAATTTACATCAAGGTTGAATCATCAATTTCCATAGAAGTCTATGGAATTTTTTTGCCTAGAAAGTAATAGAACTAAAAAACAGCACATTGAATTACAAAGCAACGTAAGTGGGACTACTCCTTAGGTGCTCATCAAAGTTTTATAGGTAAGTCTCTTCAACCTCCCTCTGAAGAGCTAAATCTGGAAAGTGGGTATTTCTTCAACCTCCTACAACTAGAAGTTGCAGAAGTTCTAGAAAAGTGGGGTAGACACACTTGAGAACAAATTACCTATGGCTGAATAAATGAAAATACATTCATGTATATATTTGTGGCATAATTACAGAATAAGAAACCAAAGGAGATACTTCTAGGAAATCTCAAAGAAAATAATCAAATCAAGGTACAGAACTTTGCTACCTGCCATGAATTCAAGGTTACACTAAGAGTAGACCAAAAAGGACATATAATTCATTCAACACTGAAGATAGTCCCTTTTCCATGTCAGTGTTTTCACCTCAAATGTTAAATCCACATCCTTCCAGAGCTCACTCCTTTGATTCCCTGTACTAAGTCATCTAAGGTGTTCAAATCTTCACGACTGAGGCAAAATGTGGTCTACATAACTTAAATAAGAATGCATTAGGCCTACTCACTAATAACTTATCATGTGAATTAAAATGAATGTAAGTTTAGATTTAAACTGAGATAGAAATGAAATCTAAAAACCATCATGCTATAAAAAGGAACGAAGAAGGTATTAACTTTACTTACCCTGCTACTTGTCATTCTCTTGACACTCTACCAAGTTACAAGAGAATACATAAAATCTAAACTCCAAGATAAAGAAATTTTATTGGAAAACCAATTTGATTTTTTTAAACATTGAATAAATGGTTTTTAAATCAGTATTTGGGTCAAGTTTATGCAGAATTAATTAGCATTACCTCTGCAATAGGATTTAAAATGAGGAAAAGAAAAATGCCTTTCAATGGTCATTCCATTGTGTGCATTCCAAAAGGACCACAGATGCTACAGCACTATGGCCCATAATGCATCTGGAAAAACAGAACAAGATTCAATTTATTATTTCATAATTTTAATTTTAATCAGTAAGCATATTAATGTCACATATACTTTTTAAAAATATAAATATCTTTAAAAGCTGTGTCTTACAATATGATATTCAAGAACACAGAGCTGATACAGGTTGTAAAAGAAACCACTATGTGTAAGATATTTGAAATCTGATCAGAATACTGTTATGGTCAAAGAAAAACACCTTCTTTTTAATCATTCATATTCAGCAACAGTGAAAATGTTCTACATACGCATTGGCTCTGAATAACACATCTCATATCTGTTTCAAACCTGCCATGCTATCTATTACTGTTTTGATGATTACACTGTTCAACACAAAAATGCATCCCACTCAAATTCTCAATAGTATGTCTGATTATGCAGATAACTTCCTAATAATAAAAACTTATTTTAAGACAAGTAGTATGCAAATATATCATGGAATTCAGACTTGCTGTAATTGGGAGAAAAAGACAAGTGTAAAGAACACTGCACATTTGACATTTGACACCTACTGCATTTCTGTGCACTTATCTTGCATTCCCTTTCTTCTTTGAAGTGCTAGGTTAAAAGTGTATTTACACTAGAAAGTTACTGATAGGCTTAATGAGACAACTATGTGTTTGAGAAAGCAAGACTTTCTGGATAAGAAATCTTCAAATATTTTCTATGTTATATGTTTTTATGACCTTCCTTATAAAAGGGAATGTTTCATGTGCAACACCTGCAGATAGAAATAGATGTATATTTCACTCGAACCCAATCAAATATATCAAATATAAAATACAGACATGAAGCAAACTATGATAGCAGCAGTGATTCTCAGGGTAGCATGTGCAAAATCCAATATTTTGCTATCTATTTATATCACGGTGGTCAGAAAAGAAATGTGCCAAAACTCCCTTTCCCATTCCATTTGAACTGGTTCCCCACAATTGAAACAAACATCTCCTGTGACATTAAGTTGTCATCAGCTTGCGTGATCCCCAGTTCACTCAACCTTTTCTTCTTCATCTGACCCTTCTGTGTGGAGGCAGCAACTAGTTCATTTACAATTTCACAGTTGCCTTCCACTTGCTCAGAAAGATTAGATCTTGCATAAAGCTCCATTTGGCCAGTTGTACATTGAATCAGCTCTTCTAGATCCACCCTTTCCGCTGTGTCTGCCTCCTCACTTGTCGGAATTTTAAGTGCTCTATTTTCTGAAGAAACAAACAAATTATAACAAATACAGTAAAATGTACAAAATAACGCAACAAAAAATATATATACTTCTATATTCTAAAAAAATTGTTTTAATGTTTATTTATTATTGAGAGAGAGAGAGAGAGAGAGAGAGAGAGCATGAGCAGGGAAGGGGAAGAGAAAGGAGACGCAGAATCCAAAGCAGACTCCCGGCTCCGAGCTGTCAGCACAGAGCCTGACGCAGGACTCGAACTCACAAACCACGAGATCATGACCTGAACCGAAGTTGGATGCTTAACCGACTGAGCTACCCAGGTGCCCCTATATTTCTATATTCTAATTAAAGCTTTTAAGTTTTTACTGCCAAGGATTCCTGCTGTCATCTGACTGGATTCCATGAACTCTTTGCCATAAGTATTTCAATAAGCAGTTGTCTTAGTCTTTGTACCAAGACTTTCTGACCCTCATACAGGATTACCAATTTTGAATTATTTTCTATTTTTATCCTAGAATCTCATTCACTCAACGGACCCTTTCTGGATATTGACCACTTACTATAAGCACGGTGTTAGGAGATAGACACAAAGATTAGTAAGAGTGCCACAATTCCCAAAGGAACTCTCCTTCTAGCAGCTAATGCCAGCATTAGAAGTGAGTGCTTACTGAGGGGCAGAATTCTAGATGGCCCCTATGATGCCCACCCCCCTGGTGTTACTTTCGGGATTGTTAAGTGGCAAAAGGATTTTGCACATGTAATTAAGGTTACTAATCAGCTGACTCTAAGGAAATAATTCAGGTGTCCCTAATCTAATCACTTGGACCTTTTAAAAGCTGGGGTTTTGTTCTGGCTAGATGAAGAAGAGGAAAGTATGAAGAAATTCAAAACATGAGAGATTTGAAGCATGAACAAAATTTGCCTTAAGGAAGTTTCTCTTGAGGAAAGTTGCTGAGATAGAGGAGGTTATGGGGGCAAGGACTGGACAGTGGCTTCTAGAAGCTGAAGCAATCCTCAGGCAATTGTAAAAAAAAAAAAAAAAATGGAGACCTCAGTCCTACAACCTCAAGGAAATGGATTTTGCTAACAATATGAATGAGCTCAGAAGCAGATTCCCCCCTCAGAGCTCTCAGGTCAAAGCCCACTCCCCTTAACTTCACCCTTCTGAGACCCTAAGCACATAATGCAGCCAAACCCACCTGGACTTCTGACCTACATAACTGTGAGAAGAAAAAGAACTCACAGATAACTAGACTGTATCCTGATGGATGACGAGGACTACTTTCCTCATCCATGCCAATGCATAATCCCTCTCTGACTAAGATTTCACAGTAATCTGGGTCATGGCTTAAAAGTCACAAATTTCCTACTGAGCTCAGTTTTCCTGCCAAGAAAGATAGTTAACAGGGAGGCATTTACTTCTGCCAATAAAAAATAGAGACAAACTCCACAATCCCCTCCAGTAAATGCAGCCTTCAATCTGGCACATGCATTTCTCTGCCTCCATCCTTAACAAATGTCAGCAGGAGCTACCATTTCTATCATATGCTCAGCTTTATTCTATAAATGCACAGAAAGCCAAGCATGATAAGAAGAGAACCACAGGACCACAGAAACCACACACCAGGGTTTTGAATGAATAGGTGAACTAGTTGACCTTGAAAGTTTCTTTCACCCTGAGAGTCTACAATGTTACAGCCTTCCCAAGTTTCTCTATCTCAGAGTCCAAGCATATGCCAGTTATCTTTGTTAAGGAGAGGAAGACTCAGATCCTTAATAAGAGTTTAATGCTGAAATAAAGTAAACTAGGATCACATTTTTATTTTTAAAAATCACTAAATAAAACATACCTTCAGTTTCATCTTGGACATTTTCTTGCAGGTCAGAGAAGATTGTAGGTTTCACCAAGACAACACCATAACCTTCATTATTATGTATGACATTATTCACCATGGATATTTTGGGAATGTCATAATGCTCATCTAAGAAGTCCTGTGACATTGAAAACAAATGTTTTAAGGAACTGTCACATTCAACACTGCCTGCTTTAAAATTCTTCTCACTGTTTTCAGGCTATTCTAAAAATAAAGTAGAAAGCTATGCTTATTAATATGTTGTAGCACAGTCTGAGCTCTGAATGACACAGCATTCCTCTGTCATTTCTGCAGATCTATAGATAGCAAAGTATTCTCACAAAAGACCCTCAATCACCAACTATTGATATCAAGATGATTATTAAGATGTATGTACTGTTTGTGCTTTTCAAAACCAAACAATAGAACTCAACTTGGGAATTTAATAAAACACAATTATTTCTTAGATGAAACCATTCTAACCTTTGGAAAGGGGGTGTTTTAGCAGGTACGCTCACCTTAATGAGTATCCCTTCCTTGCAGTGATGGATCCCATTGTCACTCAAGGTGCACTTACTCCCGGGATATATTTCTATACCAGCACCCTACAAGTTACATTTCAAGGTATCACAATCAGTATTTTAAGGCAGGACTACAAGAGAAGATTTATTACAATCATTTCTTAAACCTTAACACAGTGTAAATATAAAGTGTTTTACATAAAGTTTTATTAGATATTTCTAATCAACATTTCTATTTGCTCCATTTCCAGCAAGTTGTCTATCATTTATCACTTTCAAAAACCACACGCAGAGACACACAGAAAACACTGGCTAAGATGATCAACACTTGATTATTGTTCCACTCCCTTTCATTCTGGATAAGTCAGTTTTTTGATTCTGCCAAATAAAAAAAACAAAATATTTAACAATTTTGCACTTATTCAAAATGATCATCCTGAGATACTAAATTAGTTGGAGAATGGTATTTGAGTCTAGTAAAATATTGCAATTTAAGTATAGAAAGAAGACCTGATATTTTTAAAAACACACTAGTTTTAAAACATCCCAACATAACCTAAAAATCACTTCTACGAGCTAAACAATTAATAGCCTCCACTAGTACACACATGTTAAAATTAGCAACCAATTCAAGTGACTCAATAAAACAAAGTAACCAGAAAGATCCATGCATGGCACAATTCTTTCACAGTGTCCCTTGAGACCACATGGTACCAATTAAGTAACAGTAACAGGAATAATTTACTTCCTAAAACTATACTAAGCACTTTGGGAAGTAAAAATAATTTACTCAAACCTCTATAGTTATTTAAGAAATCATTTTGGGAATAATTTAATATACAATATCATACATGAAGAAGAGCTGCTATTAACCATTTATAAGACACCTACCACATATATGTTGAGTTTTTTTCTAAGAGTAGTAGTAAACCATGAGAAAATATTTATTATTAATTCCCCTTTTGGGGATACAAGAACACATATGGCTAGATGGCTAATCTAACTCTCTACTAAGTAAAAAAAAATCTTCCAATTGGGCTTTCTTCCCCAGACATGAAGCTGAAGAATCTGGCAATCCATAAACACAAGACACAGACCAGAAAAGCCTTCCAAAAAGCCTGAACTCTCTAGCCAAAGGACCAGGCAGTTTAGAAAGACAGAAGACTTTCAGATAATTATAGCTCTATGCCAGTCAAATGCCACAGACAAAAATAGTGGCCCATCCCCATGTTGGCAAATGCTAAGAGGAGAGAATAGACTTTCACCTTCTCGAGGCTGTAACCAGGCACCCCAACTCTCCCAATGGGGTGGTGACAGAGAAAGCCAAGCAGGAAGCCAGGATTTGCATCCCCACCAGCCGGTAACAAGGCCCTAACAGCATCGCTGGAGACTACACACTCCCACCCAACAGTCACAAGATGCCACTCCCTCTCACCACTAGAGCAGTATCAGAGCAGGCCTGGTACAAAGTCTGGACTTTCACCATTGCTCAGTGGTAACAAGGCCACTGTCATGGGCCACAGTGTCAGTGGGCACCATGCTGGAAACCAGAATTTCCATCCCCTCCCAGCAGCAACAAAGAGCTATCCCACTGAAACAAGTATCAATGGAGGCTAAAATGGGGAACCTGGGCTTCTACCTCCTTCCACCAGCAGTACCCTTCATCCCATCCCCTCCTGTAAGGGTGTCACTTAAACTAAAACAGAAGATCCAAACTTTCATAATGTAGTACAAAATGGCCAGGTTTTGATGGAAAATCACCTGTCATACCAAGAACCAGGAAGATGTCAAACTGAATAAGATGGTCAATAGATGCCAAAACCAAGATGTCAAAGATGTTAGAATTAGCTGACAATGATTTTAAAGCATCCACGATAAATAGGCTTTAAGAAGCAATTACGAACATACTTAAATGAAAAATTAAAGGCGCACAAAGAAAGTCTCAGTGAAAAAAACAGAAGATATGAAAGACCAAATGGAAATTTCAGAACTCAAAAATAACTGAAATAAAAAGCTCTGTGGATGGACTCAACAGCAAAAAGGAAAACAAGGAGGAAAGAATCAGTGAACTAGTAAGATAGAACAGTAGAAATTACCCAACCTAAACAACACAGAGAAAATTCACTGAAAAAGAAAAGTGAACAGAGCCTCAGGGACCAATAAGACTATAACAAACTACCAATATCAAGAATGAAATGAGATACCAGCACTGACCCTGCAGACATCAAAAGGTTAAAGACTAAGGGAATACCACAAATAACTATACCTGTAAATTTGACAACTTAGCAGAAGAAATGGTCACCTGCCCCCCTCCCCCCCCCAGGCTGGTGTGAGGCCTAACGGGCTGGGTGGGAGGTGGTACATATAACACATGGTGCTCCAGGAGTCACTGGTGCCACTGCCACCAAACAGGAAAGCCCTTCACCACTGACCTGGCACCCATCCACAGGAGCTCTGTAACCTATCAGCATATCTGTTAACTCACTCAGTATGAAATAGGTCATTTGAACAGCCCTATAACTGTTAAGGAAATTGAATTCATAATTTTAAAATTCCCCAAAAAGAAATCCCCAGGCCCAGATGGTTTCACTGGAAAAATCTACCAAACATTTAAAGAATTAATACAAATTAGTGAAGGGAATACTTCCAAATTCATTTTATGAAGCTAATATTATCCTGATAACAAAACTTGACAAAGATAGTGCAAATAAAGAAAACTTCAGACCAATATCTCTCATGAATACAGATGTAAAAATTCCTCACAAAACATTGGCAAATATATTACAGCAATATATTAAAAAATATACACTATGACTAAATTGTGTTTATTCCAGGGGTGCAAAACTGGTTCAAAATTTGAAAATCAATTAATGTAACCCACCATTTTCTTTCTTCCAAAAAGAAAAATCATGTAATCATATGAAATGATTAAGGAAAAACATCTAACAAACATCAACACACAGTGATTACAAAAATTATCACAAAAGAGAAATAGAGAACTTACTCAACTTGATAAAGATTATCTACAAAAAGCCTATAATTAACCTTATACTTAATGGTATAATACTGAATACATTCTCCCTGATATCAAGAACAAGTAAGGATGTCCACCCTCACCACTCTTATTCAGCATAGTGCTGGAAGTTCTAGTCAGTGCCATAAAGCAAAAAAAAAAAAAAAAAAAGGAAACAAAACCATACAGATCAGAAGGGAAGAAATAAAACTGTCCCTATTTGCAAATGATATGATAGTCATGTAGAAAATCCCAAGCAATCTACAAAAACATTCCTAGAACTAATAAGAAAAGTCAGCAAGGTCACAGGATATGTGACAAACAATAGTCAATTGTATACTAGCAATGAACACATGGACATTGAAATTAAAAATATGAGATGACTTATAATCACTTAAAAATGAAATATTTACATAGAAATCTAAGAAAACACATACAAGACTTGTATTCTAAAAATTATGGAATGCTGATGAAAGAAATCAAAGATGAAAATAAATGGGAGAGAGAGTGTTCACAAGATTGGAAGACTCAACATAAAAAAGATGTCCATCCTCCCCAAATTGATATACAGTTTTATTAGAATTCCTATCAAAATCTCACCAAGATTTTTTGTAGACAGAGACCATATTTTTCTAAAACTTATATTGACAGGCAAAGGAACCCGAATAGTTGAAACCATTTTGGAAAAGACAAAGTGGAAGGAATCACTGTATCAGATTTCAAGACTCGACATACAGTAGCAGATATTGGTGGAGGGATAGGTACACAGATCAGTGGAATGGAATGGAGAACCTAGAAATGGACCTACACAAATTTTCCAGATGATTTTTGACAAAGGTAGAAAACCAATTTATCAAAGGAAGAACCGCCTTTTCAAGAAATGGTGTGGTTACAACTGGACATCTATGGGCAAAAAAATAACCTTAATCTAAAACTCATATTTACACCAAAATTTACTCAAAAAATGGATCATGACCTTAAATGTAAAATGTAAACTATGAAATTTTTAGGAAAAAAAACAAAAGAAAATCTTTGATATCTAAGGCTGGGCAAAGAGTTCTTGTACTTAACACCAAAAGCACTACCCCACAAAAGGGAAAATCAGTAAATTGGACTTCACCGACACTTAAAGCTTTTCTTTGTAGAAGCCCAAGTGAAGAAAATGAAAAGACAAGCTACAGTTTAGCATACAAATCTGCAAACCAAATACCCACCAGAGGACTAGTATCTAGAATATAAAAAGAACTCTCCAAAATCTACAGTAAAAAAGAACAAATAATCCGATTAGAAAATGGGCAGAAGTCATGAATAGACATTTCACTGAAGAGAAGGATGGCATGTAAGAATATGAAAAAATGTTCAATATCATTAACCACGAGGTAAATGAAAAGTAAAACCACATACCTATCAGAATGGATAAAATTTAAAAAACCAAATGCTGGTAAGGATATGGAGAAACTATATCACTCAAACACTGCTGATGGGAATGTAAAATGGTGTAACTACTCTGGAAAACAGTTTGGCCGTGTCTTTAAAAAAAAAAAGTAAACATGTAGCTACCATGTGCACTCCTGGGCATTTACGCCAGAGAAATGAAAAGTGCTCACACAGTAACCTGTACACAAATGTTTGCAGCAGCTTTATTTACAATAGCCAAAACCTGGAAAAAACCCAGATATCCTTCAACAGGTAAACAGTTAAACAAACTGGAATATGCTAGAATACTATTCAGCAATAAAAAAAGAACAAACACTTTGCACCTGGAACAACTTGGATGAATCTCCAGAGAAC
The DNA here is from genome assembly GCF_022837055.1 of Prionailurus viverrinus. Classification (NCBI taxonomy): domain Eukaryota; kingdom Metazoa; phylum Chordata; class Mammalia; order Carnivora; family Felidae; genus Prionailurus; species Prionailurus viverrinus. The sequence continues at coordinate 38,020,024 of NC_062575.1, read as the reverse complement.
TTTGCTGAGTGAAAAAAGCCAATCCCAGAAGGTTACATTCTGTATCATTATGTTTACGTAACATTCTTGACGAAATAATAGAAATGGAGAAGAGACTAAAGTTTGCCAATGATTAAGGAAGAGGTCTGAAGGAGATGCAAGTGGATGTGGCTATCAAAGACAACATGCAGGATCCTTGGAGTGATGGAAATACTCGACTGAATCATGTTATCCTGTTGTGCTACAGTTTTCCAAGATGTTACAATTATGGGGAAACTAGTACAGAGTATACATATAGGACCATTCTGTATAATTTCTTACAACAGTACATTAGCTCAGCAATAATCTCAAAATAAAAAGTCTCATTTAAAAAAAGCAACTCAGGGCGCCTGGGTGGCTCAGTCGATTGGGTGTCCGACTTCGGCTCAGGTCACGATCTCGTGGCCTATGAGTTCAAGCCCCGCATCGGGCTCTGTGCTGGCAGCTCAAAACCTGGAGCCTGCTTCGGAGATTCTGTGTCTCCCTCTCCTTCAGCCCCTCCCCAACTCATGCTCTGTCTCTGTCTCAAAAATAAATAAACGTTAAAAAAAATTTTTTTTAAAAGAGCAACTGAGCTTCAATTGCTACAAAACTGTTTGCAAAATTAACAAATGTGAAGGGTCTAAATCTCAAAGTTATCCTAGAGAAACTGTCAGATTTCTTATTTTTCTTCCTTACACAATTGACTCTGGCTGATTTAGTGTATATCAGTGTCTGAACTTCTTTGAGGAAAGAGAACGGGAGTGTACATCTTTACATCTTGGTCCCACATTTTACTTATTTAGAACTTAAACCTAAACTTCTTTCCCAAAAGATAAGAGATTATCCTACCTTGGCACCATATAAATCTGAGTTCTTCATTAAAAATTCTGCTGATGTTCGCACCGTGACTCCTGTAGTTTCACACTGCAGCACACAGTTTTCCAATGTGGTCTTACCACGATGAATGACTAGAATGAAAACATGCAATCAAATGCTTTAAGTAATGTGTGTTTTCCAATATTAGAAATGGTCTAGAGCTGACATTAGGTGGTCTAAATATTTCACTAGCCACCATGTAAACTTTGTTATTGGAATTACAAATTCATAATTTACAAAACAATGACTAAAATCTAAAAGCAGCATTTTAAAAAAGAATGATCTCAGAAACGTAAAACCAAGTTAAAAAGCACTTTTCATTACCAAAAAAGTATCAGAAAGTAACTTTCATGAGTATCCTGGAAGGGAGAAGAAAAGGAGACCAATTCTAGAAAGGGAATACAGATCCTAGGAAACAAATACCAGCACAATGGGAAAATAGCTGCATTGAGTTTAGGGCTAATCGAAAACAAAGAACACAGACCACAATATTGGAATGTTTGAAAGAAAAAAATGATCACAAAGAAACCAATATTAAACTAACAAATTTTCAGAATAGACTGAACTATTTTTTACTTTAGAGTAAGCTTCCTAAGTCATCATGTTATGTGTACATAAATAATTAATCAGTCTTCCATATACTCAAGAGTAAGTTTATTAAATTGCATTTTCCAGGGAAAGTAAAGTTTTCCTTCCTGGAACAAAATAATACATGAAATATTCAGATACTTACTCAAGATTCCTTCTACAGCATCATGCTGAATAAATTTTATGCTTGAGATCTTAATATCTGCACCTGTACAATCCACAAAAGTGTCTCCTTTGCCCCTCTTTTCTATCACAATATCATCTGGTAGACCATATCCTAAGGAAGAGAGCAAGAGTGTTTAAGATGCTTGAGGGGAAATGTCTAAACACAAAATTGCTACAGTAGATTTCTCTATTTCAAATGACCACAAATGATATTTGAGACCAGTCAACCAAGTTGCATTTAAGTAAAATCTAATTATCTCCTCACATATCTTGTTTAATTTAAACCAGGGTATACAATTTTTAATTATAACAACTCCTCAATTTGCTCCCATTATCAGGAAGACTACCCTATCAACCATCTCAGACCAGGTCAGCACTAAATTTGCTTACAAAACTGCTATATAAAAGTAAATAATCCTAAATACTCACAGCTGGTTCAAAAAGTTTTAAAAATGCATTTAACCCTTAAAAGTTTTTTTCCCCACTCTAAAATCCTATTATTCTAATACAAATTAGGTTTGAAAAATCCTAGGCATTTCTCAAGATTTTTAAATTTTAGTATTCTCTTAAACAGGTTGACTTAGAACCTGACAGATGGACTTAAAACAATTTCAGTTATTGAAAAAACAGGTCTACTCATGAACCAATAAAAAACAATGGAGCTCTACAAATTCCAAACTAATAATGCAGGCCAGACCTCTGAATGGGCTTACAAAACCTGGAGTGTCAGAAACCTAGAGAAGTTGTCTGACTTTCATCATAAAACGGAATCACATAGAAAAAGCTGTAAGAACTAAGTCTCAATGTCTAAGATGAGCCTTTGAGTAAATGAAAGCAGTCATTACATTAAACAGGCAAAACCAATAAAGTTTTCTGTACTCAAAGGACACAGACAAGCCTTTGGGGGCACTGAAGAAGAATACAAGAGGACTCCATATTTGGGGGTAATGCCAGTGGTGGACTCTGGATGATTGGATTGTAAGTAATTTCTCTTTCTGATTTCTTTTGTGTCTGCCTGCAGTTGGAACATTTTCTACGATAACCATTATGTTTATCATCAAAAAAATTAAAAACTAAAAAAATTTGCCATATTGAGGAAAAAAATTAAGCTTATTACATTAACAAGCTACATATTCTTAGCAATTTAAAACATAAAACCATCATTTAAGCAAATGTACTAAACAAGAAAGAAAAACCCTACTATAGGTACTGTTAACACCCTGCACATAGTAGGTACTCAATTATATATCTCTTGTGATAAGTGTTAGCTATAGATCAGTCAGATAAGCTATCAGATAAGCCTTAATCTTCTTACTCATAAACAGGTACTCCATATATTCACACTAGATATACCACCTGATTCCCCAAATTCTCAGAAATGCCCCCTGTTAGTAAATCTATAGTCATTTTTACACTTAATCCTCAGATATCTATATGGTTATTTATGACACTTTGGCAATTTCATTATTAATTTCCTCACCAACCTAGGAAGAACTGCTATCCACCATACAATCTATAATATCAATGCTATTTTCACTATGCTAAAAAATAAAGTGTTTTTATTGCAGTGATTTATCCTGCAGATGTGTTATTTATACACACACATCTATTATATATCAAATATTTGGAGAAGGGAAATAACAAAAATTACATACATAAAAAAGGGGGTAAAGTGATGTACTAGTGAACAGCGGGAAATTAAACTCCCAGCCTTGCTTCCATTAAGAAGTTTTGACAAGATAAAGATAAAGAGCATAGCTTAAGCAGTTTGTGAACAGCTGCACAAGTCCCAAAATGATATATGATTTTTTGCATTACAAGCTTTATTGCTAACTTGAAGCTTTTTTGGTAAATAGTTGAACAGGTGCATCTAAATTTAATATGTTATGGAAATACACAGGACCATGAAGAACAACTGTAAAGTAACCTAAATTTAGGAATCACTCTAAATGTACAATAAGATTATGACAGCCTAAAAAGTTATTTTTAATAGAATCTTTCAACATTAATGTTCTCATAAGTATACTTTGGTCAAGATACGAAGTAGAATTTGACATTCAGCAAGTTTAAAGAATGAATAAGATAAAGATTTTTGGTCCACTTTCAAGTTGGACCTGCACCTACGCAGAAATACGTTAAATTTAAAAAAAAAACCATGCATCAACACATCCATAACATATAAGAAATGAAGAGTAGGCAGGAAATAAAAAATACTAAACCTTAAAAAATATTCCTAGGGAAAATTTTTATTCTAGAAATGAAATTTCCTTTCCATAAACCACCTACATTCTGGAAAATATGCTTCTTCGTAATGGTCTTTTTTTCTCTATGTGCTTGTTTTCCCAACACATACAATGCCACAAAAAAATCATACCTCAAGTTGCTCAAACACTGAGTCAATGTCCCACACACTTTAAATATATATTTAATATATATATATATATATTTTTTTTTTTGAGAGACAGAGAGAGAGGACACATGTGGCAGGCGGGCACACGTGGGAAAAGGGCAGAGGGAGAGAGAGAATCTTAAGCAGCCAGCACAGAGCCAAGGCAGGGCTCAATCTCACAACTGTGAAATCATGACTTGAGCCAAAATCAGGAGTTAGTAGCTTAACCAACTGAACCACCCAGGCTCTCCTAAATACTCAAAATATTTTAAGGAAATTCATTTGAAATCAAATAGAATTAATCATATTCTTGGAGTTTCAACAAGATCAGTGATTTACTGTTTTCTTAAGCATTATCATGCCAGAGAGTTTGGTTGCATGATATTCCGGACTCACCTTCCAACTCAATGGAGTCAGCAATGGCGAATGTGCCATGTACCATGTAATGGCCAGGACAAACAATCACAGTGTCACCTTCATAGCAGGCATTTATAGCAGACAATGGATCACTATGGAACTAGAAAACAACAACATATTGCAAATATACAGCCCCAAAAGCAACCTACATATCACTCCAGGTACTCTCATGTTTCACTTTCAAAGTGCCAAAACCACATACTTAAAAAAAATATCTCCTCAGCTACTGCACTGAACCCAACACGTGCTTGGTAAGTGACTAATGCTTATGAAAGGCAGGGCTCTCACTACTACCCATTTCACAAAAAATCAACTCTGGGGCGCCTGGGTGGCGCAGTCGGTTAAGCGTCCGACTTCAGCCAGGTCACGATCTCGCGGTCCGTGAGTTCGAGCCCCGCATCGGGCTCTGGGCTGATGGCTCAGAGCCTGGAGCCTGTTTCCGATTCTGTGTCTCCCTCTCTCTGCCCCTCCCCCATTCATGCTCTGTCTCTCTCTGTCCCAAAAATAAATAAACGTTGAAAAAAAAAATTAAAAAAAAAAAAAAAAATCAACTCTGGGAAGCTCCTATAAACGCTTTGTAGAATTCAGGAAAACCTGGCCTGAATTAGAAGAAAAAAAGCCACCTGCAGCAAAAAAACTCCTTTTACCTGAATTTCTGTTTCTTCCTTACAAGGCTCCTGACAAAGCCTGTCCCTGAGCAGAGACCGCAGCAGACCAGTCATCATGGCGGAGGAGACCACATGCGTGACCTTCTGACCATTTGGACGAATGCCCTTTGCTTGGATATTCGAATTCTTCTGATAACCAAACACGTATCTTAGAGAAACCAACAGACCTATCAGTTCTCAGTAAGATAGCTGGTTAGAAAAGATGCCAACTAGCTAAGAATAACAAAGATACACATACCTCAACAATGGATTCTCAATGAGTTTTAGCTTTTGTTTCAACTGTTCCATCTCTGAATATAATTTTAACCCTTCAACCATGGAGATGTTTTCCTGCTCGGAATCGGAGTTACAATTTGACAAACTGCTTCTCAGATTTAAAAATTTCCTGTAACTGTCCTCACATTGGGACAACAGATTGCGGTAATCAACAATAAGTCCTGAAGGAACTCGATCTTCAAGGATGTCATAATGCCTGCAAGTTTAAAAGCAAATTGAAATACACTGCCTTTCTGATATATTTTCCTATCATTAAAACAGCCCATTTAGTCCTTAAAGACCAGGAAGAAAAGCATTTTATAATACATAACTCAGTACATGTTAAGTCTTTCTGAATAGCACTCTATTATAAGTGGAAGCTATTGAAAGTTTTAAGGATCACTTTATTAAAGTCACTAGCTTTTCTTGCTTTGGGGAGTTGCTGGGTTTTATTCTTAGATCCAAGCATTTGTTATTTACAAACACTGAAAGTCCATGTTTCACAATTTGTAATCATTATTTAATAAAAATTATTTTCTCATATATTAGATTCAAAATCTTAAGTGAATGTCAGAGGGCAATCTGGGAGTGTGGATGGGAAGGGAAGTATCTCAAGTAGTTTCATAACAATGTCGAAGATGACCATATTTATAAGATTGAAAAATAAAAATGATTCAAGTCATCTAGTCCTTCCTCACATTTAAAGCCCTACAGCAAAAAATTATGCTGAATATTCCCTTAGGAAGATTATAACAGTATTTCAAAAACATAAGCCTTTGAGATTCTCAGAAAAAAATATAAAGCTGCCATTACTAAACTAGAGAGTGATTGAAACAAAATAACCTTGTACTGGACAACCTTACTGGTACTTAAAATTTATTATTAGTTTGTATATCTTCACAAATATATAGACAGAACAAAAAGTATTTCTAGATGCAATAAAATAATTTATGAATGTACAATCAAGTTAATGGACATGAAATTAATGGATTTGAAAATAAACTGCAATATTATTGTCATTACCTAGTGTTTTAAAATAATTGCTTTATTTCTCACTTAAAAGTATATTGACTAGCTATGCCTGAGGCTAGAGTTTTTCAACCTTGGCTGCATATTAGAATCACTGGAGAGCTTTTAAAAATACAAATGCTCAGGTCCCCATTCAGACCAATTAAACTGGTCTCCAGAAGTAGAGAGGTTTTGTTTTTTTTTAAAGTTCCTTGGGGATTCTAATGTGCAGTCGAGGTTGAAAACTATTGCCTTAGATGATGTTTTTCTAACTTAGTCATGCTCTAAATAAGATAGGGGGGAAAAACAGAACCACATCCTAAACAAATTTACATGAAATTACAGTTAACATTCAAACAGTACTTAAAATGAATAAAAAATAATTTTTTCCACTTTTCAAGTAAATGAATTAGGTGAAGCTTGAAAAGCAAGGATTTTGTCTGCTTTGGTTAATCCATACTCATTTAAAGATATTCTAGAAATCCACTTTGCAAACAAAAAATTGGGAACCAAACCACTGACTGCTTGATCAGGTCTATTAAGTTATGAAGATTAAGACTCAAATTTTAAAATAAATTTCTTAGCATTTCCAATATCCATGCCAATCAGCTATGTCTTCTCATTAAAGTGATACTTTGTGGTCTGGAAGCAATGAACCAACATCTGTGTCTCAGACCCATAAGCTTTGAAGTACAGCGTTTTGAATTAAAAAGGAAAAATATTTACCTCACAGTGCAAAATCAAGACAGTATGGTTTGATTCCCTTTAAATCCTGCATGTTCATAACGCTACTCCTCTCTTTGCCCAGGGACCTTTTTAAAGAGTCTGCCTACATTTGATAACATTCCAGTTTCCCCATCAAGTACCATAGTTTTCTTCTCCATAACTTAAAACAATTCCTCCCTTACACTTTCTTATCTGCCAGGGATGTAAAAGGTAAATATGTAAATCATCTCTTGTTGTTTGAACATGTAAAGCTGTCAAATCAGAATACAGTCTTTTCCAAGTAAAGATCAAATTTGCTAGATACACATTATTCACCTACCATTACATTTCACTTCAATCAAAACCAATCATTGCTCTCTAAGAGCAAGCATAACAAAACTAGAAAATATGCAAGCTTATTGAAATTCTGGCATTTTATTGAATATGTTATGGGAAAATAGGAAATGCATGATGGAAAAACTGGAAAGGCTAAATAGAAATCACACATAATTCTAAACCAGGAGGAACCATTAACCATACTTTTCACATGTTTTTTACTTATTATTTACTATGTACATCAAGAGAAATTTACCAAATCTATTTGGGTTCCACGAAAATGTAAAGGGTTACTGCCTTACCTTATGTAGCAAAATCATCTTTCACACAGGGAAAAAAAATCACCTTCTATAATTTTTTTTTTTTTTTAGTGCAAGTTCTAATTTTATTCTTACTGCAGCACTGCAGTAAGAGTGGTATTAAATTACCACTCATGAATACAAGAAAATTACCTGGTCTTAGAGTACCATCTAGTGGAAATCTGAATACTATGTGGGTTGCATAGTTAAGTTACATTTTTTGTAATGTGTTTTTCCCTATAAAAATATAACAATTCTTCTTCTTCTTAGAAGAAGATTGTGTTTCAGTAATTAGTATATTTTTATGCACCACCAATATTAATTGTTTAGTATTTTTATCTATTTGTCAAATAAGATTTAAGGACAAGAACTTGACAAAACATCCTGAGATAATTCTGTTAGTTTAGCCCAGTGTCTTTTACTACAGGAACTTAGAATAAAGCCAAATATTTTTAAAAGTACTCTTTTAAAAAATTAAAGCAAAAGAAATATCTTATAATTCAACTAACTTCTCTATTTCTCAAATAATTGTCTTTGAATTTAACACAGGGTTTCTTTTAAACACATTAGCTCAAACTGAGTTTTATTCAGACTTACCAAACAGTGAGCTGTTTAATTTCAGTGTCCCTGAACTCAGCTTTTAGACTCAAGTGTATAAACACTAAAAATAGGTTTCTCTGCATTCGTACAGGTTTCATTTAATAACTCGTCAATGGTTTATCCTATTTGTATAGCGGCCTGCTTCTGTGTGTGGGCCCTTGGAGTAACATACACAAGACAGGTAAAATAAACCATGGACAGCTCTTTTTACAACATGGACAAGGTCACTAGCAAATACTTACAATCTCAATCGAGGTTCAACACATCTGACAAAATAATCATACTCATCCTCCTCTTCTTCATCCCAGCTCCTCCAAATGTTTTGATAGAAAAATCTGAAAAGGAAACTCATATCATTCAAATTAATCACTGGCTCAGTGTTAGGGTTTTGGAGAGTGCAAGCTAAAGAGTAAATCACAACAACTGTATCAGTGATTATAGAGAATGCTGCATAAATGCTAGACTTGATAGTTTTGAGTCATACAAGAACTTTTTTAGATTGACTAAAGAAGAAGTTTTCTACAACACTGTTTCCATTACCACCTCTTTTTAATCAGAAGAACTATTTATTGACCATCTGTAATTGGGTAGATGGTAGTGTCATTTGTTAAGATAGGAAAGACTGGGAGAGAAAAAGGTTTGGGGTTGAAAACAGTTTGAACTGAGATGCCTATGTGACCTCCAAGTGGATGATGTCAAGAGCGAATATGAATATATATGCCCAAAGCCCAAGGGAAATATCAGAGCTAAAGACATAAATCTAGGAGTTGTCAGCATATTGATGACATTAAAGCAACAGATGAGATCATCTAGGGAAATAATATAAAACAGCAGTTCTCAAACCTGATTCTGCATGTTAGAGTTCCCCAGGAAGCTTTTAAAAATTGATTCCCAAACCTATCCCAGACCGATAAATCAGAACCTTTGCAAAAGGCAGGAGGGGGACAGGGGTTGGGTGCAAGATCCATATTTTTTTAACCCCTCCCCCCCTCCCAAGCGATTGGACAAATTTTTATTATGGAAAATTTCAAACATCCACAAGAGCAAGTAGTATCATGAACACCGTTTATGCATTAACCAGGTTCAACAATTATCAATGCATAGGCTATTTTATTTCATCTCTACCCTACCCACTTACTTCTCTGCTCCCCACCCCCACCATCTCAACACTGGATTTACTTTAAAGCAAATGTCAAACATACAACATTCACAAATTTTAGCATATAGCTCTAAAATAAATCTTTACACCAAGAAAGTGTTATAATTTAATATCCAAATATCCAGTCAGTATTGAATTTTCCCTATCTGTCTCTTCTGCTATTGTTGCTGTTATTGTTTTATCATTGGCTTGTTCAAATCAGGATCCAAACAAGGGTCAGCTATTGCATTTAATTAAATCACAGTTATTCTATAGATTATCCCTCCCTCCTTTTCTCTTTGCAATTTAAGTTTCCCACACTCTGAATTTTATTGATTGCATCCCCATGGGGTCATTTAACATGTTCTTCCGCTTCTTTTACTTCTGGTAAACAGAAAGTAAGATCTAAAGACTTGATCAGCTTTGGGAAAGATGTTTTGGCAAGGATACTTAAAGACGGACACAAGGGCGCCTGGGTGGCGCAGTCGGTTAAGCATCCGACTTCAGCCAGGTCACGATCTCGCGGTCCGTGAGTTCGAGCCCCGTGTCAGGCTCTGGGCTGATGGCTCGGAGCCTGGAGCCTGTTTCCGATTCTGTGTCTCCCTCTCTCTCTGCCCCTCCCCCGCTCATGCTCTGTCTCTCTCTGTCCCAAAAATAAATAAAAAATGTTGAAAAAAAATTAAAAAAAAAAATAAAGACGGACACAATGTACTTCCATCAGGAAGCATAAGATACCTGGTCATCTCTTCTGATGATGAGGTTAAGAATGACCAGTGGATTCAGGTGTTGTCAACCGGATCCATCTACTACAGAGTTCCCCATCAGTTTTTCACCAATGGTTGTAGCAGCCAACCACAATTATTGCCTAGAACCTTTATTTTATTACAAGTTGCAAAATAGTGATATTCTGATCCTATCATTCTTTCTTCATGTATTAGTTGGCCTACTCCTATAAAACACAATCCCCAGGGGCACCTGGAGGATCAGTCAGTTGAACGTCTGACTTTGGCTCAGGTCATGATCTTGCAGTTCATGAGTTCGAGCCCCACATTGGGCTTGCTGCTGTCAGCCTGTCAGTGCAGAGCCCACTTCAGATCCTCTGTACCCCCTCTCTGCCCCTCCTCTGCTTGCGCTCTCCCCGAAATAAATATTTAAAAAAACAAAAACAAAAGCAATTCCCAGGTAATTCTAATGTGCTTCCAAGGCTGATTAAAGAGAGAGAAGGGTAGATAGTCTAGGACCGATCCCTGGGTAACTCCAACATTTTAAAGTTTTGAGCAAGAGAGGAAGAGCCAAGATGACTAAGAAGCTGGAAGAGTGTGTGTTAGGAAGATGGGAGTGATCAAATAAATAGAATGTGACCAAGAGGGAAAGCAAGATGAGATCAGAAAAGAGATGACTGGGAAGGAGAACATGGAGGACTTTGGTGACCTTAAGCACAATTTCAGTGGTGCTGTGGGGCAGAAGCATTACTGGAATGCCAGGAGGTGCAGACTGTGACTACACAGAATTCTGTCAAGAAGTTCTGCTGTGAGGGCACGTGGGTGGCACCTGGGTTAAGCAATCGACTTCGACTCAGGTTATAATCTCACAGTTCATGAGTCGAGACCCACATCAGGCTCTGTGCTGACCACTCACAGCCTGGAGCCTGCTTCAGATTCTGTGTCTCCCTCTGTCTCTGCCCCTCCCTCACTAGTGCTCTATCTCTCAAAAATAAATAAGCATTAAAAAAATTAAAAAAAAAAAAAGTTCTGCTATGAAAAGGAAGGAGCAGTGAAAATAAAGCCATCTCTTAATTCTTGTAGATTGGACTGCCGGTCTCTTCACCCTCTAGTCATCTCAAAAAAAAAAAAAAAAAAAAGAACCTGAGCATGCGTTTACTCAGTTAAAAAACTCTGCTGGCTGCTGCCCTCACAACGAAGTTCAAATTCCTGAGCTTGGCGGTATTACTTGGATTCACAATCTGGCTACAGAGCACCTCTCTTGTCAGACCTCCTGCATGCAAACTCCCATTTCACAAGGTCTTTCAAACTTCCATGTGAAATGCTGGTCAGGCTGTCCACCTTCTCCACCTGGTGAACTTATATTTACATTTCAAGACTTAGCTCAAGTATTATCCTCACCAGTACCATACTGGGCATTCACACACATCACTCACATCTGCACCTCCTCCAGTGTTTATTCTCTCAAGACCAAAACCTTAACTTCTGGCTTATCCACTCATATCTCCTCATCCCCCACATCCACTCGGCCACCAAGTCCCAGCCATCCTACCTTCTCAGTAAGCTTCCATGTGTCCTCTCCACACCCCACTCTAGCCCACTCTCTTGCCCGATCTTCTTATTCCATCTCCCTCCATTTGTTTTTCACACAGCAGCCAGAACAAATCTTTTAAAACACAAAGCTGATCCTATTCACCCTTGAATAAAAACCTTTTTCAGTGCTTCCGCAGTGCTTTTACAGATAAAATGATTAATTGGCCGATGAAGTCCCACATCTTCTGACTCCTGACAACCTCTAAGCTAGTTTCATAAGTCTTCCCCATTACTGTCTGTGTTCCAGCTATAATGGCCTTCCAGTTCCTTAAATTCACTCAGCTCCTGAACCTGTTCCCTCCCCACCCTTGCCACACCCTTTTCACGTAGCCAACCCTTCAGACCCAGGTTCAAATGTCATTTCCTCAGGAAACAACCATGTAACAGCCACCTGACCTAGTCTTAGAACACTCTAATTCTTCATTGCACTCACTGCAGTTTCCAATCACATTTATACCTTCATGTGATTAAGATTCATCTCCCACCTTTAGAATGAAGCCTGCTGGTGGTGGTGATTGTGTCTGTTTCATGCACCAATCAAATCAGGACCCAGCACTTGAATACTCATTGAATAAAAAACAAACGAGAACCCTCATAACTTTTCTGGGCATTGACCAGAATCTGAGTCCTCAAAATGAAGAATAAATTTAGCCAGGCTCACCTTCAAATACCATTACTAATTCCAGATACTTGTCTTTGTACCAACTTCAATACCCATAAAGCTTCATTCCCTGATTCCTAATTTCCTAAACTCATCAATTATCCCTTTACCTTCAAAGGCTTCAGTTGACAGATTTTTTTCAAGTGAGAGGAACTGGTTCTGAACAGAAGCCAGTTCTTTAGATTTATATTGCTTGGCCAAATACTGAATATCTAGGGTTAAAAGTTCTTGTGTACAATTAGAATTTTCCATAAGATCTTGGAAGCTGGGCCTGAAACACTCTGCTTCTTTGTGGAACATCGAAATTAAGCTCAGCAAAACCAGGTTAACTCACTAATGGCATAAAAAGTGAAAACTACAAGACACTATGCTACTATAATCCAGTCTCCCAGCTCCTAGAGGAATAGAAGTCCATTTTTAAATAATCAAAAGTCAGCCTTCCTTAGTGAATATACTTATAATAAAGAAGATTCAAAAGAACTATCTGTATCAGGAACTATCTGACAAAAGATTTATCTGATGATGGTTAACAGAAAGGAGTTGAATGAGGGGATGGGTGAAATAGGTGATGGAGATTAAGGAGAGCACTTTTGATGGGCATTGGGTGATAAATGGAACTGCTGAATCACTATAAGTATCCCCTAAGTATCCTGGAAGCGGCCTGAGAAAACATCTTTGGTCAGATACATTCTTGGGAAAAAAAGTGTGTCTTATCGGTGTAGAAGACATAGTGTACCACCTCCTTCACTTTCTTTCCTTTCTTCATATTCAAGTACTTTAATCATAAGCCTTAGCCTCCAGAACTTTTAAGAGTTTCTAAACATATACAAACCAAACGAAGAATCCCGTATCTTTTGTTAACATTTGAGGACACTGAATGAAGGCCATACAGGAATTCTTTGGGTTTTTTTTTCAACTTTTCTATAAGTCTGAAATTATCTCAAAATGAAAACTTAAAATCTTTTTAAAATTTTTTTTAATTTAAAAAAGATTTCCCTATCTTTGAACATTTTAAAATACTGCAATGACCAACTTTATAGTTTGAGTTTTAAATCTAGGTATATAATGCAGACCAGAATTACTGCATTTCATCCAGTCTCAGGCCACAAGGTTATTTTTATCAACTCTCTTCCTACCTGACATGTTCAACTGCAAGAGCTGTCTGGTCAAATATTCCAGAATCATCAAACACCACCCACAGCTCTTGCAGGGGCAACCGATGTTCCTTCAGATCGAGGAGCTCATTCATACAATCCAAGGTAAAAGTGCTCACTTGAGATTCACAGAGGTACGGGTTGGCAAGCCTCACTACTGCCTTCAAGGCTGCAAAGTCCACATCTGTGACCTGAAATTTAAAATATTACTTACATGGAAATAAAAATTAAGACAAATATAAAACACTACTTATAGCCTGATTTTTTAAAGCATGAAATGGGAACACAGAGCCTTCTTCCATAATATAAAAAATAAACAAGAAGGGCCTGGTTCTTACCCATATGGAGCTTACATTGTAATTGAGAATTGAGAAGACAAAGAAAACTGTTATAAGCATTTGACAAAGCGTAACTAGCAGGGGTGATGGTCTGGTTTTGCTGGGATGGTAGGGAAAAAGTATAGGATGAAAGGGAAGCAGCCATCTGAAGATCAGGCAGGTGAAAAAGCCCTGTGGCAGACTGGCTGCTGGAGCAGGAGAAAGGCAGTGTTTCTTGCTGGAACCAAAGGGAAGAAATGGGCAAGGGAAGGGGCAGCAGTAGATGAAGTGAGAGAGAGGGGCAAGGAGATCAGGACAGAAAGGGCATTGGAAGGAACTTGGGTTTTGTGTTCTCTAGATAAAGAGAAACCACAAAGCCAACACCAAGGCTTTAGTAAATGCAATGCATTAGAGGTTTTAAGCAGAGGAATGGCACATTTCTCTTTTAAAACAATGACTCTGATAACTTTTAGAGAATAAGTCAGGGTAGAGGTGGGAGATTGAACATGGACAGAAGACATGGATTGTAACGACACTATCATAATCAAATTAATAGGCCTTTACTGCAACCAAAGATATTAGCATAACCCAAAATTCAAAAGTCCCCAGGAACAGCTGCCACCTACTGCCTCATACATAATCACTGCAGAAAGTGATGTCATTTTAAAAAGGAGCTGCAGCAACAACTTGTATTCTTACTCCCTGGTTTAACATTTTAGTTTAACAGGGTTTTTTGTGGTCTAGTTAACAAACACTGAGAAAAATTCACAGCTGTAATTAGAGTGCAAATTTAGTGTAAAAGGCCCAGTCAGCTGAAAAATAAGATTGTTTTTACTTTTGACAATGGGACACATTATCAAGAGATTAACCACATATCTACAAATTTGTTAGGCAAAAAAATAGGCCAGTTTTTAAATGCCTGTTGGGTTTGAGCTACTTAATGGGCTACAACTAAGAAGGTAAAAAATTAATTGAAACTCAGTTGACTTCATAATGAGGCCTCTTTATTTCTTAAATGGTCTCAAATACCTCCTCCACTTCATAGATTTATAAACCATTTCCCCTTGTCAAAGGACACTGAAACTTACACCACCTCAATTCCCTGGTAACTCCTCCTTGGCTGCCTTTAAAATTTGCGGAACATTCCATACACCATGACAATTAGATGTGAAAAACATGCTATTTTCAATCAGCTCATAAACTTTAATTAAAAATAAGCACTTTGGCTGTAACAGTCTGAAGGAAAGTGCTTTTAGCAAGAGACAAATGCCTTAACAACAGAATTAAATTTACCTCAACCAGCACCTCAAACACATTAGTGTGCCAGACTGCCCGCCATCCAGATGGTTCAAGGACCTTCTCCAAGAACTCAGCTGTGAATTCTCTTACTTCAGAGGCCTTGCAGTCAGCTACAAACAAATTAAACACAATAAGAATTGAGACTGCATAAAGCAGAGAAAAGTTAACAAATCTACTTAAATCCACTTTCTCAGAATCAACTGGCAAGTCTGGGGGACTGAGATAAACAATCTACGTGTAAACTGAAAAGATAAAAGCAGTAAAAAAGAAAAAAAAAAAACCCTACTTACCTAAAATGTAATCTTGATAAGCTCTGAATCGCTCATAGAACAAAAGTTGACTTGTCTGGAATATTTCTGGGAAATGAGTCTTTCCTTCAGGCACAAAACTTTGTAAACTAGTACCCCGCTTATCATGATTGCTACAATCACTGCATGAATCTTCATCTTGGAACAGAGCTACAAGAACAATGAAAATAAGCAGGCTTAGAAACTCCAAACAAAATATAAACAAGGATTTGGGAGCAATGCTTTATTTACCTTTATCACTGTCATAAGAAACCAGTTTTCCAAACTTGAAAATATCACAAAAACCAAGTTCTACTTTGAAACAGTAAGAACTTAAAATGTTTCATAGGTTAGGTCTTTGTTGTTCTGTGAAGTTTTTCAAAGAGGCAGAGGAAAAGGGTTGTTTTTGATTCACTGTAAGTTACCAAAGATCTCCTTTAAAGAATAAAGCTGTGATTCTTACTGTAGCTAGCAACTTATAATAATGGTCAAATATCTTACAGTATTTTTTTTCCCCAAAACAATTCCATAAAGTTTCATTAAAGTTAGGAGCTGCTTTCCTATAGTCCTTCTCAAAATAAGTTGAAGCCTTTCTTTATTTTCTTCAATATCAGTCTGTCAGTGGCCCCTCAATAAACAAGGATGAGAAATTCTTAATGCATAAGGCTTACTTCGCTAAAGCTACTAGGTTCCTCCTCACTAATTTCAGTAACTATGTCTAAGGAAAAGATTAGAAAATGCTAATCACATTAGGTTTAGGCTGTATGTAATTATGTTTTATAAGGCATGATTTGGCCAGTGGCATATCTAATTCTGTGTAATGCGATGTTTTTAATAGACAAAATGGCTACTAAATAAACAATGCAGAGGGTAGCATTTAAGCTGGCAAAATAATTTCCATAGGTTATCTGAGACTGTTATTAACAGCAGTCTTCCCACCCCACCCCCCAGCTCCATGTATTTTCTCCTTGCTTTGACTTCTTTGCTTCTGTTCAGGCCACCAGAGCTACTTGACCTCACAAATGACCCACAGTGTACTCAGAGGTCTACTGCTCACAAATGCCAATGCACATTAAACTAAAAGGGCATCAATACCTCACTAGCTGTGGGGCAATCTCTCTGTGCGTCAATTTCCTCTCCTATAAAGGAAAGGTGAAAATAGCATGCTTATTTCAATTAAATTAAGATAATTAAATTATTTATTAATCACAATAGTAATATATAAATAGTATATATAAATGTTAAAGAAATAATACCTTTGCCTCACACCCATTAGGATGGCAATTATCAAAAAACAACAAGAAAAACTATCAGGGAAACAAGTGTTAGTGAGGATATGGAGAAGGAGGAACTCTTGTAAACTGTTGTAGGCATGTAAAATGGTACGGCTGCTATGGAGAACAGTATGGTGGTCCCCCAAAACCCTAAAAATAGAATTACCTTATGACCCAGCAATTTGACTTCTGAGTATATATCCAAAAGAACTGAAAGCAGGACCTCCAAAAGATATTTGTATACCCATGTTCATAGCAGCATTATTCACAATAGCTAAAAGGTGGGAGCAATCCAAGTGTCCATCAATGGATGAATGGAAGGAAATGAATGAAAAAGGAAGGAAATGCTGACATCTGCTACACCATGGCTGAACCATGAGGACATGATGCTAAATGAAATAAGCCAGTAACAGGAAGAGAAATACTGTATGATTTCACTGATAATGAGGTACTTAGTCAAAATCATAAAGACAGAAAGTATAATGATCATAGCCAGGGGATGAGGGAGAGGAGGATGGGAAATTATTATTCAATAGGAATAGAGTTTCAGTTTAGAAGATAACAGAGTTATGGAAATGGACAGTGGTGATGGCTGCATAACAGTCTGAATATATTTAATAACACTGAACTGTACAATTAAAAATTAAGACAGTAAACTTTGTTTTATGTGTATTTTAACACAATACAAAAAAGCAAAGGATACCTTACTTCAGCACAATTCTTTACTGCCACTTTGAAAGCATTACTTTTCACACATTATTTCACTTAATCTTCAACATTCTATTAAGACCATTGGCTCTGTTTTCCAGAAAAGAAAACTGAGGCCAAGTGACTTTTGCCAGGTCACAAGAGGGATTACTAGTGGAATTAAGTCATACATGTTTTCTCACTTTGCCAAGTCTCTTTCCACTACACAATCCAACTGCAAATGTTAAAGGAAAATTCTGAACAGCTTAAAAATATCAGGACAATAATAATAACGGAAATCTCCACAAAGAGGTAGACAGGACTGAGAATTACACTTCGGTTCTATTTTTAGACTGTCCCATATTGGCTCCCCTAACTTTGGGCGTGTCACCTACTCTCGGTGCGCAGGGCTACCCAGGCCAAGGGTTCAAGTTTCTTATCTTTCAGTTAAGGGAGGATGGTTCATGATCTACCTTAAGCTGGAGATGAAAAACAGGAGACGTCTCTCCACAGGTGAACACGCACAAAGCACCCGGAAGCCCACCCAGATATCCAGGTTGGAAATTCCTGGCCAGGCTCAACTCCCTCCAGTCTCGCGGAAGCTGAAGCCAGATGGGGCGGGGAGAAGGGGAGATGCCCAGGGTACCTCCCGACTTTGGCGTCCTGAGGGGCGGTCGGAGCCTCGCACTGTCACCACCGCCACTCTTGAGAGCTGGGTCCGGAAGCCCAAATAAGACCCAGGCGCCCTTTGAAAGTCCCGACGCCCCCAGGACCCCGCGGAAAGGGTCCGCCGCTAGAAGGCGGCTCCTCGGGCCCGGCATAACGGATGCTCACCTTTCTCCAGAGGCGCTGTCGACTCCTCGACCGCCCAGCCCGTACGCTCCGGCTGGGGAACCATCGCCTGCGACCCCAGCCCGCCAGCCGCCAGCAACCCGTCAGCCATTTCAAATTTCCGCGGGCTGCCGCCTAGCCCAGTAACAGAATGACGCAGGCGTTTCTGATTGGATACTGGGCCGAGGCTCTTGGGCCAATTAAAGGAAGGCTTACGTAGCCCCATTTCCGAACAAGCTCCGCCCCCTCCAGCTTCCACTAACCCCGGAAACAGCGCCTTGCGCCACCTACTGGGCGAGCGGACTGCTGTTCTTGTCCAAACTCTTGGTCTTTTCTTTACTGGGACAAAATTTAACTGGAACATAATTCGGGAAGATTTCCGAAACACTAACAAGCAATGCCTGGAAATGGGTATTAGAAAATGCACTGAATTGGGGATCAAAAAGCAGTATGTAGACTTGTTTTTGCCATTACTAGTGGTATTACCTTGAGCAAGTCACTTCACCTCTCAGGGCATCCTCAGTTGTAATAGTGTATCGGTCTCGGTGGCTGCGAACCTTTCACCACGACAAATCAGCCTCATTATCTCTCAACCCCTCCCCTCACCTCTCTCATTTACTATGTACACACAACACGCTCATGCACACACGCAATATTTTCAAAGAATGTCAAATTAAGTTTAGTAAGTAAAAGTATGCTTTACCCATATTTATTAATCAAAGGCAACTGTAATCTCCAATAATAACAGCTAACATTCATTAAGTATTGTGTGCAAGACACCCTCCTGCATGCTTTACCTTCACTCTTTTCTTTTTCCAGTTTTATTGAGAAATAATTGACCTACATCACTCTGTAAGTTTAAGGCACACAGAGTAACAACTTGGTTTACATATATTGTGAAATGATTACCCCAGTAGGTCCAGCTAACATCCATCTTCAAATATAGATACAATAAAAATAAATGAAGAAAAGAATAAAGGCAAAACATTTTTTCTCCTTGTGATGAGAAGATTTAGTCTCTTAACTTTTCTGTAGATGATACAGCAGTGTTAGCCATAGTCATCATGTTATACATTCCTACCTGCATTATTTTTTATACAATCTTCAAAAAAATCCTATGAGACAGGAAATAATTTTCTTCTCATTTTTCATTTGAGGAAACAGTCACCAAGAAGTAAAATAACTTGCCTAATTTAACCCAGCCCAACCAACATTACAAACCAGCCCAACTCTAGAAGTCACTCCGTTATGCTTCAGCTGGTGGTGACTAGTCAGAGCTGAGATTGGCCAGTTATAGCAGAGGTTACCAGAACACCAGCTGGGCTAAGTCCCACAGAAGGCCAACAGCCTGGTTGTGACAGGCTATGCAGTCTTGTCATAGGGAAAATGTATACACTTACTGCCTTGAAGGAAGACCTTGGGCTAAAGCCTCTCAGATCCCTTATGACTGAAATGAAATGGGGGTGGGGGGCAGCCAACTGTGGAAACCTGCACTTAATTCCACTAGCTTTTCCAGAAAATGCAATTTCTTTAACTCTTGTGTACAGCATCTGACCTTACACTTATTTGTTCACGGAGAAGATATTTATTGAGTTCCATGAGGTGGAACACACAAAACACACAAAACAATAAAATCAAGACAAGTACCAGGCCTTGAAGATTAAGCTAGCTTTCTCATTATTGTCCTTTTAACCCTCCCACCCACAAACCCCGAAAGTGTCAGGATTTCTCTCACCTTTCCCCCTCAGCCCTGGAGACAACATAGCTCTCATCTTGTTCAATTACCAAATACTTCATCAACCATCAAGATATTACCCAAACCAGTGCTTCTGGAAAAGTCTTGAAAGGAACAGGAGGCTGCAGAATCAAAGACAAAATACCTATGCTGCTTTAAACTCCATTAAGGACAAATTATTTATTAAATTGGATGCATTTCCAAACCTACATTAATATTTATACATTACCTGTTTGATTATATCAAAAGTTTTTAGAGTTTTCCCCTAAAAGGAGACCTATAAGGAGCACACCTTTCTTGGGAATTTGCCTTCCCTGCCCCTTTCCCCGTATCCTAAGGGAAGGATTTTTTTCATTCTTCCTTTCCACCTGTGGCCCATCTTGACCTTCCACCTACCCTAAATTGGGATGGCACCCATTATTCCCACTCTTTTTTATATCTTTGCTCTCTTTCTCTCCACTAGGTGCTTATACTATGGTCTATGCAAGGGCTCAAAACTAACTCCCCTCCCCCAAAAACTTCCTAAAGCCCAGTTGCAATCCTAAAATACAGCCCCCATGCTTTCTTTCTCTATAGTGCCTTTCTCTCCTGCTTTCTTGAAGGCCAATAGCTCCCTCCAACCTCACAAGCAGCACTGATGCCCACCACCCCACTTCTCTTCCCTTGGCCTCTGGGACCTTACTCTCCTAGTCTTCCTTCCTGCCCTCGTTCCTCTTCCTTCCCCTCAGATTTCCTAAACCTTAGGGTTTTCCCAAGGACATGTCCTGACTCCACCTTTCTCAGGAGGTAACTTAAGTGAGTGAAGAGGGCCAAGTGTGGACTGTGGCAATCACTGTGAGCACACAGGAAAGTTGATTTGCTAATTCACTCAACAAATAATTAACATATAGAGTATAAACTCTTTGCAAACAAGACAAGTAAGCAACCGGGTAAACAAGACAAGGCCCCTGTCTGCATGGAGTTCATAGCCTAGTGAAGATGCACAACAAACAAGAAAAATACAACTAACAAGCAAGAGTCTATTATGAAAAATACTAAAAAATAAAATAAAATTTAGTAATGTGATAGAGAATGATGAGTAAAGAAGACAAATTTGGGTTTTTATGTGAAAATGCTTGATTTTCAAGTAACAACTATTTTTTTTAAAACGTAAACACTATGGAACCCAGAAAAGTTTATTTCCTAGGCCAAATCTGGCCCACAGCTCACTAGATTGCAGCCTGTGCTCTAAGCCCCAACAGCTCAAAGTGTAGCCCAGGGACCAGGAGCTTGTTAGAAATGCAGAGTCTCTCTCCCTTCCCCAGATGTGCTGGATGGAAATCTGCATTTCAAAAGGATCCCCGGTCCCCAAACAACAGCATTTGTATTTGACACAAAGGCCTTCAAACCTAACTTCTCTCCCGAATTTAGTTCAGTTTTCATCTTCCTGCTGGAACACTTGACCAGGAATTCCTGTCCATGATTCACATTCACTGTGCCGTGAAGCCAAACCCAAGTGCAGCTTACTTGCCAGCTTATATGACACTCATCTCATCCCACCTTCCCTGCCACAGCCTCATATGACCACTACCATCTCCCAATCAGGTTGTCAAGATGGCATCTGGGAAGTCACTCCATCTGAGAAGACTTTACCCACCCTCTCATTTGCTTCCAAAATTAATTGCTCCCCTCTTGCTGCTACTACAAGGGTCTCAAGGGTAAATGCCCGAATGACCAGGCAAGTGACATAAGAAGTGGGCACTGGTATAAGTCCCATGGGAAGTGGTGGGTATAGATCTAATGTTGCCATGTTGGTTTTCCAAGAGAAGCCAGAAATCCAGATTTTTATAAGAAATCTCCCATACTAAAAGGTTGGCAACTAATTTTTAAAAACTTAAACACTGTGCCAGCCAAATAAACATATCTGTAGACCATCAGTTTGCAACTTCTGAGATTAATCATGACATTGCTATGGGTTCTTTGAAGACAAGTACCTCATCATATTTATGTTTGTATTGCTGGCACTACTACTAAACTTCACTTATTAAACTTAACACATTATATATAATGTGTTAAGAGACAGACAGACAGACGGACAACACGCCCCAAACGGAGTCACTTGGGTTAAATCCACATCACCAAATTGAGACTTAATACCTAATTTAACTGAAGTTTCAACCTCCCCCAGGACTGTAATCTTAAACCATTAAATCTGGAACTTCCTGGTTAGCACTAGTGAGGTAATCCGCCTGATAGACCCCTTCTGCCTCCAAAGAAAGATGAGGTAACCACTTTTTCCTTGTCTCTGTCTGTCCCCTTCTGCCTATAAAATCTCCCATTTTGTTCAGCTCTTTGGAGCTCCTCTCTGCTAGATAGGATGTTGCTCAATTCATGAATTGCTGAATAATGCCCATAAGACTTTAAATTTTTTTCAGTTGAATTTTGTTTTTTAACAAATGCAATATTACGATGCCATTAGCCAAAGGCTCAGTTTTAGAATCAAGTGGCCAGGGGTCTGGACCATTCCTGCTGCTGCTGCCCAGAGGCCTCCTAGAACCACAGATTCATCATTAACCTATTTCCTGAGGCAAGGTCACTGAAGGCTACCTGTACTGGGGGGAACTTCTTCTCCCAAACCAGTCCACTAGCTTCCCCAAGGATAGAAACACCTCTGTGGCAGTGACTCATTGTATAGTTGAGGGGTTTGACCCTCTGGGAGTCAGGGACCCACTCTAGTCCCACTATCCCACTATAGAATGTAACTACACATCCACATGCATGAGTTTCTGGAAGCAGAGATAAATCAGGATAGAGAGGACCAATTCTGACCATCACAGAAAGGTAGGGAGAGCCCCCAGACCCTGGGAGGGATCCTTCTGGAGGAAGCTTGTCCCTCCATCTGCGGTTGTAGGGAGCTCCTTGTGGGCCCAGGGTAGGCAGGTATTCCACAATGTCCACTCTGCTGCAGGGAGAGACCTTCTAGGTCCTGCTATCCTGATTTGAAAATCTAGGTCTCCATTGACAAAAACAGAAACAAACCAAAGCCAGGGGCGAATTTTGGGTTGTATTTTCCACTAGAGGGCAGCTTAAACTTTCAAAAGAAAATGACTCTTCAGCTCTTCAGCAAGTTTCCTCATGAGCCTCTGGGCCCTGTGTGAGTCTCTGGGGATGAGAAGGGAACAAATAAACCTAGCTCTTTCCTCATGGAACTCACAGTCTGGTGGGAGAGACACATATTAAACAAGACAACATCCAGTGAATGTAGAGTCGGAACCTAAAACAATTACAATCAAGGAGAGAGAAGCCCAGAGCAGGAAAATCTTTGCATTGGGAGGCATAAGAAGACCTCACTGAGGGGAGGATATTGGGCTGAAACCTTCAGGATAAGGCAAAAACAGTCATGGTAGGAGGTGGCAGGATATTCAGAAAGACAGGGGAACCTAGGAAGGAGAATCAGGTGATGCAAGAAGAGGGCAGTCCCAGCTCTAGAGGCTCTGAGGCAGGAGAGAGTTTGGTGTGTTGCACAGACAGAAAATAGTCCTTGAGCCTTCAGCACAGAGTGTGAGGGAGGAAGTGGCTGGCAAGGAGACTGCTGGGGTAACAAAGCCTCAAAGACTAGCCCTCATAAATAGTTCAGATTTTATTCAACATGTAATAGGATGACATTGATGAGCTTCAAGGAAAAGAGGTGATTTGACTGGTGCTCTAGCAAGAGCATTCTGGCTGCTGTAATGAGAATGCATATAGAGGGACTTTGGCATTTGAGTACATCTGCTACCTGCCTACATAGATTGGGTAAAACTAACAGGAACATCCCACATTTGCATAGTGTTCTCTAGTTTACAAGAGTGATTTCATTTGATCCCAGTCCTCTGCCCAATTTCTTTCCCCCTCTCCAACTTTACTATGAGATACTTACCTAGAGGAAGTTTGTTTGGTGAGTTCTCATGAGTTGCCCAAAGTCAGAGGGATCCATAAATGGGGGAGTCTGGACTCTACCAAGGTCTGCTGGACTTCCAATTCAGGGCTTTTTTAATCTTGACTTAAGCCATATAGCTCAAATACATATTACTTGATATATGCATATATATATAAATACATTTATACATATGTATTTTTATTTTATTATTTATTTATTTATATTTGTCTAACATATTAAGTAAAAGTGATGCCTATAT